>NC_142769.1:16642853-17007853 GCF_988280905.1 Pimephales promelas
AAATGAACTGATTTTATACTTTTTTTTTTTTATCCTTGTCCAAAATTAGATGTGATCTGTGTCCAGAAATTGAACCAGGAAGTTCAATAATGTATTTAAAAAGGTTTGACAGAAAAAGCTTTCTTTACATATACTTTGCTGTTTGCATACTGGCAAATGCACTTTTGATTAACATCGAGATATAGTACTACTGCAATGTTTAACGTGTCTTGATCTTTGTCTGCTATGTGAAAGCAATGACTGAGGTGTAAATAGAATTTCATGTTGTATTTTACACTACAAGCTAATATTTTGTCTGATGTGTAACCAAACATGCTGTACTGTAAAATAGCTTTTTAAGAAGAATCAAAAATAACTATTATGTGTTATTATCACCCATATCTGCTGTTCTTAAGTTATTGGAGTGATAAAGTGTTTGTGTACCATTTTATTTTGCTTTTTGACTTTGGGCTTCAAAATTAACTGACAAGCTATCCAAGCAAGTAATTCAGACTCTGTTCTGCAATGGAGAGCACATTTACTTTCGTAGACACTCCATCTACATTTAACTTGAACCTTTTTTGAACAGTTTCGTCTTCGACACACTTTTGTGGATATGGACTTAACTTTATGGTGTTTTACCCTCTCCCCCCCATGTTTTTCTACTTCATTATTTTACTTTTATCACTCTCTTTCCTCACTCTCGCTTGTACTACTCTCTTCCTTTTTTCTCAGGGGTTGACAAGATGCTTCGGATCCGGAAAGGAGAGAATTAGACCTCAGCAATGCTATCTTCCCTCCTTTTTTATTCTTTCTTTATTTCTCCCTCTCTGTACTTTATAGCCCATCTGTAGGTTAAAATTTAGGAAATAAATTTAATATTCAAAATGTTCCAAACTAAATTAAATTCTTGGAAATGGAATTCATGGACAGTGAACTAAAGCACCATTGTAATGTATGTCTGGTGTGGGACATTATCTTTTTTTTTCTTTTGAGGAGGGCACCTCATAATCTCTCCAGTTAGTATGAGTGTCCTTGTTGTGACACTTTTTATAAAAAACAATATCTGTCCCAAATATGTTCTTTGTTATCTTAAATTAAGTAGCAAATAGCTACAAGAGGTCTGTTATGTGGTTCATTTTATTTACAAGCAATTAAGGGTGCAGAGGGGAAGTACACATTCTTGAATGAAAACATTCAAGTGCAGAATCTCCTGTGAAGGACAGATACAAAGGCAATATGTGTAATAGGATGCAGTTTTGTATCACAGGACCAAGTGTTCTGCATAACTTCCCTTTTATCTTCTGGTAGTTTAAAGCAAAAGACCATTAAGCAGGGAGTGAAAATATCACACAGGCTGGTGAATGGATGGATGCAGAAAGACTTCAGATCACTTTTAGCACCACCCCCAACCCCCTTCATAAACAAAAAACTGGGAGATAACACAGTGGAAGACAACAATACAATTTTATCAAGATTTCTGTGAGGTGGAAGGAGGTGCCATAAGCCTTAGATCTCTTCTTGAAATAAACAAACTTCTGCCTGTAATGTACTCAGTCTTGGCCTATAATGGTTTGCTTAATGCTTGCTGTTTTGACTTGTCAGACAGACCAAACCCTTTCTTAAGTTTGAGGGTTGAATGAATTTTTGAACAAATGTTTATTGTCCCCGTTAAATTCAATCCTATATAGGCCAGATTTGACTCATGTACATTACACTTGACTACAGTATGAGTAAATGAGTTTTTGTTTTGCAAGACTTTTTCAAAAATAAAATAGAAATAAACAAAAATGTATTCTAGCAAGACAACCAAGTCAATATTAAAAAGAGCACATATAAATGTCTATATCCATTTGTGATGTATTTTGGCTCTGTAATATATTGATCTCAATGGCATGGCTGCTGCTGGCAAACTCTAAGAAAGACATTAAATAAAACAACCCCCAGTTATTTGAGAAAGTACTCGTGTAATGTAGGACATTTCTTACAGCTATTAAACTGCATCACTAAGACTTCAAACTTCAAACTTATTATAAAGTTAAAATACACAGACAATTCTTGCTAAATTTCAAGGGAAAAGAAAGTTTACAAGGGTCTTGCAGGGAAAGCACAGCTTATTCAACCTTTGGCACTTTATTTTCAATTTTTCTGGACGTCGATCCTCTGACGTAAAGTACCACCTTGCATTTTTAGCATCATAATAACTTCGACAAATCTTTTCATAGTGAGTAGATATAATGTTGATAATCTAACTATATTTGCTGTATGGGACATTTATTACAATATTTAAAAAGCAAATTCAAATTGACTGGGTTTTCAAAAGAGTTTTCTGTATCCTGGCACCTTGGCATGGCCATAATTTTAGTAGTTAATGTGGTTTTCCATGGTGGAAGAATCTCTGTCCAGCCTGAGCGTGAGGGACGAAGGCAAGACGTGACGCTGGTTGAGATGAACTCGGGAATGGAGCCTGAAACATCATCAGTTAAATTAAAAGTCAATCTATTTTGCATAAAAAAGCTGCAAAGAGACGGTCATGAATAAAAAGAAAAATGTTTAGTCTCACCAAATATACCAAAATTTTAAATTAAACAAGAACATATTTTAATATTGGGGAAAGAAGAGGTGTGGATTAAAGGTTCAAGTGACAGGGTAGTGATTAAATGGTAAAACGAATAAATAGTAAATCAATGGTTTAAAAATAGCAACAATGTACAGGCGCTCACATCTTTGACTTGCATCAATTTCAATTACAACTGTGCTGTTTTCCCCCTTATTTTTTTTACAATCTTGTCTGTTATTTTGTCTCATAATCTGTATAAATCTATTACACTGTTGCTCAAAAGCCAGGGCTCCAGACTAACTTTTTTTACTAGGAGCGCTGTTGCCCCTGACTGAAAATTTTAGGAGCGCAAGCAAAAAATTTAGGGGCACACCTTAAATAAGCTTGCAATGCAATTATTCAAATTTCCCACAAAATAACTGTAATACTGACAAATTCTTTAATAATAAATAGACTTAACATTATGATATGCTGTTTTATTTTAACTTCACAGGGCTCCAGACCCAAAGTTGAGGGCAGCATCACCTCAAATGAGAACTCACAGTTCTACAAAAAAAAAAAAAAAAAAAAAAATCTGGTAGCACTGGGGCTAACAATAAATCACTAAGCTTAATTTAGGGTGTAGATGAAATTAACTTTAGTTTTTATCATCTATAATGTCTTAATATTAATTAATAAAAGTAGTGAAAATATGTATATGGAGTGAAAATAGCCAATAAACATCCTACTGTTTACAATGGTATTATAATTATTATTTTAAGTGTTTAAATAAGAGTTTTCCAACATCTTAAAATTGTTCGTTTAAGGACAATCTTTAAAGGATGAACAAAAAATGTGTTGGTAATCACATAAAAAATACAAAAAAATAAAACATTTATATATGATATTATTGAAGTGCTGGGAAAGGATGTGTAGTAGGCTACTTACACATTATCATATTTATGGTAAGAGTTAACTTGCCTAAATTCATGGTTCTTTTAGGCTGATTTGTGGACTGAAAGCCTTCTATAAGTGTTTCTCCTGGTTTCCACGTCAGCGCTGTTTGATCTGATATGGTTTATAACAGAACTCTGCGCCGAATCGGAGTGTTTCTCACTGGATCTCGTGGTGTTAATGTTATTAATTCTGAGGCGAATTCAACTGATTACTTCACTGGCTCTCCTAGTAACAGTGTTGCGTGAGCGAGATCGGCCCGCGACTGGCAAGTTCGGGGCTTTATTTTGTCAATGGTTCGGATCGCTGCTGCAGCTCCACGGTCCTAATCATACATGAGTTGCGTATTTTCGTTCCACTTTCATTTTGTTTGCATTCGTTGCTAGGTAACGACTAAAGAGTCGATAGATCGCTGATTGCTCAGACGCACATCAGTTTGTGATATTTGTTTCCGTCTCCTTCCCACAAACGTTTACGCGCGCTATTCTTGTCACGGATTCATTGACGCGCCTCTTCCACGCTTTACCATGCGTTTAACGTGTGGCAAATTTACTGGTCGCACATGTGCGACTGGATGTAAAATTCAGTCGCACACTCTCAATTTTTGGTCGCAAAATGCGACCATTTGGTCGCAGTCTGGAGCCCTGAAAGCATGTGGCGAATGGTCAAAAAATGATTGATAATCAAAACAACTGACAGTAATTTTAAAAGATTCTTAAACACCTGTGATAAAGAATCCATGTTGATGACATTTTAATCTAATGACAGGCATTTAGAGGGGTTCAATGCAGGTTAGTGAGCTCACCTTTGCAGTAGAGATCTGGACAGCCATGGATGGAGTGGACATCAGACCAGCTGCACTCACATGTAAAGCCTGTGAATGCATGGGTCTAAGAGCAGCCTGACAATGACAACACACACACAATAATAATTATTTATAATAAGCGCAAGTATAAACATTACATTTTCTCATGGAAGACAAAGCTCATAACTTCCAAATATTTTCCAAATGAGTCTCAGGAAGTACTTACAGAGTCAGTAAAGCCAGACTGCTGATTAGCATGTTCAAGCTGTTTCTGAAGGGGGATACTAGCACTAGGGATGAATCCTATGAAGATTGATAGAGGAATAATGGACCAAAACAAAAAAGTATGTTTATCCTTGGTGTAATATTTCTGTAAGGAAGGAACCTTATCTTGTTGAGATAAAACAGCATTATACTAATCTGCATGGGTATCTCTAGCCGAAAGAGAGAAGAATAGCTAATGTAAAGTGAAGCACAAATTGTTTTGAGGAAGAGCCATATTAAGATCAGAGCAATGAATTTTATGTAAAAAGAGATCACGTGAAATGGCTTCTTTACCTGACTGGGCAGTGAAATGGCTGTGGACAGCATAACCCTGAGGCTGGTGGGACAGGAATGGCATGCTCTGGAAAGGTGTGCCTACATACAAAGAAAATGTAAAGGGAGGTCAATTCACCAAATCCAATTCTCTACAAGTACACAGATAATGTTTAAATAAGCTATATAAAAAATTATGAATACTCCGTGGAATTCAACGACGTGTTTCACCTTTTGATAAATCACGCCTGAATGGCGAGCATGTACAACACGTTTCTATGATGAGATTTTTTTCGGTATGTCTCAATGTCTTATGGCTCGTTTCCACTGATGGTACGGTACAGTTCGGTACGCAATTATTTGCGTTTTCACTGTCAAAAGTTGTGAATAGTACCAAAAAGCTGAACCGTACCGTACCACTTTTTGGGTACCCTTCCGTTAGGGTACCTAGCACAGTGAAAGGGTACTAAAAGGTGGAGCTAGACTCACTGCAGAACGGTGATTGGTGGACGGAGTATCGTCACTCGCGCGTGCTACAAGGGCATTAGAAGCATACAGTTGAAATATAATTTACTACTGTTATTGTGTCACGAAATGTAGTTTTAAGAGTTTTCAGGCAGGAAAGTAGTTTTTTAAAGCTCAAATCTGTGGTTTATTTATAGATTTATGATAATTTGACTGAGATCCATAAGCGATCCCCGGACGCTCGTGTCCCCCGCCTGGAACAGCGTTTCCTCGGCTAGTCATCCTGATGTTTGCCACTGACTCTGACGTCTCTGTAGTGGTTAAACATAAGATATAGTTCGTCTTGTATAAACCTAACAGGTGATCTTTGGTCTCATGAATCTATAATTCGTTTCCTGGTCAAAAGTTTTGGCAGAAGGCTACGTGAAGTTTCATATCTTTGAGCGCTGAATTTGTATATTTGACTGACTGAATTGTTTCTTGATATTATTTAAGCTTTACTGTATTTTGTACCTTTTACGTATACTTTTATAATGACTATTATTGATAAAACTGAAATTCAACAAAAAGAGACAGTTGTCATTTTTTTTATTCTATTACAAGATCATCTGTAATGTTGTTTATTACAACATTTGTACCAATGCGATATGCAATACATTACGTTACATAGGCTATTGCCTGGAATATGTTTAATATTTTTTAATTTAAAGGGCACCTATTATGCCCCTTTTTACAAGATGTAATATTGGTCTCGGGTGTCCCCAGAATGCATTTGTGAAGTTTCAGCTCAAAATACCCCATAGTTAATTTATTATAACCATTTGAAAATGTCATTTTGGGCCCTGATTAAAAATGAGCTGTTATGGGTGTCTGCCACCTTAATGCAAATGAGCTGCATATCCCCGCCCTGCCTTTGGATGAGGGCGTAACTTGATACCCAGTCGGTAAGCAGAAGGGGAGAGTGAGAGACGCGCAGTTTTGAATGTCATTCAGCGTACGTTTGAATGGGCTATATGCATGCATAAGTTCCGCATTTGACGCAAGGATGCTCGTCTATTTCCGGTTGTGTAGATTAAAGTGGAGGAAAACCGGAGAAAACGGGATTATGGCAGAGTCTTCAATATTTACTGTCCTCCCGTCTTTGAAACGAAAGTACGTTTAGATGTAATTTTATATACAGTTAGGTTTATTTAATATAATTTTAAAAAGAAGCATAAACACAACGAGGGATGTCTGTTTTATCTGTTTTTGTGACTAACGTTTCTTTATTATAACCATGGAGTATAAAATTCAATATAAATTCTCGCTATTGCATTGGACTCTATGATCGGCGGAAGTTATCGAGCATCCTTAATCCTTCACCAGAAATACCACCGTGCATAGAGCCCATTGGAATATATAAATAGTACGAAGAGACTCCGGCAGAATAAACACTTGAGAATGGACTAGTACGTCTCGGTATGGTTATTTGATACATTTATGTACTTATAGCGTTGTTGTAATCGCATCTTTTTGCAAGTATGGATGTGCAACACACACACAGACACACACAAACACTAATGCTGGCGCATTTTTTTGAAACTACATACACATTGTGTGATAAAGTTTGCAACATACAAGCGAAATTACATTTATGCGAGGGACCTGTGGCGTCATGTTTAGCTTGTCATACAGGCTTCTGTGGCAAATGTGAGAAGATGGTGAAGATTCACAATCTCATCATTTAATGTTGTTTTTAGTTTTTTTATTGTTTTTATTAATAATTATAATCATTAGTATTATGCATGTGATTTACACTTTTCATATACATTTTTTATACTTTTCATATATATTCATAATCATTTATAATCTACATTTTTATGAATCAAACTTTTCTGAATTCTGTATGTGGAAGACTTTTAGAGTTTGGGGACCTTGGGGGGAAGTTGAGTGTATTATGTTTCTTTCCGTGGAGCAGAATATACATTTCAATGATTGATGGAGAGCAGATGTTAGCAGCTATATGTACTGTGTAAGTTCTTTGTTTGGGCAGAGAGAGAGAGAGGAAAATACAGAGAAGCAGAAGGACGATCTTTGCTGGTCCACTCTCTCTCCCTTATGTCTTATATAAATTGGTAAAATAAATAACATATATTGGCAGAATGACTGGTGTCTTTTCATTAAATTAAATAACAAGGGGAAACGAAGATTTTAAATCTACATTTTTGGCGTCACACGAAAAGGATCGCATACCCAGGCATTCGTCTCAATCATTTCAGGTAAGACTTTTTTTCCTTTCTAAAAAGTTTTAAGTCTGCCTGATGATTAGAGACAGTGACTGAAATGCTGAAAAGAACTGTGTTATTTTAAGTACCAGTTGTTTTGCCAATGAATATGGGACATAAGGAAAAATTATATAAAAATTAATCAGATTAAATCATCAAATTGAATTAGGCTTATTTAAGGTTCTCTGAAAAGTAAACCTCAAACAATATTTGAAATGCTGGGATAGAGATGGATCTTTTTTAGAAAAAAGACCATCTAGTCAGAAATTTGGAATTAGCTGTAAAACGGTTAAGCTAGTAAAATTTGCTTGGTTATAACTGCGACGTGGTTGGATAGTGGCGGGACTGTTTAAAAGAAGGCAGAGTAATCCCTAAAACATCCAGCACACCGAAGATTCGTTCTCAGTAGGAGACGAGGGAAGTTTAACACGAGCGATACTTGATTGACCAAAGCGGTTAAATGTGGCGGGACTGTTTTAAAAATGATGGCAGAGTAATCCCTAAAACATTGTAACACGCTAGAGTTATACAAGTATAAAAGGCGCCCTTGTAACTAGCTAGGATCGTGGGCATTCTGAACCTGACCGTAAAGCTGTTCAAATATTTGAGGAGACTGATCCGAGTTAACTTTAAGGAAAAATAAATACTAAAGAAATTAATCTGAGATAAAATCCAAAATATTTGAAAAGAAAGAAAAAAAAAAGAAACCGTTTTGAGTTTTAAAAAGAAAACTAAAATACTGAAAAGCATTAGAGTTAACTTTTCTTTAAATTTTTCTTTTGTTCTGTGAGTGAGGGTCAGAGAAAGAGAGTGAAGCAGCCCCTCCCTTCAGAATTGCCCTGTACCTTCACACACACACATCCAGTTGGTGAGGGAGAGAGGCAGGGAGCCCCACACACACATACCTATACACACACACATACATATACAGACAGCCTGCAGCTCTGAGCACACACACATACTTACACACAGACAGCCTGCAGCTGTCCCCCCCGTATAACACACACACACACACACACACACACACACATATAGGCACACATACATTCCTGCTGTTCTGAGCAGAGACTTTTAAGACTTTGAAAATGGCAGCAAGTGTCTGTACCAGCAGCACAATAGCTGAATGGTATCTTGAAAAGAAGAAGAACAAGAAACTAACTAAACTTTTGAAAAAAGGACTGGACATTAATGCATCTATGAATGAGCAGTTAAGCTGGTTTGAGTCCCAAAAAGACAAGATAAAATCAAAAGCATTTCCAATTTTAGCAGCTAATTGGATTGTGAAACAAGGTGGAATTTGTTGCGACTTAAATGGTGGTCCGGTACCGCTTGTTGAAGTTATGAGGCCTCAGCTTGAAGCATACCACAAATTAAACAAAATCATGTCCATCACATGTCCAGAGAAGGAAAACACAACCAGTGATGATTTATTTGATCCAGATTGGACAAATATAATAACTGAAGCTGAAAGGAAATATTCACAAGCACCAGTGAAATCCGCGACAACAGTAACGCCTCCACCTTACAAACCAATTTATCCACCTTTGCCTGAACAATATACAAGTTCATCTAAACCTCTGACGCAGCCTCAAGCTTCAAGATCAAACGGAGGTCCAGTTGACAAAATGTATATTGCATCTGCACAAGCAGCTCCAATAATAACAAGATCTAAATCAGCCCAGCCAAGCAGAGACATGATGAGATGTACACCAGCTCATAATTATGGATCTGACTGGGGTGATGAGACAAGAGATGATGACATGATCACACTTGACAAAATCGGTCCTGAATTTTCTTCACCTGTGATTAAAAGGGAAGAGTCGCAACCTGAGATGATGACCGAAGAAAGACCATTTACTCCGGGAGAACGACAAGCCATTCTCTCAGCCTTGCCTCCTCTGAAGAGACAAGATCCAAACACAGAGTTTTGGCGAGAATTAGACTCTCTGGTTGAAGCACATCAAATGACACTAAGAGACATTCACACCAGTGTGAAAGCTAAAATCCCAAGAGACCGATGGGAACGCCTGCCAGCGTCGATAACAACAGCCCAATGGGTAGACTTGTGGGTTGATGGCCAAGGACGACCCCTGGGTCTTTGGCAAACATTAGATGTATTCCGAAAGGAAATCCAAGAAATCTTGGGAAGCGGTAAAATTCCATTCACTTCAGTGACATTGATTAAGCAAAAGGATGATGAATCTCCAGACGAATATGCTCTGCGTAAGTGGAACACTTATGAGAGATGGGCTCTCTGCGCTAAGAAACAACCTGACAGAGATGATGTACAATTCACTGACACACTTGTGGATGGGTTTAGCTCTAAATACCAACAAGCGTTATCACTTGGAGTCAATCCAGGCGAAACATATGACCAAATTATGCAATGGGCTGGCCGTCTAGAGATGGCGATGAGATCAAACAAGGAAGAAGGAAACAAGACAAATCGAAAAGGAGTGGCGACAGCTCAATACAACATGGATACAAAGAATAAGATTGTTGTTTGCGGCAATTGTGGAAAGCGTGGCCACTCAAGAAAAGACTGCTGGGCTAAAGGTGGTGGAGCAGAAGGTCAAGGTCCATCATTTAAACAAGTCACTGCGAAAAATCATGATGAAACCTCTCAAGGGAAGACATGGACGGACGCACAAGTCCGTCAACTCATAGAGGGGATTATGCGTCCGCAATAGGAATCAGCGGCCCCCTGTATTAGTAAGAAAAGAGACAATCGCCTTTTCATCAATGCATTAATAGGGGGCCACCCATGTGATATCCTGGTTGACACAGGAGCCTCAATTTCAATAACAGATCTGAACCTACCTACAACAGATGAAACTATGGAAGTTGAAGGAGTTGGAGGAGGTATCACAACATTTCATAAAAGTATCCAAGTTCCAGTACAAATACATGAAGATGAAGTCATATGGACATCTTTCTGGGTGGGACCGAATTCACAAGGAAGCCTCATTGGCATGGACATACTTCCATTGTTGAACATGATCATCTTCACTGACAGTCGTCAAATCGCTACAACAGCTGGGATAATACCACACGAAGATCGCACATGTAATTTGAGTTCAGTTGGTGCAGCAAAACCAATTATCAGAGACTGGACCAAAGACGGTGTGTGGGGTCTTCTGTGCAGTTTACATCCAGAAGTTTGGGCTAAACACAAATTTGATTGTGGCAAAGCCAACATTGACCCTGTTGTTATTGAAGGGCCGACACATGCCCCTCATAAACAATACCCTATCCGACCTGAAGCAAGACGAGCCGTGGAAGAGATAGTGGCAGACTTGGAAGCTGAAGGGATTATCAGACAAACTTCATCAACCACTAATAGTCCTGTCTGGCCTGTCAAGAAATCGGATAACTCATGGAGATTAACCATTGATTACACAAGACTCAACAGTGTAACACCAAAACCGCATCCTATTGTGGCCAATCCTGCCACCATTCTGAATGATATTCCAGGAGATGCTAAAATTTTCACAGTACTAGATGTACTGTCTGCTTTCTGGTCTATACCTATTGACGAAAAATCTCAAGAGAAACTTGCCTTCACAGTGGGTGTAAAACAGTATGTCTGGAACAGACTCCCACAAGGACTTAATATTTCTCCTGTGGTATTTCACAGAACTTTGGATCAGTTCTTAACGGAGCAAAAATCTGAAATTGAGAGTTCAGGAAGTGTTTGCCTCCAATACGTGGATGACTTGTTAATTGCAAGCCCAGATGAAAACAGCCACATATTTGCTCTGAATATTGTCCTACAAGCCCTTAAGAAAGGAGGATTCAAAGTCAACCCCGACAAAGCACAGCTGGCCAAAACCAAGGTTATCTACTTGGGCCAAGAAATATCTGTCGAGGGAAGGAGACTGACAACAGAGCGAGTGGAGGCATTACGGCAACTTCCAAAACCTCTAACAGTTACAGGAATGAGGAAAGTGATGGGACTTTTCAACTATTGTCGTCAGTATATTCCTGATTTTGCCAGCATCACCAGCCCCCTCATTGACTTGTACAAGGGAGGAAAGCCTGGAATGGAACAGATAAACTGGACACCGGAAGCTGAGGAAGCATTTACTTCAATGAAAGAAAAACTGACTTTAGCCCCAGCCTTGGGACTTCCTGATGGACGATTGCCGTTTCATTTGTGGACCAGGGTGGGAGATGAGACGTACTCAGCAGTACTGTGTCAAAAACCAGGTGATCGATACAGACCTGTTGGATACTTTTCCACAAAGATTCCTGTTACAATGATTGGTCAACCACGATGTATACAAGCTCTCGATGGTGCCACATGGGCAGTGGATGCTGTGGAAAATTTGATAGGAGCACAAACAATCATATTGCATACTCCACACAGTATAGTGACGTTGCTGAACAACACAAACATCAAGACCACTACTGATGCAAGGAGAGCAAAATGGGAAGCAACTTTGTTGAATAAGGATTTGAGAGTGGAAATCATCAGAGACACATCCCTTAACCCTGCAACGATGATGATCGAACCACACGAGGGAACACCACATGAGTGTGAAAAACAAGTAGAAGAAGAAAGTCTTGGTCCTGTTAGTCCAACACCTCTTGAAAATCCAGACAAGGAGTTATGGGTCGATGGATCCAGTTACTATGTTGATGGAAAACGACATACTGGATGGGCTGTAGTGGAAGCTGATGGAAATGTCATGAAGAAAGGAGCTCTTTCTGGGCATTTTTCAGCACAAGTAGCTGAGCTCATAGCACTTGCAGAAGCTTTCGAATTATCGGAAGGACAACGAGTCAACATCTACACAGATAGTCGTTATGCTTTTGGAGTGGTCCATGACTACCTTGCCCTGTGGAAAAAACGTGGACTTATCACCAGCAATGGGAGCGAAATACAACATGCTTCCATAATTCGTCGTTTGATTGCAGCATGTCACCTACCCAGAGAAGCAGCCGTGATCAAAGTAAAATCACATCAATCTGACAAGTCCAAAGAAAGTCAAGGAAACACGGCAGCAGATGCAGTGGCCAGAGAAGCAGCACTACTTCCTCTTACTCCTGTTACCTTGGTAAAGGAAAACACCGAAGATAATCCTGAGCTCCGCCTTCTGTCATATCAAACTGAGACAGATGAAGAGAAAGAACAATGGATAAAAGCGGGAGCGAAAGAGGATGATCAAGGTATCTGGAGAATTCCAACAGGACAAGTGGTGATGCCTATCGGAACAAGAAGGGAACTAATGCAGCTGTATCATGGAAAAGTACATGCTGGAGCAAAAGCAATGAAAGCTCAAATCAGCGAGACGTGGTGGTGGCCACGAATGATGAGAGACATTGATGATTACTGTAGAAGATGCTTGATCTGTCTGAAAGCAAATGTTGGAAAATCTGTAAAGGTGCGGATGTCACATGCACCCAGACCAACAGGTCCATGGACACATCTCCAAATCGATTTCACAGGACCTTTGTCACCCAGTGGAGGGTACCAATACATTCTAGTAATCATGGACAGATTTACTAGATGGGTGGAAGCATTCCCAACAAAAACCTGCACTGCTGAAGCAGCCGCACGAGTGATGGTTGAACAAGTCTTTCCTCGCTGGGGTCTTCCATATGAACTTGATTCTGACAATGGAACTCACTTCACTGGAAAACTGATGAAGGAAGCAATGAAATTGATGGGGATTAAACAGAAGTTTCACGTCCCGTACAGACCTCAAAGTTCAGGCCTAGTGGAACGCATGAACAGATCGTTGAAAACCGCTCTTACCAAGGCCATTCTGCAAACTGGCCAAGGATGGCATAAGTTGTTACCCGCAATTTTGTGGAATCTGAGAGCAACCCCGAACAGAGTAACGGGACTGACTCCTTTTGAACTGATGACTGGAAGAGCAATGGTTCTGCCTCCTGATGCTCCGCCACCTGCGGGAACAGGAGGAGACTCTACTTTGTTCCAAGAGAAGCTACGACGCTATCTTGCAATGCTGGACAAAGCAATCAAAGACAATAATAAGAAAGTGCGAGAAGCTCAACAGCAATGGGATGAAAAACATACCACTACTGACATTCCACACATTCCTGAGTTAGGCAGTTTTGTTATGGTCAAACGTATTCCCAGGAAAGGTTTAGAACCTAGGTGGGAGGGGCCATATGAGGTACTCTTAACAACAGATACAAGTGTCTGCCTAAAAGGGAAGGGTGTAGGAACAGATAGATGGTATCATTGGTCACAAGTTAAACCTTGCTTAGTGAATGAACAAAATGATGAAGGCTTAGGACCTGAGATTGAGCACTGTTCACTCATTAACTTTGGGAAAAAGGAGTGATGATTAATTATTTTTCTGCTTCCATTTCAGGAATCAATTCCATTGACATTGATTAGAGATGGTCGCAAGTTATTCTCGATACACAACGACAATGGTATGCTTGTTTTTAATTTTACTTGGCATTTACCAAGGAAGCCAAGCTTTATGGACTCCTCGAGTTCAAGAAATTACTCGGAATGCAACTCTGAAATCTGGCCAACGTTTTACTCTACCCTTTATTTCCAGATGGGGATTATGGGATTGGGTGCCACGTAATGATAAAGACCTTGCTAAATATCGAGTGGGCATCTACGGTGGATGTAACTTTCACCACCAATGTTACAAAAGCAGAGTAATTTGGCCGGTGAAAGATGGGGGGTATACCGGTAGTGCTCAAAGACGAGAAATTTGTTCAAAAGAACAATGTGAAATTGTGGGGTTAAACCTCATAACATCGACTGATGTGGAAATTAATTTCATTTTGAATCGTACCCACATGCTTACAATATGGGATTCATTAGCCCTAGGCTGTATCTATCCCATAGTGTTACCATGCGAGGGGTTTCTATGGGATGCTACCTCCAGGACAACTAGATTCAAGGGAAATTACATACAAGTTTGGCATTCGGAAGATGCGAATGAATATTGTGAGACTGAATTAGAAACTGGGGAAATTGGACGGTGTTTTTATCTTTCTGCGGGAAAGACAAACAAAGCTAAAACATGCCCAAGTACAACTATTGCACCAGCTCATGGTATATTGTTAGCAAAGGAAACCAAAACCTTGATAAACGAAGCTCATATGGTGCGACAGCGCATTAATTATAACTTGATGTCTCTTCTTACTGTTTATGATCAGTCCTATTGTGGAAATTTCACAAAAATTAGGAGCTGGTTGGAAAAAGAAATTAAATATTATACCTCTAAGGATCCTCTTGGAAGTCGAAATCGCAAACCTCGAAGTATATGGGGAGACATAGCGGGGGTATTTGGCTCTGTCAATTCAATTAGTAATACTGCTCAGCTGAACCAATTAAGTGAGTACTCTCAGTGGGTGGGAACAATGACCGGCAAAGGACTTACTGAGACTCTTCAAGGTTCTCTACATATTATAGCAGCGGGTCAGCATCTTAATGACGCAGCGAGGGAATTGGCAGATGCATTAGTGAAATCGTCTAATTTTGAGACACATCGTGCAGCGTGTTTATTTTTGGCTCAGAATTTGAAGGATCAAATGGTAGAGGATATTCAGGTTATTCGAATGGGGCAAGTTCCTGAGCGAATAGCGGAATCTTTGTTATGGGTTTTTGGAAAACAACTTAATTTGACTTCTGCTAAACATGCTCCATTAGTTAAAATCGCAATCAATGAAGATTCGTTGTCAGGTTCTGGAACATTACCTTTGATTATGGTCTGGCCTCAATATGGGAAACGCAATATTATGACAGTTAGACGATTCCAATCAATGGGGGTTAGACAAGGAAATTCAGTAATTAGATTGGGAAGGAATGGATATTGGGCTGAAGGTGAAACACCAATGATTTCTACTACAGACTGTTGTGTTGAGGAACATGAGTGGGTAATTTGCTCATGTTCTACAATGTTTAGTCTGTCTCTTAATGGATCTGCAGTTTGGGAAGTAGTTCCTTTAGATCAAGCCACAGGTGCATGGCAGGTGTCAGAAGCACAGTGGTGTATATTACATGACGGAATAAATGAAAATATGATATACGGAGGAAAGCTATGTCCAATTCCTTCTGATCCATTTTGCATTGAGATTCTCTATCCTCTTCAATTGGGTGGAATTCATGTTCCACATGTACAATTGTTGCAGTTAGATCCACAGTGGTGGAATAATGATTTGGTGGAAGAGAGGAATTATGAACTCTTTGAAATGGTCAAGAGAGTTAAAGCAAGCGTTAAGGCAGCTCAAGAGGAGGGAATTCAAGCAATGGGTCATGTTATCGTAGCGAATGGAGTAGCTAAATTGATGTCCGAGAGGAAATTAGCTCGAATTCCAGGGAATTTAACATGGTTGGAATGGATAGTTTTGACTATGGTAGGAGTTTTTGTGTTTCTGTTAGTAATAAAACTTATCATATATGTGATAAGAAAGAGAAGTACCAAACCTTTTAGATTGGTTATTACTAACAAAATGGATAGAACCGAGAATGGAAAATTCGGAGTGAGATAGGAGATTTCATACACTACACTACTTACAAAACACAACCTCACAAACAATGAACACCCGCTTACTGATTTACAACCCCAAGGGATAGGACCCTTTAACATCAACGTTTATTTTAATTTCTTATTTTGGCTCGGAACTGGAGGAGTTAATTAATTAACGAGTTAATTAATTAATGAGTCCAGGCACGGGCAGAAGACTTTTTTAGTTTTTCTTTTCTTAGATGATTGGGGTTCATTTTAAATGCTCACACATAGATGTTAAATAACACATAGCATGCGGGGACATAACATGGGTTGGGTTTTTGTTTGTTATTTCTTTCCTTTTCTGTTTCAATTCTTTTGTCTTCTATGTCTATGTCTTGGTCTACTATTTCTCCTCAGCACTATCACTTCAATAGGTTGGCCACCTGGAGATGATGGTGTGGAACTGACGGCCGTAGTTCCAGAGGAGGGACTGAAGATTCACAATCTCATCATTTAATGTTGTTTTTAGTTTTTTTATTGTTTTTATTAATAATTATAATCATTAGTATTATGCATGTGATTTACACTTTTCATATACATTTTTTATACTTTTCATATATATTCATAATCATTTATAATCTACATTTTTATGAATCAAACTTTTCTGAATTCTGTATGTGGAAGACTTTTAGAGTTTGGGGACCTTGGGGGGAAGTTGAGTGTATTATGTTTCTTTCCGTGGAGCAGAATATACATTTCAATGATTGATGGAGAGCAGATGTTAGCAGCTATATGTACTGTGTAAGTTCTTTGTTTGGGCAGAGAGAGAGAGAGGAAAATACAGAGAAGCAGAAGGACGATCTTTGCTGGTCCACTCTCTCTCCCTTATGTCTTATATAAATTGGTAAAATAAATAACATATATTGGCAGAATGACTGGTGTCTTTTCATTAAATTAAATAACAAGGGGAAACGAAGATTTTAAATCTACAATGGCTAACTTACAGAACAACAACATATATGCAGTTGTTTAAACAAACAATGTTTAAATTATATACACAGACATCCTATGACGACAACAACTTAGACGCATAATTTGTTGTTGAATTGGCTGACAGACTGAAATTACTATTTGCTCAAAAATCATAAAATACACTTACTAGAGGTGACGGTGGATCGCAAACAGTAGATGACGATCCACACTTGAGGATTAATTTTTAAGCCACAACAACAGAATTAATCCACGAGTCCACGACAGAACACTTATGTTTCCATGAGACATTACCGGCTGTCGTTGAAACAATGGAGGATCTACAGATCACTGAGTGCGGGGTCTAGGCCACAGCCACACTGTCAATCAAACCCCTTTCTCACTTCTACGTCACAAAGAGCTGAATCTCAGAGCAGCTCGTTCTGAGACAGTGCATATGATTTATTGAGATTGAAAAAAAAACCACTGGGTGGATTTTTATCATTCTAGGGTCGTTTTGCTCACACACTGCCAACACACATTTATGTTCAAACACCATGTAAAAGTGAATTTTCCATAATAGGTGCCCTTTAAACGAAAAGAGGCAGGGTTGTTTTATATTTAGTTTTGTCATAAATATAACGTTAACTTGCATGCAGTGATAATCTATGCGTTGCCTGAACCACATTTATGTGCTTTAGAATGTTTAAAATGTATTGAAATGGAATCAAAAAGAAGCAGAGTGGTGTTTTATAATATTTCGTTTTATTGTTGCCTAAAATGAACATACAGAGAGAACCGGAGTCGCAGAGCCCGAGCGAGCAGAGTGCCGCGTTCAAGAACGCGCTGTTCCATAACAGAATTACTGGACTCGCGTCCTCGGGAACGCACTGAGTCGGACTTTCCTGAGTCGGACTTTGCATTGGCTTCTTGGAAACGCCTAATGCCAGCGCTTGTTTCTAGTGACAAGATCTGCTGTCTGTCATCCATTGTTGTTTACTATGTTGCTTTCTTCGCGCGAAAATGACGTCGATCGCTTCTTTCCAGCATACCACGCCTATCAAGTAAGGGTACTGTTGGCGGTGGAAACGCAAGCCTGATCATGGTGTACCCGACCCGACCCGTACTGTACTGTACCGTACCCCTCAGTGGAAAACGAGCCATTAGAGCACTGCAGATTCTTAGAAATCATTCTAATGTTATAAAAAGTTCTGCAAATTTAACTGATTAAACTGGTTCACCTGAAACAGGGTTCCTGCACACTTTAAAAGTCAAATTTAAGGCTTTTTAAGACCTGAAGAAATCAAAATAATACCATACATTAGGGGTGTGCAATATTGACAAAAATATATCTCGATGTTTTCAACATTTTGCTGATAATAATTAGTTGATATTTTACTGATTGTGTTTTTGTGCTGGTGCAGGCTGGTTTAGGCCTGTTGTTGACAGCAGACTTGCGAAGATATTTATATTTTTCATATTCTATGCATTGGTCAGTTCACAGCAGTGACAGAATTGATTAAATAATGTGCAATATTTGCCACCTTAAATTGATTTCCGGGGCATTTTCACCTATATATGGACTTTTTTTTTATCCATATTATCCTTATTTAGAGTTATGCATCACATTTTGTGTCAAATACAAACATTCAATTAAAGATTCTATAAGCGATGTGGGGCCAAAACATTTTTTGTTACATACATCAAACGTCTCCTCACTATCGGCTAGCTGCCTGTCCCCTAAACACACTGTAAAAAAACGCGGTCTCTGTAGACACCAAAGGCTCCACAAACGGCAACAAAAACAATCATGTCTTACCCGGACCACGAAACCTAACAAACAGTATTCCAGCCAATCACTGGCAAGAAGTATTTGAGGGTGGGTCTGGGGGGTTAGTGCGCGTGCACATGAAGGGTGTGTGTGTGAAGGAGAGCAGCGAAGCATCAGAGGGAAGTTTGAAAAATTACCCACACACGACCAAAGAGACGTCGTTCTGAGGAACAAATTAAAAAGAAGAAGGAGTCGGATAAAGAACGTGCGAAGTTCCAAATTTACATCGGTAGCAAAGCTTTTGAACGATGGCGAGAACTCCGGCGGCAGAGGGGCTCCCAGTCCGACATTCAGGTTGCTCTGTTTTTGCTTTACAGGTGGGTAACGTTAAATTGTTTTTTCTTCTAAATTGACGCTTATGTTCGCCAAACCCACACAAGGATATAATTAGCTAGAACTATGCACGTTCACAATTATTTCAGGAAGCACGGAAGGGAGGGGGAGGAGATGCGGAGGAGGGAGGGTCTAGCTCCGATTTGTTTGAAAATATTCGAACGTCAACACCCAGGATCGCTTTGAGAACCTTTAAATTGTACAGTAATTATACAACAATACTTAATTACACAATAATTATACATTACCACTGTGACTGTCAACAGTCAAATTAAATCAATCAATCAATCAAAATACATCTTTGCAGTGCAGAGATGACACAGACGCAGCATCAGAAGTGGCATTAATATTTACACTCCATTTACAATTGCATAAATAAAGCTATAAGGTTTTTTTAAATCAATATTCAATATTTAAATATGAAATATTTCTAACTTTAATGTTTTACTTTAAATATAAAACTAAAACCGCCAGTAGGCGGCGGCAAGTAATAAGCGAGTTGAGGGAGTCATTCATTCAACCGATTTGTTCCAACAGCTGATTCATTCGGGAAAGAAGCAAGTGATTGTTCATTGAATCGTTAAAATGACTCGTTCAAAATGTTAATTGAATCGTTAAAATGACTCGTTCAAAACGCGGATTTTAGTCCAGAAATCATCGCTGTCTGTTGCATTGAGACTCAGCTTACGTTATGGTTTCATTTTGGCAACATCTATTCGGCGAAATAAAGGGAAAACAAACAATATTGATAATGTTATGTCTAAAAAATAACTCACAATGTCAATTTATTTTTGATTTAACTATTGTATAACATAAATATCACACTTGTGCACGGGAAAATGGCACTTTTACTAATGTAATATTCTGATATAAGAACATAATATGATATAAAAATAAGACAACAACTAGTTTGGGGACAAACCTATAACCATATGCCTTAAGCTGCACACATCACGCAGTCGCAGTGAAAGCACGAGAGACGACTGCGATGTCAGTTCTGAGTTCTCAGTGCCTCATACATTGTTAAAACAATTAGAATATCATAATAGACAATACACATCGCACACCCCTTCCCACATAAAGAAATAACTTACGACTGAACTGACATTTGCCAACTTTCTTCTCTCCTCTCTAGGGGTGCACGATATATCGAATCAATATCGTTATCGCGATATCACGTTGCTCGATATCAATATCGAAAGTGTCGCGATATTTATGCAATATTTTGTTTATGATGCGTCTGTTCCGACATGCACCGTTGCATTTCCCCCCGACTCATTTCCTGATTCTCCTTCTCCATAAACAATATTAAATCAAGAGAGGTTTAACTTTTCATGCTACAGATTTCCCACAGTGGTCAGAAAGAACAGTTTTTCTCAATATAAAGTCGCTACTCGCTCCAAAGCTAACCGCCGTCACTCTCTCACTTCTCCCTTGCTCTCCTACCACACAGTCCCACACACACACACACACACACACACACTTGCCCCGGCTCGACGCGCACACCAGCGCACAAGTATAACATCAGGCCACGGTCCACCTGGCAACTTCATGCATTTTCACTGATCGGATAGCTATCTGATTTATCAAAATACGATCTTCAATTCCCGCGCTAGATTTAATGGAGTGCACGTCACCGTCACGTCAACAGTTATGAGCTGCGTTTTATGATCATCAGGTAAAATAAGATCAGTTCGTTTATTTACTTTTAATGAAGATAACTTAACTGTGAAAAGCGTCTGCGACTTACTTTCACTTTGATTTGCGATAGTTTGCGCGTTGGCTTGATGAAAAGGAAATGTTCAACAGCTGCTCATCTGCGGTGATGCGTGTTGCAGTCGCGCGCGTCGTCATATCTGGCCATAACATGACAAGCCTGTAACGTTCTCATTTTTAGCGTTTTTGGAAGGAGTACATTTTACATATGTGGTTTATTCAATAACGAGATGCATTTACATTTGTCCAGTTTCAACTGAAATGCGGCCCAGACCACCTCCTGAAGTGGTTTGAGCGATTAGATTCAAATACGTCACGAATGCGTTTCACAGGGCATTTACACCTGGTCTTTTCACGATCAGATAGCTATTCGGTCAAAGAAAACGCATATAGTGGGGTTTATGTTGCATAGTGTGTTCTGTAGACTTGCTATTTATTTATTATCTTTTACAGTGTAGTGTACACAACTAACATGTCCTGTTCTGTATATTATTTAGGCCTATTTATTAATGCTGTACCAGTCCAATATGACTGTCAGTTGAAATAAATCTTATGTTGTAAGAAAACTTGTTTTATTTATTAATCTTTTTGATGCGTTTTCCAATAACTTTTTAAAAATATCGAAATTAATATCGATATCGCAATATTCATTATCGATATCGCAATATCACATTTTTGTCAATATCGTGCACCCCTACTCCTCTCCTCTCCTCTCTCGCGTGCATGAGACAGACATTATTCTGCCGCAAATGTGAAGCAAATTGTCACGTGAACAAGCAAATCTACAAAGATAGAATAGGCCAATAAAAAGTAATTCGTTCGCAAATTTGATGGTTTTAATTTGGAAAACTTTTAGATATGACTAAGTCGAAGTGTCATCTAAAATTTAAGACCTTTCATGAGTAAAAATAAGACTTTTAATGGCCTTAAATTTTAAAAATCTAATTTAAGACTTTTTAAGGATCCGCGGGAACCCCGTGAAAAGAAATTTTCTATAAAGAAAAATCTAATGTTAGAATAACGCTGCATCATCTGAAGACTGTGATTTAATAATGAAAAAAAAAAAAAAAACGATCAGGAATTATTATTACCTCTGATCTGGGTGGTGCCTGCAAAGCTAATGGGCACAGAAGTAGCATGCCCATAAGAGGTGTGGTGCTGGGCCTGGGTGACTGCAAAAGGCTCATGGACTGCAGCGCTACCCGTGAACTGCCCATGCTCAGAGGAACCAGTGAGGAAACCTGTTTGACTGGAGAATTGATGGCCCTAGAAAAGAAAAAAATTTATGGATAAATATGTGCCATATAGGACCTATAAACTAGTCATTCCAGCAAGAAAAAAAAGTTTCAGTATTTTAAAGATGCTATTATTACTGAAAATGTAATGGTAGCTTGAACACCTCACTGATTTCGACGACACAATTCTCAATATTTTTTGAGACAAAAAGTGATGCATAAAACATAACTTCACTCTTATTTGACATTACGTTTTTTTGAAAACAACACAGTGTTTCATGTTCTTCAGATTTATTTACTTACAGGCATCAGAGGTGTCTGAAACAACTGTTTACTGCGCTCCCCTAACAAACCACCGGCTCTATTGTGACCCACTGGACTTCCTTAAACACACAAAATACCATTTTATACCAAGCACAGGATAGCGGTATGGTCTACTTAAGAGAAAAAAAAAACTGTTTTGTTTCTCTAATGTCAAATATTATTTCCTTTAAAATAATCCAAGGTCAATAAGGTTTTGCAACCTTTCAATACACCACCTTGTATATTGAGTAGATGCTGTCCTGAGTGCAGAGGTAAGCTGGACTGATAACTGGATGAAGGCAGTGATGTAATATCACTGAAAATAAATGAACAAATCCATATACATTTGATAATTAAATACACTGTAATACATCTAGAAAACATAAACATTCAAATAGCAAATGTCTTAACGTGTAAAATGTGCGTAGGAACCTAAAAGGATACAACAATTGAGACAAACTGAACAGGTTTCACTGACGTTTAATGTAAAGAAACAGAATAATGAGTTCCTGAACAAAGGGGAGGGTACAAATCAAAACGTACAAGAACATGATTGAAATAACAAGGAACACGAGAGCTAAATAACTGTCAGTCATTTTTCAGTATAAAACAAAAAATAAAATAAATAAAAATGACTCACCTTTGCTCCTTTCTGCGACGCCTTTCCTCCTCATGAAGGACTTTTTTAAGCTGCAAGAAGAGCTGATGTTTCTCCTCTTGCAAAACCTGTAATTTCTCACCCATTTTTTGAACCTAATAAACAATAAAAAAAATGCTTATTAAGGTTTTAATAATGGGAATAATCAAATAAGTGGGGAACATCACATCACACTTTTACTAGTGTTGCTGTACACACCTGTTCTTTAGTCTCTTCCAAAGACATTCGCTCCTCTATTTCTTTAGTTCGTTTCCTCTCCTCCTCTTCTTTCATTTTCTGTTCCATCATCTTATCGACTTCTTCCTCCTCTACCGTATGAAAAAAATTAATACACAAACCATTTTTTAGACATAATTAAAAATGAACTGAAACTGTTACCATAGAATAGAATCTTTATTTGTCATTGTAGTTATACAACGAAATTTGTTTGGTAACTATGAGTTCAGACACAGAGTTCAGAGTGAATCTGTTACCATGTATGTGTAATAAGGACCAATATTCTGTTGTGCTATTCAAAACAATTTAAACATTGTGTTTTCTTTTTTGCACTAAACTGGAAACACACATTTACCTTGTCTTTTTCTCTCTCTCTCTTTCATGATATGCTTATGCAGGGCTCTGGCCATCGCATTGGACAGCTTTGGTCTCTCCAGTAAAGCAGGCATCGTGACAGGCAGTGGAGGAGCCAGCTGAAGACACACACACTTCTTACTATATAAACATTTAATTTTGTGTAGAGGGCGCTTCGTCGAAAACTATGACAAACAGCAAACGTGTCTCTCTATTTATAAAACTCAACGTTACCTTCGTATTGCCACACGTATTCCGCAATGTTTTCCTTTGTGTTCTTCAGAAATCTCCCAGCACTAGAGAAAAAAATACCCTAAATAGTATTTATGAGAGCTGTGATTCGTGCTAAACCCACAATTAAACAGCTAGCCAATTTTGTTTTCTTCTTCTTCTAGGGTTCATTGGCAAACAACGAACTGCTGCATTACCGCCACCAAATGGTATGGAGTGTGGACCAGAACGTCAACTATTTCATCTCACTTAAATTACACTGTAATACATCTAGAAAACATCAACATTCAAATAGCAAATGTCTTAACGTGTAAAATGTGTGTAGGACCCTAAAACGTTTCAACAATTGAGACAAACTGAAAGGTTTCACTGACATTTAATGTACATGCTTAGTCTATCCTAACGAGCTGAGGATCTGATTCAGGTGTGTTAAATACACAATATGCAGAGCAGTGGGTCGCGAGGACTGCAGTTGAGAACCACTGTTTTAAAGTAAAGAAAGTCGCAATTTGGTTTAAAACCGTTGAGGTGTAAGACTGTGAAAAAATGTAATTACAAAGACTACAAACCGCAAAGGCGCACATTTTCTCTCAATGAATGAAGCTAACTTTACTGAGGCTAATGTCTGTCATTGTTTCTATAGACCATTTCACAAGATGTAAACAACACTGGTCCAGAAACACTTCCTGTTTCAGTTTGTAACTGTTTTCTTTATTTCACATGTAAAGAAATATCTTAAAGGTGTTTGTTTAACTTTTTGATTTAGTTTTAAATGTTCTGTTGGTTGTATTTTATCCCAGCTTTTATGTAGTGTTAAAAAACTGAAACAGGAAGTGCTTCTGGACCAGTGTTGTTTACATCTTGTGAAATGGTATAGTCTTACGTTATAATCGTAACGTTACGCCGTCATGGCTGAGTGTTTTGTACCAGACCACACACACACGAGTAACTAACGGATCTTACTCACTGTTTCGCTTCCCGGGAGATGTAGTTCACTGAGCGATTTTCACATAAAACTAAAAGCTAGTCTTCTGTTTTATGATAAACTGAGACGTTTTTGACTTTCAGAATTATCTTTTAAATTGACAAACATCATATGTGTAATTCAGGGCACAGTTCAGACGGAATAAAAAGTTGTCTCAGTCGCCATTGACTACCACACATATTTTTTTAGTGTTGCCAGAGAGTGTTGCCCCCTGAGCCGGAAGTGGAGGGGCGGGACAGACTTCTTCTTCTTCTTCTTCTTCTTCTTCTTCTTCTTCTTCTTCTTCTTTTTATTTGGCGGTTGGCAACTATTTCTTGTGCATTACCGCCACCACAGGACTGGAGTATGGCATAGGAGCTACTGTCTTATTCTTTACTATTATTAAAACAAAATATACCAGCAATTTCATAGTTATTTATAAAAAAAAAAAAAAAAAAAAAACTTTATTCCTATATCCTTTTTAAAAGGCCTGTACTTTTCAAAAAAGAAAATAATAGATCAAAATTCTCCCTTGAACTTCTGTCCAATAGTGTTTTAGTTTCTAAAGACATTTTCTTTGCTTTCAACTCATTAACTAGTCTTTGCCTTGCTTCATTGTATTTCTGACAGTACATTATTACATGCTCTACGGTTTCAGGTATATTACTCTGGCAATACTCACAATTTCCATCTACATGCTTTTTTATTAAAAACATTGTACTATTCAACTTTGTATGACCCAACCTCATCCTAGTCAGCACAATTTCTTCCTGTCTTGATCTGGTTATGTGTGTTTCTTTTCCCACTTTCCCTTGTATCCTATATAGATGTCTTCCTGAGCACCCATTATCCCAGATATGTTGCCACTTTTTAATAGTTTTAGCCTTAATTATGCTTTTTATCTCTGCTTTACTGTATTTTACATCTATATCTATTGCTTTTATCTGTTACTCTCTTTGCATGTTCATCAGCCATTTCGTTACCTTCCACTCCTATATGGGCTGGAACCCATACAAATGTCACCCTCCTTCCTGATGCTTGTATTCCATTTGCTAGCTGTAAAATTTCAACCAAAATATCTTCCCTTGAATCAGAACGATAGTTCTGAATACTGTACATTGCTGAACTTGAATCAGAGGCAATTACTGCCTGCAGACAATTGTTAGACTCTAGCCACAAGAGTGCTAACCATATGGCAACCAGTTCAGCAGTATACACTGCTAGGTCATCATTTATCCTTTTTGCCATTTCTATGCCCATCTCAGGAATTACATAGGCTACCCCTACTCTCTTCTCAGTGTTTTTAGATGCATCTGTAAAAATCTTTACACACTCTTTGTATTTTCCTGTTATATAGTTGCTTACTCCATACTTATCCACTCCATCTTTCTTCTTCACTTCCAATAGTTCTAAATCAACATTAAATTCTTGTAACATCCACGGAGGCACGATTGGATATGACACTGTTGGGCAGATGTTCAAAGATCCAATTCCCATGTTATTCACCCTATCTTTTATGACCCACCCATAACTTTTGATTTTCATACTTTCTTTTTCCTGACATTCCCTTAATACTATTTGAGACATGTGGTTCTCTTTATGCCCCCTGATATTTGCCCAGTATACCAGTGCTAGCTGGTCCCTCCTCAATTGCAGTGGCATCTCACCCACTTCTACTTGCATTGCAGCTATTGGAGAAGTTCTTATTGCACCACTAATTATCCTCATTGCTTGATTTTGCAAACCATCAAGTTTGTTTAAGCTTGTTTTGGAGGCAGATCCATATGCTATACAGCCGTAGTCAAACACTGATCTCATAAGACCTGTATAGATGGTTTTTAATGCCGACCTTGTAGCACCCCAATCTATCCCACATAAACACCTCATAATATTTAGTATCCTCTTACATTTATCTATCATCTTTTGGATATGATATGCCCATGTCAACTTCTTATCAAACCAAACACCTAGATATTTAAAGATCTCAACCCTCTCTAGCTCTTTATCCAAAACCATTATTTTTAAATTCTCGGCTAATTTTTCTCCTTGTAAAGAACATAACCTTTGTCTTCTCTATTGATTTTCTAAATCCCCATTTCACTCCCCATTGCTGAACTTCATTAACAGCATCTTGCATCTTATGCACAATATACTCAATGTTCCTTCCCTTCTTCCACATTGCACCGTCATCCGCAAATAAAGCTACTCCATCTAAGCCATTCAAGTCTTTAAATATCTGGTCTATCATAATTACAAATAATAAAGGACTTACAATGCTTCCTTGATGCGTTCCATTTTCTACTCTAAAACTCTCACTTAGTTCCCCATCAATTTTAACTCTCAAGGTTCTATCAGATAGGAAATCTCTGACCCACTGATACATCAGACCCCTAACTCCCATCTGATTTCGACCTAAAGAATCACAAAACTTCTTCCAGTACTCCCTTTTTGCTTTCCTTACATTTTGCCTTACCATTGCTTGTGCTCTCTTGTATTCTATCAAATGCTGAAAATTGTGTGTCCTCTTAAGTAATCTAAATGCCTTGTTTCTTTCTTTTATAGCTTCCTTACACTCTCTTGACCACCATGGCACTATTTTATTCAAAAGTTTGGGTTTTGATTTTGGAATAGTGGCATTTGCTGCTGCTATTATGCTTGACCTAATTTCTCTTGTTAATACCTCAATATTTTCACTACCATCAACACATGACAGCCATTCCTCACTTAGCTCTTTAAACTTTTCCCAATCAGCTTTCTCTTCAAACCACTTCTCTACTTTCACTTCTTTCTCTTTCTCTATCTCCACACCTATGTATACCTTTATAGGATAGTGATCACTACCCACTGTGTTTCCTCTTGACACCTCCCATTCACATTTGTCCGCCACATTTCTCGTGCCAAAGGTTAAGTCTATTGCTGACTCTTTTCCCCTAGATATATCTATCCTTGTACAAGTTCCATCATTAAGACATATTAGTTCTTTCTCTTCTATAAATTCTTCCAACACATTCCCATTTATGTCATCTTTATCACCCCATAAAGTGCTATGTGTGTTAAAATCTCCACACCAAATAACTCTACCCTCCAAATCTTTCCAAATTTCCTCAAGCTGACTGCTTTTTAACTGGTTACATGGGTTGTAAAAATTAATCATTTTAATATTACCTTCTTTTACCCACACTTCCACAGTGACATATTCCAATTCCTCTCCTTTCTTAATTTCCTTGTACTGCAACCCTTTCTGTAAAAAAAAAAATTATCCCTCCACCTTTCCCATTCTTTCTATCCCTTCTTACTGCATTATACCCTTTTATGTTAAAATCTAGCCTAGGAATTAACCACGTTTCTTGAACACATATAACATTGGGTTTCTCCTTAACATCTTCCACATACTTCTTAAACTCCTGACCATTCGCAATTAAGCTCCTGGCATTCCATTGGAGTATTATTAACACCATTAAGAGGAACCAACCCATGACTGTGATTGTTGAGTTTCCTCAAGGGTTTCTCTAATCTTTTCCCACTGTAACCCTTTTACATCCAAATACTTCTCAGCAGTTTTTACTATAATCTTGATCCTTTCAGTCCTGCTAGTCGTCTGGGCTGTGCAGTTTATGATTTCTGCCATGAAGAGCACAAAGCCTACTTTACTCACTATCAACGTTTCTTCCTGAATCCTGTCACACTTTATACATCCGTCATTGTCTTTTCTGTAGTTTACTACATTTTGTGGTATCTTTGGTACTCTCCTTGCTGCTTCAGCATACGTGATTTCCTGATTTACTTTAACCTTCTGTACTTCTTGCATTACACTTCACATCCACCATATGCAGCACTATGTTCTCTGCCACAATTGCAACATTTTTTCCTTGCCCCTTCCTCACATTCATCATATTTGTGTTCACCTCCACATTTACTGCATCTTATTTTCCCTTTACATGCTGCTGCCACATGCCCATATCTTTGGCATTTGAAACACCTCAGAGGGGGTGGTATGTACATCCTCACATCATAGCTCATGTACCCTATAAAAACTTTCTCTGGAAGTCTTTCTTTTTTCACACTATGTACATCCCCAATTTCCTTATGTATGGCTTTCGAAAGTTGTATTGGACTCCATACATCAAAAGTCGCTCCCTCCTAATGTGATAAACACATTAAACTCTTTTCCCATTTCCCTATCTTTTACCTCAGAATAAACTTCTGATATTTCCAATGAGCTTTTTTTCTTCCGTTTATTTCCACTCACACCCACACCCTCTACCTCCATCATTTCCTACTCCGTCCTTCCTCCAGTCCCACGTGGTGCGTTCAGCGATTGCTGCTAGTATCGCGATAGTTCGACTTCTTCTTCTTCTTCTTCTTTGGGGTTTTACGGCAGCCGGCATCCAACAAGTTGCATTGCTGCCATCTCTGGTACTAGCACCTAAGTGCACTATATCCGCAACCAGTGTCTTTTAAAAAATTAAAAAGATACTGCTTTCCCCTTGAGCTTGACCCTACTTCCAAAATATTTTAAGAGATACTTCTTCCAAACCGATTATTCGCATTTCTCTGAGTTAGATCTTGTCTTTGGCGGTCATATTTTCTACAAGAAATCAAAACATGTTCCACTGTTTCAGGTTCTTGACATGAACACAAACCACTCTGGTGCTTTCCTAAAATAAATAAAGTGCTGTTCAGTAACGTGTGACCAATCCTCATTCTAGAAAAAATAGCATCTTCCTTACGTCTCATCTCTCCCCTACAAACATTAACTGAGTTCCTTTTCTTTTCACATCTCTAATTGACAGAAGAATATCATATACAAGATCTTGTCGACTCTTTGAAGTCCCTTTCCCCATACTATTGATAGCTGACACAGAGTCACTACATATCAATACTTTGCAGTTCTGCATCTGCTCAGTCCATTGCACTGCCATCAGGATTGCATATAATTCCACTGAAAACACACTTAGGAAATTTGCGGTTCTCTTACAAACGTCGGTATTCCACTTCTGAACAACAAAAGCTGCTCCTGTAGCACCTGTTTCCTGATCTTTTGACCCATCAGTAAAAATTAATAGGTGTTCCTGATACCTCTCTATTATATGACAGTGAAATGCATACACCAAATCTGATTCAGGATTTCCTAACTTAATCCCAAGTATATCTAAGTCAATCTTTGGGACCTCCAATTGCCACACAGGAACTGATGGCCACAGTACTCCTGGACAAAAGTTCTTATCATGTATTGGGACAATGCCGATCAGCCAAAACTTTGAAAACTTGCCATCTCTCTCTCCCAGCTTACCTGAATTGTTGCTTTAACTGGGTGATCACACCTTTGACCCATCAAGTTAACCCAATAGTTAGCCTGAAGTTGCTGCCTTCTCAAAAAGAATGGCATTTCTCCTGTTTCTACCTGCAAAGAACACACTGGGGAAGATCGCACAGCTCCTGTAAATATTCTCAGTGCCTTAGCTTGAACTATATCTAATCTAAAACTGACTTGGCTGCAGATCCATAAACCAAACACCCATATTCAATTCTTGCTCTAATTAAATATACATAGATTTGTTTCAAAGAGGCAACATCTGCCCCCCATTCTGTTCCAGCAAGACCCTTTTACACTTGTCTATTATTTTTGAAACATGCTCTCTCCATGTAAGTCTTGTGTCAAAAAACACCCCAAGAAATTTAAAACTGTTCACTCTTTCCAAATTTCTACCATATAACTTTAATTTAACACTTTCATCTATTTTCCTCCTAGTAAAAAACATAGTCTTAGTCTTCTCAATAGAGAATCTAAACCCCAATTTCCTTCCCCAATCCTCCACTAGGGTTAGAGCTTCCTGCACCTTCTTTAGTGTATACTTTAAATTTTTCCCCCTTTTCCATATACCATCGTCTGCAAATAATGACTTTCCAATTCCTGGCTGAACATTAGAAAAAACATCATTAATCATTATATTGAACAGCAATGGACTAATAACACTACCTTGTGGTGTACCATTCTCTACAAAGCAGCTTCTAGATTTTTCCGACCCTATTTTCACCTGAATACTTCTATTATTTAAAAAATCCATTACCCAGTTAAACATATTTCCCCCAATTCCCAACATATGCATCTTGATTAAAAGACCCTCTACTCATAGCATGTCATATGCCTTTTCCACATCTAAGAATACTGCCACAACAGTCTCTTTCTTCATCTGTGCTTTCCTTATTTCATCCTCAAGGCATATGAGTGCATCAACAGTACTTCTCCCCTTTCTAAAACCATTCTGATGACTAGCCATCAATCCCCTTTCTTCAATAAAGTGCATTAGCCTTCCATTCACCACCCTTTCCATTAACTTACCTAAGTGAGAGGTTAAAGCTATTGGCCTATAATTTACTGGATTACTTGCGTCTTTTCCTGGTTTTCTTATTGGAACAATAACTGCCTCCTTCCACCCTACAGGAATTTTTCCTTCCTCCCAGACTGTATTAAATACATTTAAAACCTTATTCATTCCATTATCACTTAAATGTCTTAGCATACTATAACAAATTTCATCTTTACCAGGAGCTGAATTCTTACACTCATTCAATGCATTTCTTAATTCTCTCAGTGTGAGAGGAACATTATATTTATCCTCTAATTTTCCTTTCTTTTGAATAACCTCAACATACTGATTCTTTGTTTCTTCCCTAGCCCTCCTTTCTTCTTGTGAAAGATTACTGGAGCTATGTACCTTACTCAGTGTGTTCACCATCATTTCTGCTTTCTCTAGACTTGATATAGCCAACTGCTCTCCATCTGAAAGGATTGGATAATTCCACTCTCTTCTGTTACCTTCCATTTTTTTAATCATTCCCCATACATCATTTATATTAATAGTACTTCCAATTGAGCTACAATAATCCCTCCAGTATGTTCTTTTCCCTTACTCCTTCTCACTATGTGCTTTCTTGTATTCAATCAAACGTTGAAAGTTATGAGTTCTTTTTAATTTTCTAAAAGCTCGGTTTCTTTCCTTAACTAACTTCTCACATTCAACACTCCACCACGGAACCGCTTTTTAAACTAGTTTTCCTGAACTTTTTTTGGTATTGTATCCATTGCAGCCATATAAATACTCTGTCACAACTCAACTTCATTTCTTTCAACATCATTCGTTTCTTGGACTGAACTAATATACAAATCACTTATTTTCATAAATCTCTCCCAATCTGCCTTTTTGAAAATCCACCTTCCATGACTATCTTCTGTGCTCAACCTTACATCCACACTCAGTTTACATAATTGGGTAGTGGTCACTTCCAATAGTGCTTTCTCCATGTACTTCCCACTTACACTTTAAAGCCATTCTACTAGACAAGATTGTGAGGTCTAATACTGACTCTTTTCCAGTTCTAATATCAATCCTAGTCCGTCTACCATCATTCAAACACACTAAATTCCTATCATTCATCACCTCCTCAATCACCTGTCCATTGTTGTCTGTCTTTTCTGCTCCCCACAGTGTATTGTGAGCATTAAAATCTCCACACATTACAACATTATTTCTATCCAGACCTTCTATTTCCTCTAGTTTATTTACCTCTAACTGTTTACAGGGGTTATAATAATTTATTATTACTACTTTCTTTTTATCTGCCCACACTTCCACTACCACGTATTCTTGCTCCTTCCCTATACATGGTACCCCCTTCCTTACAAAGGTAGCACACCCCCCACCACTTCCTTGCTCTCTATCTCGTCTGATGGTGGGACATAGACTTTCACCGGTTCAGTGTTTGAATGAGAAGGAGTTTTTTTTTTTGTTTTTTTTTTTTAATGCTTTATTGTGAACATCAAGTAGCATGTACATTGTAATTTCTCATATATTTCACATGCCTCAACAAGAACAGAAAAAAAATAAAAAATAATAATAATAATTAAAATAAAAAATAAAAAGAATGAGAGGGTACATAAATATCAGTTTACCAACAGATATACATTATACATTTATCAATTCCAAAGCGTATTCTAATGCAATATAAATACATAGAGTATACTTTATATATCAGCATCATTTATTATATTTGTGAAACTATTATATATGTGAAATTATATTATGTGAAAATGTTCAAGGATGAGCATATATTAATCACTTTAATTGCTTTACTATTTTTAGATTTTGACATCACATCTACATACATTTTGATCTCTTTTTCAAGTACCATAAAAAGAGGTCTGCTATTTGTAAACTTGCATTTATGAATGTGAAATTTACATAAAAATAAAATAAAATGTATAATAAAACCGACATCCTTTAAGGAGTGATCCTCGATATAATAGCCCACAATCACATATTTGCAAGACAATTTAAATGTTTTTAAAATATTATTAGCAATGAAAATCTCTACATTGTTCCAAAAAAGCTGGGTAGGCAAGACCAAAACAAATGAGAGGTCGTTTCAGTGGAGCATTCACAGAAAGAACATTTAAGTCAATATTAATTTTAAATTTTTGTAGAAATACTTTTGTAGGATAAACTCTGTGAATTAATTTATAAGAGATTTCTTTAACTTTATTTGTAAGTAGGAATTTTTGAGGTAATGACCAAACTTGAGTCCAATTTACACTACTAAAAAAACTGTTCCAGTAGAAAATAACCAACACATTCTCACCCCAAGGCGTCACCTTTGACCATGCTTCAATATTTGACGTTTTAGGCGCCCTTTAGCGTCACTTACATGACACGATCCTACGGCGTCATGTAACTGACGCTAAAGGAAAGCGTCAGTTAGAGGACGCGGTTAGGTTTAGGTGTGGGGTGGGGGTAGGGTACACGCGATCCTAGGGCGTCATCTAACTGACGCTAAAGGGCGCCTAAAGCGTCAGATATTGAAGCATGTCCAATTGCTTCCCAAGGCGTCAGTTAAGTGACGCCTTGGGGGTGAGAATGGGCTGAAATAAGGCGTAGAAATAATCTCTCTTAAAAATAATGATCTAATTTTATAATTGTTAGGCTTTAACCCACAGAAACAGATATTGCCAACATAAGTATTTTCAGGTCTAGTAGTACAGATGGAGAGTGTGGATGTACATGCACTGCTTTGGAACAGCATGTACACCTGCAGGTATTGCCTTAGTAAGCACCTGGAATTCTTTTAATGTAATAGGAATGTTGTACTTTGAGATGAAGTCTTCAAAGGTAAATAAATTCCCTTCATTGTTGAATAATTGATTCACTAATAGCAATCCATTAGAATGAGGTCTCTGCAGAACAACAAGGGGCATGCCTCAATTTGGGGGCGTTTTACAACCGTGTAGGCGTTTTACAACCTTTCTGACTGGTTCGCTAAAACTTGAGTGGGCCGCGCGATTCCCTTGAATACGCTTTTCCCATCAGATATGAGTGATAAAGCGAGAAAGCAGTGAAATCTGAAATGAGAGAGGTCACCTGTATGGATGTAAGTGGATTTGTGTAAACTCTCATTTTACGTCAGTTAACGTTAATTAGTTTGTGTAAATTTGCTTGCAACGTGATGTTGTTGTAACATGATTAAAGGGTTAGTTCACCCAAAAATGAAAATTAAGTCATTAATTACTCACCCCCATGCTGTACCAACCCCGTAAGACCTTCGTTCGTCTTCGGAACACAAATGAAGATATTTTTGATTAAATTTGAGAGCTGTATAACTACCACATTGGCTCCTAAAGGACTGCCTCTTGACGGCCCAGAAAGTCAATGAAGAAAATGTTTAAATATCCCAAGTGACTACCGTGGCTCAACTATATGTTTATCAAGCGACGCGAATACTTTTTGTGCGAAAAAACAAACAAAAATAACGAGTTTATTCGACTATTTCTTTTCTTCCTTGTAGGCCAGAACGAGACTTCCTTAGATTTCCACGACGCATGCGCGAGAATTGCGATCTGAAGTAGTGTAAGCTGGTGTAAGCAGATCGCAAATCTCGCACATGCGTCGTGGAAATCTAAGGAAGTCTCGTTCTGGCCTACAAGGAAGAAAAGAAATAGTCGAATAAACTCGTTATTTTTGTTTGTTTTTTCGCACAAAAAGTATTCGCGTCGCTTGATAAACATATAGTTGAGCCACGGTAGTCACTTGGGATATTTAAACATTTTCTTCATTGACTTTTTGGGCCGTCAAGAGGCAGTCCCTTAGGAGCCAATGTAGTAGTTATACAGCTCTCAAATTTAATCAAAAATATCTTCATTTGTGTTCCGAAGACGAACGAAGGTCTTACGGGGTTGGTACAGCATGGGGGTGAGTAATTAATGACTTAATTTTCATTTTTGGGTGAACTAACCCTTTAAGAAAAGCTATAGAGGTCTGCCACTCAATCTATCGCTACCCATTATTAGCATAAGTTTGTTACATTAGTGTTGATATTGGTAGTTTGCTTTCCTATTTTTTTTCCAGTATTCTAATATATAAAAAAATAGTTAGCCTAAAGTTAGCTTGTCAGACTAAAACAATGTAGTCAAATGTTAATGGGCTATTTCACCGAATAGGTGCCATTTATGTCCAGGACATGATGGCCCGGTTTCACAGACAGGGACAGGGTTTAGCCTAAACCAGGATTTGTCCATAGTTCAGTTAGACAAGGCAAGTTTATTTATATAGCACATTTCATACACAACGGTAATTCAAAGTGCTTTACATAGAAGGAATTAAAATAATTAGGACATTTAAATAATTTTCATAAACATGCTTAGAAAAAAATGTCCTAATTACTGGTGTTCATCTTGAGACAAAACACAGGCAGTGATATATTTTAAGATCAGTCAGTGCAAGTTGATTCAGTTGGAACAGACTTACATTTTGGTCTAGGACTAGGCTTTAAAATTGTTTGTGAAACCAGGGGTATAGGTAGCCTACTAATATGTACTATTAATTCAATAAATAAAAAAAATAACTATAAATATATTTTAAGGAAAGTGTTGTGCACATTAATCTAACTGCAAATTGTATCTTATCAAAAAATTATTAAAAACTATAATATTTTGGTTAAATTATGTTTTCGTTCAGTCCAGAAACCACTCCCTTCATACTGTATATGACATGGTGTTTGAGTGTGTGGTGCGCTGTAAGAAAACAAGAAAAGCTGAACAATCATTGCTTGTTAAGTTTATTATTTTTAATATCAATTTTAATATAATATTTATAATTTTTCTGTTATTTATATTATATCTCAGTCATAACCCTTACAAAAACCTCTGCAGATCATTAGATTTAAATAGAAACATGATTTGACCCTTTTTAGCAGTGAGATCAGCTCAGTAGTCAATGTTCAACACTCTTCATTATGTCAGTGCAGGCATTAATACCTCACATGTAGTCAAACCTATAGACTAACATAATGGATAAATGATAACATTTTTCAGGTGTTATGAGACTGACAAAGACTGTGGGGAAGGCTACAGAGGAACAGGGCAAAGAGGTGTATTGCAGGGGTTCTGATGACTTCCAAGGATACTGCGGAGACAACTGTTTCTATGAGGCTGGAGGAAGCATCTAATGTTTCAGGCAAGCCGTTTTAACATTTAATCATTTAAACCTACTACTAGTCTCTATTTTCAAGCTAGTACTTATTTTTGAGATACTAGTATCTATTCCATTAAGTACTAGTACTTATCCAATAGCTATAGTGCTTATTCTTTAGATACTAGTCTTTATTTATTAGATACGTGTACTTATTCATTAGATAGTCCCTATTTATTAGATATAGTGCTTATTTATTACTTACTAGTGCTTATTCATTAGATACTAGCATTATTCATTAGATACCAGTGCTTATTATTTGATACTAGTACATATTCATTAGATACTATTACCTATTAAATAGATACTAGTACTTATTCATTAGATACTTCTTATTAGTGACTAGTAACAAATTACATTTTTTGCCAGTGACTTCTATGGGGATCTGTCATTCAGATATCAACTGTTCAGTTCTGACTGGTATGTATTCCTATTGTGACTACCTATACATTAGATACTAGTAGTTATTCTTTAGGTACTAGTACTTATTTTTTAGATACTATATTAGTACTTATTCATTAGATATTGGTACCTATTATTAGATACTAGTACTTATTCAATAGATACTAGTACCTATTTATTAGATACTAGTATTTATTCCAAATGTTTTATTTTACTAGTCACAACTGCTTTTTTACTAGTCTTATGTTATGACTAGTCAGAACGGCCACTGTAGAGTTCAATTAAAAATCTTACTGGTAAAATAAAAATTCTTACTAGTAGCATTTGGAATAAATACTAGTATCTATTCAATAGGTACTAGTATCTATTTAATAGGCACTAGTACCTAATAAATAACTAGTATCTAATGTATATGTACTAGTCACAATTGGAATACATACTACTCAGAACTGAACAGTTGATATCTGAATGACAGATCCCCATAGAAGTCAATGGCAAAAAAAAAAAAAAAAACAATGTTACGAGTAACAAAAGAATAGTTACTAGTCACTATTGAAATGAGTACTAGTATGTAATGAATAAGTACTAGTATCTATTTAATAGGTACGGGTATCTAATTAATAAGTACTACTATCTAATGAATAGTAACTAATGAATAAGCATTGGTATCTAATAAATAAGGAATCGCATCTAATGATTAAGTACTAGTATCTAATAAGGACTAGTATCTAATGAATAAGTACTAGTATCTTTAAAAATGTACTACCTAAAGAATAAACACTAGTATCTAAAGAAAAGGCACTAGTAGATAGTGAATAAGTACTACTTATTGGAATAGATAGTATCTAAAAAATAAGTACTAGTAGCATGAAAATAGAGACTGTAGGTTAAAATTATTAAATGTTAAAACGGCTTGCCATATACAATGTGTTCCTCATGTTTGAACTTGCCACATGTATTATTTATCAGTAGAATGCTGCATTTATCAATCCAGTTTTTCATCATATTGGTCAATAAAGTGATGCTAATGTTTTCAGAGTCATTATTCTAAGTAAACACATTTTACCTTATTTTAAAGGTCAATATGTTTTACTTTATATGTAATTTAATGTAAGTTACAAATATAACTTAAATATCAGTCATTACATATAAACATATTTTGAAAAATACAGGTGAGAAAGACCAATACAATCATTTTCACCATTGCTTTACAGTATGATTTGATATCATTATTGGAAATTGCTATTAATTACCTTGTTAATCACCGATACGTTACAACTTGATTTATGTTGTGTTCACACACACAAAACGAAATTAAAACTATGTAATTATAAATAGTTGAGTAACAACGTAATTTTAATACTTGTTTTTCCTAAACCTTTTAAGGTTTACATTTAGAGACAAATTACATGTAGGTTGGAGAGAATATTATAAAATATAATACACACATATACAAGATCTGTAACGCCTATCTTATAAAAACGTGAAATTTGGTTTATGAAAGAATTTCTATTTTAAAGAAAATAGGTAACTAGACTGTATATTATTTTGTGAAAATGTTGTCGCGATATAGACATAATAGTAAAAATCAAGAAAACGAGAAATACGCATCTCCGCTTCTGAAAGGGCTTCCGGATCCGTTCCGTACGTTTTGATTGGATGGTTGGAAAATGCCTAGACGGGTTTGAAAACGCCCAATAATTGGGAAACGCCTTCTTGTTGTTCGGCACAGACAGACGTCTAGATTTGGGTTTGAACGCAGCACACTTTTAAAGCCTTCAAAAAATTTAATTAATACTGCTGCAAATCTTACTTTGATACTCATTATCATCAAAATAAACAGTGACAAATCACATAACATTATTTTAGACGTATTTTCTTTTCTTTCTTTTAGATATTTTTATAAACGGCAATATTAATTCCTCATAGACATGCCGAGTAAACAAAGAATAATGAGGTAATTATAATTTGTATATTTGCATTCGTGAATGAAAAAAATGCGAAATTCACAATAATTAAAATTTATCATTATTATTATTAAATTTATAAAATTTATAATAATAATACAAGTATTTCTTATAGAACAAATACAAAATTTGTAAAATATTTTGAACAGACGAACATCTTTCCAAATACTCGAGAGGTTATTGTAGAGAAGGATTCACAAACGTAAAAAAAAAAAAAAAACTTGTGAAGTAATTTGTTCTTTTACTGTCTTCTATGCTTTTGACCTAAATTAATTTATACCAAAGTGTTTTGTTTTAAAATAAATCATACCAATAACATGGACAAAAGTGTAAGTGCGAACCCTGTTTCTGCATATTTTATGCAAATTACCACTACTACTTTGAAATTATTGCAATTTAATACATCGGAATCAAGTTTGGTGCCTGCCGCAAAATAGTTAACGTTAAACAGATATAGTTTAAAATGTATACGTTATATTGATGGGGTCGTTATAGCGGAAATAAAAGTGTAACGCTGCCCTCTACCGTTTCTTGTTTGCTACTTGAACATGGTCAGATGAACGTTTCCAACAAAACTGGCTCAGTCTTCGGTACCACCATTACCTTTTTCCACCTTTGTTGCCATTGGTTTGCTTAGTTGGGGACATTAAATTTACATTTTAATATTCAACAATACTTATCTACCTGCATTGATACGATTATAAAAGAACCGAATATCATGGTTCACAGAGTGGCTAGATATATATAAAATTAACTTAGCTCTTATCTTTTAAAACCAAACTTGAAACACTGAACTTAAGCTGGAGTGTGATGCTATTTCCATCTGGAAAATTTGTTATTGCTGTAAATTTGCTTTGAAACAATCTATATTGTAAAAAGTGCAATTTATATATATATAAGACTTCAACTGGATAAAGATTGCAATGAGTTGTGGGATGCAAATAAGGATTTAAATGGCTTTATTTTAATTTTTACAAATGTCTATTGAGACAACCTCAATAGAAAGTTCTCACAAAAAAACAAAGCCCCTTACATTGTGAATAAACTTCACCGATTTTTAAAATCAACAGTTGGACCTTTATATTGGCACTTTGAGCTTTATTGAAATAAAATTCTGATATTTCACAAGTTCAAAAACCAAATTGCAAAAAAAAAACAAACAAAAAAAAAACACAAGACTAGCCAGACATTATAAAAGGGACACAAAAAGCAAAAAAAGCTTCTCTGAAGCCATGTTTAAAAAAATACCCCAGAAATGAGTAAATGCAAAGATGGACAATATAAAGTTTTAAAATTCAAATCTACAGGGCAAACAATACATTTGTGAACACTCATGTCCTAAGACACCATTGTTTACACGGTCTTCTGTTGTCCCTTCTTCCCAATAAGAGACTTATGAATGTGGGGTATGACACCTACAAGGGAGGGATTTAAAAAGGAGGGGAAAAGGTTGGGTCACACATTTAAAAATACAAATTTAAAAACTCAAATGTTGAATTAGTACTTACCACCACCAGCAATAGTTGCCTTAATGAGGGAGTCCAACTCCTCATCGCCTCTGATAGCCAGCTGCAAGTGGCGTGGGGTAATTCTCTTCACCTTCAGATCTTTAGAAGCATTTCCTGCAAGCTCGAGTACCTTAATGTGAACACAGGCATGTTAAATCACATGTTTGTAAAAGTCTCAACCTACTGCAATCTCCCTTAAATGTTACTCACCTCAGCAGTCAAATACTCTAGAATAGCAGCACTGTACACTGCGGCAGTAGCTCCGACGCGCCCGTGACTGGTGGTCCTGGACTTCAGGTGTCTGTGAATACGACCCACTGGAAACTGGCTCACAACATATGTGAAATTACGTTAAAAAAAAAACAGTAAACACCATCCTAACAGTAGTTATTAGCAAACCATATTGTTACATGCAGCAATTTCAATCAAGGGCCTTTGTTCATCACGAAGGGTCTGACCTGCAGTCCAGCTCTTTGTGAGCGCGAAACAGCCTTCGCTTTCGCCTTCCCGGAGTCCTTTCCTGCTTTGCCCCCAGCCTGAAACCAACAGCACCAATCACTAATCGTGATATAACAAATAACTGAAGCGATTACACATTTTGCATTACGTGCATGGCCATATTTAAGCAAGTCGATATTTCACTTGTTTCGCGCCCTCGTGTTTACACGACGCTAGTTAGCACCGGAGCTAAGCTAACTAGCCGCATAATATTGTTCAACAGTGACTAGGAAAATAACTCTAAATGTACTTTTAACCTGCTATGCACCTTTCAAAAAAAGAGCGTCACAAAATAAACACAAAACAAAAAAAACTTACCATTTTATAATTTGTAAACAGCAGTTACTACAGCTAAACCGCGAAAACACACACTCGCTCACCCAATTCAAACTGAGTTACGCGCCTTCTCTCTGTGAAATATAACTCGTTTCCACATCCGGGACATTAGGCTTGGCAACTAGCCAATCAGCTCTTGTGTTCTGTTGCTTGGCACATGCATTGGCCAGTGACATTGCGGATTTTGCAAAAGAGGAAATGTTATTTAACTTTGTTTTGCCGGATACTGTAGTTCTCATAATAAAAAGGCGGAGAGTGTAATTTTATTAAATTTTTCTGTGTCTATTTAAGTGTCTATTAATGCCACTTTGTCAAACGTCGAAAAATGTAAACTACCGGTATTATATATTTTGCTGCCTCATTTCATGAGGGTGTTTTTTGCTTATTTTTTACTAATGTCAAAATGAATAACTGAATGCTGCAATTTATGGTGTGTATTGTAACCAATGCTAAAGAATATTTCAAATCATGAAACACTGAAAAGGAAACTTAGAAGATGTGGAAGAATTAATTCTAAAGAATGCTTACTTCTGGATAAGAGAGTCTAAATACATAATTATTTGAAAGAAAGCTGAAAGCTGATTAAAAGAATAAGTTATTTATTTATTTATTTATTTTTATTCCCCTTTAAACAGGGCACTATTTAAGTGAATTGTCATTTGTAGTGGTGTCTGGCAATGGGCTTTATGCACGGTGGTATTTCCTGTGAAAGTCTAAGGATGTTCGATAACTTCCGCCGATCGTAGAGTCCAGTGCAATACAGAGAATTTATATTGAATTTTATACTCGGTTACACTAAAGAAACGTTAGTCACAAAAACAGACAAAACAGACACCCCCTCGTTGTGTTTATGCTTCTTTTTCAAATTGTATTAAATAAAAATAAATATATATAAAATGGCATCTAAACTTATGAAAGTTTCGTTTCAAAGACGGGAGGACAGTAATGAAGACTCTGCCACAATCCGGTTTTCCTCGGTTTTCCTCCACTTTAATCACCCCAACTGGAAACTGAAGAGCATCCTTGCATCAAATGTGGAACTTATGTGCATATAGACCATTTCACAAGATGTAAACAACACCGGTCCAGAAGCACTTCCTGTTTCAGTTTGGAACTGTTTTCTTTATTTCACATGTAAAGAAAACATCTTAAAGATGTTTGTTTAACTTTTTTGATTCAGTTTTAAATGTTCTGTTGGTTGCATTTTATCCCAGCTTTTATGTAGTGTTAAAAAACTGAAACAGGAAGTGCTTCTGGACCAGTGTTGTTTACATCTTGTGAAATGGTCTATAGCCCATAATGAGTGTACAAACGATGTAGGGCCTACACTGAACCAACGGACCTTTTTCACAGACTGTGATGATACGTTTTAAGGTTTTTTAAATATTATAATTAAAATAAAAAAAAAATTGTGTTGGCTATATTTACCATTATATACACTACTATACCATTATATTACCATTGTATACAATTACAAAAAAATAGCTAATGCAGCTAGTTCACTATAGAATTTTATCCAACTGCCACGACTCCCGCTTCGGAGAAACCAAATATTAAAAGGGTCCATAGGCTCAGAATGAGCAAAATCTGCGCAAGACTGATCACGGTAATCCCCGTGAGATGCATGAATCTCACCGGAAGTAGTAGGTCATCCGCGCACTTTTTGCCTACTCTTTTATGAGTACTGTGAATTCAGACACACTTTTGTCACATACTGTTTTTCGTCTAGTAAGTATGAGAACTCTGATGCAGCCAGGCTTGTTCAACTTTGGCAGCTGACTTGAAGCCGTGCATTGTGGCTGTCACCACGTGACTGTGACGTATGGCATCAAAGTGTATCGCAAAAGCGATTTGAGAGCAGATGGCTGACTCAGCAGGTGCATCTTCTCAAGAGTGGCTGCACAAGCTCATATGACAACACAGCTGATTAGACAGATTCACCAAATGACAACAATTACATGTATTTTGTGTTTATTTTGACAACTTCAGTTCCATTAATGCTCACAAATCTGTATTTTTATAACAGTAAAAGCTCTTTTCATGTAGTCATGATGTTATAGCCTATTCTAAGGTCAAGATAGGTCATCAAGGCTATTCTAAGGTCATCAAGGTCAGATAAATCCCATCACATAGAGGCTCTTTCACCTAGATATCATATAGAGACTGTTCCCCGAATTTGGACATCCAAAAAACGTCAGATTAAAAATTTAATTGATGTTCAACAAATAAAAAACAGATATAATACAGATGAGCAAATTATAAAGCTTTGCTGAATATTAGATCTTCAAAATTGCTCATAGTTAATGATATGATTTCAGATTATAACCTAGATGTGCTGTGTTTGACAGAAACCTGGCTAAAACCAAACAATCACATTAGTTTAAATGAGTTCACCCCGCAAGATTACAGTTATAAACATGAACCTCGTCTGAAAGGCAAAGGGGGAGGTGTTGCTGTAATTTATAGTAATATCCTCAAAACCACTAAGAAATACTTTATTTTAAAGTATTGGTGCTTAGTGTAGAAATATATAGTGTAAATCATAAATCACATTTGAGAATTCTGCTGGCTACTGCTGGCTATATACAGGCCACCAGGGCAGCATAAAGATTATCAAAGAATTTGCAACTTTTCTACCAGAATCAGTCCTGGCTGCAGATTAAGTACTAATAGTTGGTGACCAAAAATTGCTTATCATATCACACAAAACTTCAAGTAATACTTTGTTCTCAAATTTTAATGTTAACAATGTCAGCATTGCATGACTACATGTAATGTCTTTTGCATTTACAACCGGTGAATCTGTTGTCACTGGAGATTGTCGTTTGAACCTTTCTGCATCTGCTTTTGCTAAGTTTATTTATATCAAGTGCTGTGAGAATAGGGTATAAATCTCCACCTTCAACATCCTCACACACAATATAGCTTATTCTAGCCAAGACTCCTTTTTTATGTGTACAGATGTGATGTAATAGCGCAAAGATATGTTCGAATCTCCCGTGGAAATCCATCAGTACCACTGGAATTAAAAACATTATTATAAGCTTACCGCTTTGAATCAAGCTAAGGCAAGCAGATAGTTTTGGACACTGCTGGTTGTAGGCTATTTTCTCAAATATGTATTTTGGATAATTTTTAACCCCAAAAAAGCTACGGACTGCAGCTTTAACAGAAGAGGTGAAATATAACAAGTGCTGTAGATATTTCCTGTACATTCATATGCACATGCTCACTAAATTGGTGACCTCAAATATTTATGTCTTTCATGATACCCCAAAAGCCACAAAAGGGTGCCTTTTAGAATTTTAAAGGGGTCATGGACTGCATTTTTTACGTTTTATGTTTCCTGAGGTGCACTTACGTTAGTACGATTTTTACATAAAATTGTAATTTATAAATAAAAGGCCATTTTCTAATTTCTACCCTGACTTAAGCCCTGTGATTTCAGTGTCGTCTGTTCCTGAGCCGGAGCCAGTGTCTGCTGTTCCTGAGCTGGAGCCAGTGTCTGCCTGTTCCTGAGCTGGAGCCAGTGTCGTCTGTTCCTGAGCTGTAGCCAGTGTTGTCTGTTCTTGAGCCGGAGCCAGTGTCTGCTGTTCCTGAGTCGGAGCCAGTGTTTGCCTGTTCCTGAGCTGGAGCCAGTGTCTGCTGTTCCTGAGCCGGAGCCAGTGTCTGCCTGTTCCTGAGCTGTAGCCAGTGTCTGCTGTTCCTGAGTCGGAGCCAGTGTCTGCCTGTTCCTGAGCCGGAGCCAGTGTCTGCTGTTCCTGAGCCGGAGCCAGTGTCTGCTGTTCCTGAGCTGGAGCCAGTGTCTGCTGTTCCTGAGTCGGAGCCAGTGTCTGCCTGTTCCTGAGCTGTAGCCAGTGTCTGCCTGTTCCTGAGACGTAGCCAGTGTCTGCTGTTCCTGAGCCGGAGCCAGTGTCATCTGTTCCTGAGCTGTAGCCAGTGTTGTCTGTTCCTGAGCCGGAGCCAGTGTCTGCCTGTTCCTGAGCCGGAGCCAGTGTCTGCTGTTCCTGAGTCGGAGCCAGTGTCTGCTGTTCCTGAGCCGGAGCCAGTGTCTACTGTTCCTGAACCGGAGCCAGTGTCTGCCTGTTCCTGAGCCGGAGCCAGTGTCTGCTGTTCCTGAGTCGGAGCCAGTGTCTGCCTGTTCCTGAGCCGGAGCCAGTGTCTGCTGTTCCTGAGCTGGAGCCAGTGTCTGCTGTTCCTGAGCTGGAGCCAGTGTCATCTGTTCCTGAGCTGTAGCCAGTGTCTGCTGTTCCTGAGCCGGAGCCAGTGTCTGCTGTTCCTGAGCCGGAGCCAGTGTCTGCCTGTTCCTGAGCTGGAGCCAGTGTCAGCTGTTCCTGAGCCGGAGCCAGTGTCTGCTGTTCCTGAGCTGGAGCCAGTGTCTGCTGTTCCTGAGCCGGAGCCAGTGTCTGCTGTTCCTGAGCCGGAGCCAGTGTCTGCCTGTTCCTGAGCCGGAGCCAGTGTCAGCTGTTCCTGAGCCGGAGCCAGTGTCTGCTGTTCCTGAGCCGGAGCCAGTGTCAGCTGTTCCTGAGCCGGAGCCAGTGTCTGCTGTTCCTGAGCTGGAGCCAGTGTCTGCTGTTCCTGAGCCGGAGCCAGTGTCTGCTGTTCCTGAGTCGGAGCCAGTGTCTGCCTGTTCCTGAGCTGTAGCCAGTGTCTGCCTGTTCCTGAGACGTAGCCAGTGTCTGCTGTTCCTGAGCCGGAGCCAGTGTCATCTGTTCCTGAGCTGTAGCCAGTGTTGTCTGTTCCTGAGCCGGAGCCAGTGTCTGCCTGTTCCTGAGCCGGAGCCAGTGTCTGCTGTTCCTGAGTCGGAGCCAGTGTCTGCTGTTCCTGAGCCGGAGCCAGTGTCTGCTGTTCCTGAGCCGGAGCCAGTGTCTGCCTGTTCCTGAGCCGGAGCCAGTGTCTGCTGTTCCTGAGTCGGAGCCAGTGTCTGCCTGTTCCTGAGCCGGAGCCAGTGTCTGCTGTTCCTGAGCTGGAGCCAGTGTCTGCTGTTCCTGAGCTGGAGCCAGTGTCATCTGTTCCTGAGCTGTAGCCAGTGTCTGCTGTTCCTGAGCCGGAGCCAGTGTCTGCTGTTCCTGAGCCGGAGCCAGTGTCTGCCTGTTCCTGAGCTGGAGCCAGTGTCTGCTGTTCCTGAGCCGGAGCCAGTGTCTGCTGTTCCTGAGCTGGAGCCAGTGTCTGCTGTTCCTGAGCCGGAGCCAGTGTCTGCTGTTCCTGAGCTGGAGCCAGTGTCTGCTGTTCCTGAGCCGGAGCCAGTGTCTGCTGTTCCTGAGCCGGAGCCAGTGTCTGCTGTTTCTGAGTCGGAGCCAGTGTCTGCTGTTCCTGAGCCGGAGCCAGTGTCTGCCTGTTCCTGAGCTGGAGCCAGTGTCTGCTGTTTCTGAGTCGGAGCCAGTGTCTGCTGTTCCTGAGCCGGAGCCAGTGTCTGCCTGTTCCTGAGCCGGAGCCAGTGTCAGCTGTTCCTGAGCCGGAGCCAGTGTCTGCTGTTCCTGAGCCGGAGCCAGTGTCAGCTGTTCCTGAGCCGGAGCCAGTGTCTGCTGTTCCTGAGCCGGAGCCAGTGTCTGCTGTTCCTGAGCTGGAGCCAGTGTCTGCTGTTCCTGAGCCGGAGCCAGTGTCAGCTGTTCCTGAGCCGGAGCCAGTGTCTGCTGTTCCTGAGCTGGAGCCAGTGTCTGCTGTTCCTGAGCCGGAGCCAGTGTCTGCTGTTCCTGAGCCGGAGCCAGTGTCTGCTGTTCCTGAGTCGGAGCCAGTGTCTGCTGTTCCTGAGCCGGAGCCAGTGTCTGCTGTTCCTGAGCTGGATCCAGTGTCTGCTTGTTCCTGAGCTGGAGCCAGTGTCTGCTGTTCCTGAGCTGGAGCCAGTGTCTGCTGTTCCTGAGCCGGAGCCAGTGTCTGCTGTTCCTGAATCGGAGCCAGTGTCTGCTTGTTCCTGAGCCGGAGCCAGTGTCTGCTGTTCCTGAGCCGGAGCCAGTGTCTGCTGTTCCTGAGCCGGAGCCAGTGTCTGCTGTTCCTGAATCGGAGCCAGTGTCTGCTTGTTCCTGAGCTGGAGCCAGTGTCTGCTTGTTCCTGAGCTGGAGCCAGTGTCTGCTGTTCCTGAGCTGGAGCCAGTGTCTGCCTGTTCCTTAGCTGGAGCCAGTGTCTGCTGTTCCTGAGTCGGAGCCAGTGTCTGCTGTTCCTGAATCGGAGCCAGTGTCTGCTTGTTCCTGAGCTGGAGCCAGTGTCTGCTTGTTCCTGAGCTGGAGCCAGTGTCTGCTGTTCCTGAGCTGGAGCCAGTGTCTGCCTGTTCCTTAGCTGGAGCCAGTGTCTGCTGTTCCTGAGTCGGAGTCAGTGTTGTCTGTTCCTGAGCCGGAGCCAGTGGTGTCTAGGGCTGGCTATTGGCAAGGGCATCCCGATACGATACGTATCACAATACATGGGTCATGATACGATAGATACCACGATACAATACAAAACGATACATATTACAATATATATATATATATATATATATATATATATATATATATTTACCTTCTACAACTGGGTGTCCACATACGTGGACATCACATTTTTGCTTGTGTGGTACTTAATTCTGTGTAAATGGAACATTTCTTACACTGCCATCTGGTGATGTCAGGAGAGAGAGAAAAAGAACTGGACGACAATACATTACAATTCATTGCACTCAGCTGTTCGCCATCATGATTGTCATGTTCTGTGTGTATAAATACCCTGGCTGTTTAGTGTTTGTTGTATATTGTCCCCACATTTCCGTTGTCTTTGAGCCTGATTCTAGTGTTTGTCTTTTATGTTTTTTGGATTACGTTTTTGGATTTTGACCTTTGCCTGGACTGGATTGTGAGTACGGATTATCCCAATAAATTTACTGCAAATGAATCTCTCTCTCTTGTGTGTGTGATCGTGACACAGACCTAATTTAAACGCAAAGAATAGGTTTTGTTGCTCTCCACAAACTATGCTGTCAAAGAAAATTACATTTATTTTTATTTTTAAATATTTGAGCAGTTGTATGATGGGAATTAATTTAATTTGTTTACTCATAAGGTTTGCCTTCAGATAAATGTGAGAAGGTGGTTATTACTTGTGTCCTCTCTTCCCTATAGGGCTATGCTCAGACCAGCACTCCTGGCATCTCAACACCAAAGATGGTGCTTAAAGGCTGCAGGGAAGGTCATCCAATGCAGTATGACCACTATGGATGGGCAGGTAGAGAGTGAGGACGTATTGATGGCATTGGGTCTCCTCCTGTGTGTTTTATTTTGTGTTTGGGATCCAGTATCCTAAAGGACTCAAGAAGACACTGACCTTTTTGGAGTGTGTTACATTGAAACTGAAAGATGCAGCCGGACTTCCTGTCACAATAAAAAGAGTCTACAACTCCGACTACAATCTCTGAGTAGACTGTAGGAGTCAATAATCTCTTTCTGGATGGCCCGTTCAAGAAAACAAGGACGTTTACACTGATGCATGATGTAAATATATTAAATGGGTTAATATTTATTGTGAATATTCAGTTGCATTCTTTTTTTTATGAAATATAATATTCTATTAATTTTAGTAAATCTTAATTTGTACGTTCTGTCCTGTGTTCAAATTTGTACATGCCTATTTTAAATAAATATTTCAAGAAGAATAATAGGTTGTGTCTGTGTTGTGAAATGAGATTAGTAAAGTAGTAATGTATAATAATAATAATTTCAAACATACATATTTTACATATACATACGGAAATCGTGTCTAAAAAGGTTCAAAAAGGAAGCCATGCGGTTCATTAATGCACCTTTAAGGGAAGGTTCCAATTAGAACCTTTTTAAAAAGGTTCAAAAATGAACCATAAGGTTCCCCCACAGTTGCAATTTCAATGTAACATACTTCAAAAGGTTCATTTTTGAACATTTTCTTCTTAGAGTGCATCAAGATTAACTAATTGTGAAAAGTGTTGATTAGATTCAGAGCATTATATTTAGATATACACCTTGGCATGAAAGGTTTCAGTGATGAGCATTGCCAATGAGAGACATTATAAACAACCACTTTCCTAGTTATTTTTAGTCCAGTTATCATCTCTCTTATCTAATCCTCATCTCACTAAAGTCTCAATGGACAATCAAAGATGCAATGATGTAGAGGTCTGTGTGGATTTGATTTTGCAGAGGTGAACAGTCATTGCAAAATTACATCATAATGCGTCAAATCCAAAGGAATCTTTTTCTAAGCTTTGATTCAATAAAAGCAGTTTTGGAATAACGAGGACATTAAGTTCACAGTAAAATAACCTCTTAAATATCAAATGATCAGAGACATGTTGATTTCTCAACTCATGACCACTTTATGGGATGAAGTTTATGCCTGTGGATAAGGAAAGTTGTGTCCAGTGAGTGACATTAAGTATAAAAAACATATATAAATAATAATTATGTCATTTAACAGGCAAGAAATGAGTCAACTACTGTATACATTTAAATAGGCAAAACAGAAAAGTACCTGCAAACTTTTGAAAATATAGTTTATTGTCAAAATAGACAAGGCTCTAAACTTCCTTATAAATAAAATTTTTCTGTTGCTGTACCAGCACTTCAGGCAAAATATAGAGGCATATTCAGTTGGGAAGATAAGTAAAACAAAGATCAAGTGTTGAAGGATAAAGACAAGAACATTTGTGCAGTGACCATTACAAGATGAACACAGGGATAAAACAAAAAATATATATATTTTAAAATAAACACCTTACAAAGCCCTATCCATATATTCTCTTAAAAAAAAACAAGAACAGTGACCAGTTGGAAATCTTGACATTTACATTTGAAAGACTTTCATGAGCACAGACCCAATACATTCAGAAATATGGCCCCCTTTGGAGTGATGCTTTCCTGTACCCAAAATTTAAAACTTCAGTAGTCAAATAACTCTTAGTAACTCAACTCGCTTTGAAAACGCATCTAATGATGAATGAATTCATGTGTGATATATAAAAGGAAACACTTCGTGAACCCTTCATTTGAACATAATTATGACCATTTTAGATGAAGCTGGCACAAGGTCAAGGCCAATATTAAACACAATCCATGATGCTTTCAAAAACTACAGCAAATACCTATAAACAATCAATTCTAAATTTAGTTCGATGCCATTTTGTGCCAAAAAACAAACACACCAAACACAAACTCTTCTATTATTGATTAAGAAAAGCTTACAAAAGCTTGAGTTTTGCTTCCCCAGCAGACTCTTACATTCATAACGTAGTCGCATTCAATTGTATATTTAAACTCCAGCCCTTCCCACAACCATCTTAGCACTCCTCAACTATAGTTCCAGCTGCTGAGGAGTACAGTTTTTTCTTAATAAGCCTAAACCCAGGGCGAAGCTTAAGTGCACGGTGGGTGCCAGGTGGGAAACACGCACCGATGCGCAAAAAATCCCTGAGACTCGGCCAGCCACCACCATCCTGTTTGAAAACCAACGTCAATTCAAAAGTTGGCACCACACTTGCGTCGCAAGCAAGTCGCTCGAGTCTCTCACAGCGGTGCAGCTGCTCTTCCAGCTCAAGATGCACATCCAGCACACAGCCCCGCAACCCACACGGCTCCCCTGCTGCCAACCTGAGCATGTCCCGTGCCACCCGCAGGGTGAGAGTCTCTGGAACCAGCACATGGGCACATTTCAGCTTGCTGGCTTTGGCCCTAGACAAACAGCCCTCAAGCAGCCGGGCGAGCTGCTGACATGTCTGTTCCTCACACACTTCTGCACCCAGGTAAGTCTCTGCCAAACACCGTTCCCAAAATTCCATTTCTGGAGAGAAAGAGAGAGAGAGAGAGAGAGAGAGAGAGAGAGAGAGAAACATGAAGTTAGACTGAATGATGCATGATATATTTGGAACATATATATTATTATTAATTTATTGGTTTTGATCAGATTGGATATCATAGATTCTTGGTTCCACCTATGTTCAGATAACATTTACCATCTTGCACCTTGCATCTTGATTACAAAAATTATTTAAACCCTTAAAGAGCACTTTAAAGAGCCCTTAAAAACATTTCTTGGAACACTTTCCTATAATAGAAGACTAACCTAACCCCACATTTAAAATACTTTTTTAGCAAACTTCAAACTGAACAGCCATAATGTATAACGTATTATAATAAATAATAGTTAAGTAATTAAGTACATACAATCTTAACTACTAAAGTAACTTAGACATACAATCTTAATTTGACAACTATTTCTATTTTATTTATTTATTTATTTATTTATTTTTTACAGAATAACTTCTGAGCCAGTTATCAGACATTGGTCATAAATTGATACATTTTACTACACCTAAATTCAAGCTCAAAACATCTGAAAACATCAAGTGAAACGGAACTAAGCTAAATGCTTTAATAAATTCATTTAACAATTTAAAACGTTTTGGTGTTTCGGAAAATGGTGGTCGTAATTTTAGCAAGACTAAAATGATGCTGTAATATATCCAATTTTCAATAGCTAATTTAGGCAGTAACGGTTAAGAAAAATCCCGATTACTACTTTAATCTAAAGTCGTGGGCACAAAGAAGATCTGATAACAGAATGACCTCATCGTTGTTGATATGACATCACCGCTGCAGCTCTGCACCATCAGCGCACTGAGCGCCGTAAACAAGTCAAGCGCTCAAATCCAGTAGAATTGCTTGAAAACCATGTTAACGCTCCACAAATTACAGATTATAAACATACATGGGAAAAAATATGATCTCTTACCATGATCGATGCAAGTCAGGTCATATCCTCGAACAGCAAACTCAGAGAGGCATTCCGAGTTTCTGTTTAATGTGCTTGTTGCAACCATTGTGTAAATCCTTTAAGTTGTATAAAGTGCTGAATAAGAAATATTCTGGATTAAATGCTGCACACCAGACAGAACGATGCAAAACTTCAATTCAGTAACGTTAGCCTGATGCCTAAATTATATTAGAGCAAATGTATTGCTCTCTTTTATCGTCTCGTTAAGCTTACACAGTTCGAGATTTACAACACAAATATTAATAACGTTGAAGTATAGGCTATAGCAAAGCTAGCTGCAATCACTCACAATTTTTGTTGTTGCAGTCATTCAAATGGGTGCAATACCAGAGTATCACTAACCAGGGACATAAAACACGTAAATATAAAAGATACTTACCCTTGTAAAACGGATAAAATTTCACAATAAATTATTCACACAAAAATGTATTTCATGAGCACAAAGAATACACACATCTCCGTCAACATTCACGTGAACACAGACTAAATAACAATGAGAGAAGCCGCTAGCTCAGCTCAAGCTGAAGAAGTATTTATAGCTTCTCTATACCCACGTGCTTATCAAACATCACAGACCAATCAGCGCACGCTTTGTGGAACGTACTTACTCTTCTACCAAGCAACCAGTTCGCGCTTTAGGCACTTGAGATCCACAACTGTTTGTTTCGACGATTGTGATTTGCTACATGTTGCCAGCGTTTTACCCAATTGCTGAGTGGCATTAGATCTTACACTAGATCGAGTCCATAGGTTTCCATAACAAGAAAAAGGACAGTGCTTATCTTTCGCGCCTGGGTGCGGTGTGCAGTTTTATTTATTTATTTATTTATTATTTGAACAATTATTCATGTACAAACAGTAAGGCAATAGTAACAATTCTTTACATTAGACAAACAAATACAGAACAGGTGCATGAAATAAACTACCCTATCTCACGACCAATTCGTACGAATTCAAACTTAATATAAATAAATAAAAATAAATAAATAAAATACAAGTTTTTTTTGTTAAATCTTCTATGACAGATAAAAGACTAATTGCATTTTTCTCTTTTATGACTTTGAGGGCTTTTGTAAATGAAACAAATTCATGAACTGCATAGAACTTGGTTTCACCTTTAGGAATTTCGATTTGTGTACAAAAATTTTTCCCAGCATAAGGATATTAGTATTAAAGTCCATGTGAACCGGAAGTTGCAAACGATTTTTCTCCAGTGCTGTGACGTATTTCCAAGTGAAACGGAATATTGAACAGAGGGCAGGGTTTTACTCTAGCGCTCCTCCTCTCCATCTCTCGCTCATAGCAAACTAACGGTTTGGGGGGAGTGGTTAAGCGTTTCCCCACCCAAACTGTGAAACCTACGTCATCAGAAAAAGAAACCGTTCCAGACCGGAAGTAACTTTTCAGATTTTGATTAAAGATTACCAAGGTAAAACATTTTTTAAATATATTTTTACTTGCACGGATTAATTGTTCACCACAAGACTAGTAATATGCGCTAACAAAGTAAATAGGTTCAATTTTGATTTCACAGGGACGTGGTTTCAATATCATCACAAAATAAACATTTATTTGAGTCAAATCCAAATCTAAGTCGCAAATATTCACTCGATGGATATATGCCATTTAAAATTTTTAAATGTACATCTTTAACTTTGGGGGGTAACGGGAATTTTAAATACTCAGCCCTAAGTCTGTGAATGCTATCTTTTGAGAAAGAATGTGGAATTGAGTTTCTACACACTAATAAAGGATAAGAAATGTGGTTGAATTTATTTCTAACAGTTTTGTTTGAAAGTTGGCTTCCTTTAAAATCACGGCCTTCAACTGACAGTACTGGATGATGTGGGATTAAAGAGACAGATTTCTTTAATTTAACATCCAACAGCTTTAGGGATGGCTTTAGTAATAGATTCAAAACTTGCCCGATTGCAAATGAGATTATATTTAACACAAAATGCTCATATGATATAATTCCACTATTGCTGTCAATTAAATGGGACACAGCAAATACCTTTCTCCATCCAAATCTTTTCAAACATTGATTTATTCCTGACCATAATATATCTATTGTTCCATAATGGTGTATTGTGGGGTGTAAAGTTATGATTATAAAAAATCTTCCAGTATAACAAAACCCGTTGATGAAATTTGGATAATTTTATCGGCAGACGTTGAACGGTGAAATCACAATTTAGTAAAAATTCTATACCTTCTAATTTCTTAAACAATTCTCTGGGAATATGAAACCAAAAATTATTGTGGTTTAAAAAGGATTTCAACCAGTTAATTTTCAGGGTTCCATCAAAATCAATGGCTTGTAACCCTCCATCAGTCTTTTGTCATCTCTACTCTTCTGATGTAATGGGTTTTCTTTCTCCAGATGTAACCAAAGTTGACCTGATTAATTTTTTTAATGGCTCTGTTTGAATTAGCTATTGTATATGCAGAATAGATTAATCTTGAAATGCTTTCCATCTTTGTCAAAAATACTCTACCTAATAAGCTTATATCTTATATCTTTTCAATAAAGCCATCTAATATCTAATACTTTCCTCACTAATATCTATCTAATACTTTCCACACATTCATATTTTCATTTTCAACAGAATATTTTGAAATAAGCATTCCTAAGTACTTGGCTTTTGATTTTATAGGGATGTTATAGGCCTCAGTTAGCATTGATGAATTGGCATTAATTCACACTTGTTCAAATTCATTTTCAAACCAGAGGCTTTAGAGAAGGTGTTAATTATTTGTAAAATTTTTGGGACCTCAGTTAGCTTCTTCATGAAAATGGTATCATCTGCAAACTGGCTGATGATTACTGGCTCTATCTAATGGGGGTATGCATAAGTTCCTGATAGCGGTTTGTGCAGGTGAAAAGACGGGATTTCTCTTCCGCATCAGCTTCGATATGAATGCGGTCGTGTCTAGCATTCACTTCAGATCGAAGGATTATTAACCTGGCGATTTGACGGAGTTCAACATGGGCATCAAATAGTGTGATGTAGTCATACCCTAAATAGAGGCAACTTGTAATTGAAAAACAAAATTACTCAGATTGTTTAAATATTCAAATCTTTAATTTTGTTTATGTTATAACCCAGGTGAAAAATTTACTTGAGTATGTTTTAGTATACAAATATACTCGAGTATAGTTTTTATACATTAAGTCAAGTCAAGTGACCTTTAGTTATATAGCGCTTTTTACAATACAGATTGTTTCAAAGCAGCTTCACAGTAATAACATGAAAATAATACAAAAAGTTTGTTTCTAGAAGACAATTGCGTCAATGTCCACCTCAAGTGAGGCAGATCAATAATATTGTTCAATATTAAACGTGTCCAACTAGCAAGCCAAAAGCCAAGGCAACAACAGTGGCAAGGAACCAAAACTCCATCAGGTTACAGAATGGAGAAAAAAAAAACCTTGGGAGAAACCAGGCCCAGTCAGGGCCAGTTCTCCTCTGGCCAGCGAAGGAACAGTGTATGAGCAGTACAAGTCAGATTGGATCAGAACATTTAATAGTATACCCTAAACACTCATGTCTGCTGGCCTGATATGATGGTAATAATCTATCAATATTGTGAGCACAGTGTATATTTTTAGCAAACGTGTACTGTATATATATCTATAAACTCACTCACCAAGACACCTCATCTGGTTCTCCTCACAACTCAATTTGTCTCTGACCGTTCTGTCTAACATTAAAGGATTAGTTCACTTTTGAAAAAACTTTTGCTGATAATTTACTCACCCCCATGTCATCCAAGATGTCCATGTCTTTCTTTCCTCAGTCGAAAAGAAATTTAGGTTTTTGATGAAAACATTCCAGGATTTTTCTCCATATAATGGACTTCAATGGGAACCGGATGGTTCAGGTCCAAAAGATAGTGTTAATAACAGTTTCAGATGCAGCTTCAAATGTCTTTAAACGACACCAGACGATGAATAAGTGTCTTATCATGCGAAACGATCGGTTATTTCAATGCTTATTCCAAAAATGTAACTTTTCTAAGGACAAATGCTAGCCTTTCTCCATTCTGTGAGGCGCGTTTGCAACGTCACGTAGTACGTAATTACGTTCAAAAGGTCACGGGCGACGTAGCCAGAAGTACAGAGTCAGAGTGTTTACAAGTTGAACGCATAGGTTGAACGTGAAAACTAACTCAAACGCCGTTTACAAAAAAGGAATTAAAAGGAAAAACAACGATGTCGGACGATTTTGATTCTGTACTTCCGGCTACGTCGCCCGTGACCTTTTGAACGTAATTACGTATTACGTGACGTTACAAACGTTCCTCACAGAATAGAGCTAGGCTAGCATTTGTCCTTAGAAAAGTTACATTTTTGGAATAAGCTTTGAAATAACCGATCGTTTCGCATGATAAGACCCTTATTATTATAAGACCCGTTTCTGCTGCCATTACCCTTAATGACGCTCTCAGCGACTACTTATACTCTCAGCAGTATAAGTAATTTACTTCTTCACTCGCCTCATCGGAGTGAAAACTCTCCCGCTCTCCATCAAAATCTCTTCCAGTCAGAGCAGTATTAAAGCAGTATTAAAGCAGTTAAAGCTGTACAGTGCTCATTCAGTAAATGCACAGCTAAACAGATGTGTTTTGAGTCTGGATTTGAATGTGACTACTGTAGGAGCACACCTGATCTCTTCTGGAAGCTGGTTCCAGCTGCGGCTGGCATAATAGCTAAAAGCAGACTCTCCATGCTTGGAGTGAACCCTTGGTATTTCTAGCTGATGTGATCCTAGTGATCTGAGCGATCTGTTGGGTTTATATTCAGTGAGCATATCTGCAATATATTGAGGTCCTAACCCATTGAATGATTTATATACCAGTAATAATACTTTAAAATCAATCCTAAATTTAACTGGGAGCCAGTGTAAAGACCTAAGGACTGGTGTGATGTGTTCATATTTTCTGGTCCTGCTCAGAATCCTGGCAGCAGCGTTCTGTATGAGCTGCAACTGTCTTATGGTCTTTTTAGGAAGGCCAGTGAGGAGGCCATTACAGTAATCCACCCTGCTGGTGATGAAAGCATGCACAAGTTTCTCTAAGTCTTGACTGGAAAGGAAGCATCTAATTCTTGAAAAAATTTTCAGATGATAGTATGCTGATTTAGTTATAGCTTTGACATGACTATTGAAACTAAGGTCTGACTCTAGAGACACGCCAAGATTCCTGACTTGATTTTTAGTTGTTAGATCCCTAGTGTCGAGGTATGCCTTGAGAACTTCATCTTTGTTTCCAAACACAATGACTTCAGTTTTGTCCTTGTTTAACTGAAGAAAGTTTTGGCACATCCAACTATTTACTTCATCAATGCATTTGCACAGGGAGTCAATGGGGCTGTAGTCGTTAGGCGATAGGGCTAAGTAGAGCTGTGTGTCGTCTGCATAGCTATGGTAAGCGATTTGGTTCTTTCTCATTATTTGGCTCATTGGGAGCATATACAGGTTGAATAGGAGTGGTGCAAGAATCGAGCCCTGAGGGACTCCGCAAGTCATGGATGTCCACTCAGACTTATGGTCCCCTATACTCACATAATAACCTCTCCCTTCTAAGTATGACCTGAACCATTTTAAGACTATTTCAGAAAGCCCCACCCAGTTTTCCAGCCTGTCAAGAAGTATGTTGTGATCGACAGTGTCAAATGCAGCACTGAGGTCGAGTAGTACCAACACGGATAATTTGCCTGTATCAGTATTTAAGCGAATATCGTTTATTATCTTTATGAGCGCTGTCTCTGTGCTGTGATGCGATCGGAAACCAGATTGAAAATTGTCAAAGTATCCATTTGAGCTTAAGAATTTGTTCAGCTGATTGAAGACAGCCTTTTCAATGATCTTGCCTATGAAAGGAAGATTTGAGATCGGTCTGTAATTGCTCAAGATGGTCTTATCCAGATTGCTCTTTTTCAGGAGGGGCTTGACAACTGCAGTTTTCAGGGAGTTCGGAAAACTCCCAGAGCGAAGTGAGGCATTTACCAAACTCTATGGCTTGGGAGTGGTCCTCACACAAGTCACAGAGGAGGGAACAGAACAGACTGTTGCATTCGCATCGCGAAGCCTGTCGGAAGCTGAGAGGAAATCCTCCATTGTAGAAAAGGAGAACCCTTAAGGCCCGTTCACATCAAACACGATAACTATAAAGATAACGTTAAATATAACTATGCCTCCACACCAACGACTGATAACAGTCTTTTTATTTTAAAGGTATAGCGGAGGATCTTTCCGAATTTTAGAGAAGACTCGCCCTCTCTAATTTTTTTTTTAAAATGCACATGTGCAACACTCTGGGTGCGTTCCAACCCGCATACTCAATGAGTAGGTACTTAATTTCAATAAGTACTTACTCATTGAGCGCTAAAAGAGTAGGTACTTTATAGCCAAATCTCGTTGAGTATGAATGCGAACCGGACATCTGCCACGTTGATGTTATCATGTGACCTATGACGCGTTATCACAACCGCAACACCTTAAAATACAGGAACGATACGTTTAATTTTAATTTCTTTTAAAAGAAGCAACAATCGTTATGTAACTTCTAATCTAAAATAAGTAAGTTCTGTAGTTGAAAACGGCGCTATGCAAAGGAGTTGACTTACTGCGTTGCTCTGATTGGTTGTAGTTTTTTTTTCCTGGTTCGGTTAAGATACGCCTCATAATTAAAGCCCAACGGAGCGGTATCAGACTCATTTTCTTATTAGAAAATGAGTATGACGAAGTCAGGCTACAGTTATGCATGAATACATTTATATTGCTAAATGCAGTGAAACATCTCAATTGTCAGTCAATCGATGAATTAATGCATACATTAATTAAATTGTATACTGACAACAAGAAACATGAATAAATGAGTAAAAGAACAAATAAAAGTAACCATCACAATAAACAAATGCATCAACAACACATGAAATAAAGCTTTATTCAAACTACAAGCATGTATTTACAGGCGCTGAACACCACATCCTACTACCGTCTCAACACACCGGTTCCCATTCTGCGGCTTTATTCTGATGAATTCACCAGAGGGGACTGTGCATTCGTGCCGGAGCTTGTTACTGCGCTTCACAATCTGAGGCAATAAGGGCAGGTGGAGCAATAGAGGGTCTCATTGTCACGGAACACTTACAAAAATGGGAGAAGAACTCAGACGCTCCAGACGCTCCATCAGGCTAGGGCGGGGCAGAAAGGAAACATCAGGGCGGAACGGAAGGGACTGATCGGAGGGACTGAAGGGATAGACCAGGGTGGGACGGGAGGTACAGACCAGGGCGGGACTGGGGGAACAGGGACATCGTGCGGCCAGGGCGAAACAGAGAGTCCATAGGGAGGTGAGGGAGAAACTCAGAGTCCATCGGGCGAACAGGGAGAAACACAGAGTCCATCGGGTGGCCAGGGCAGTGAAGACACCTCGGGCGGCCAGGGCGGTGAAGACCCCTCGGGCGGCCAGGGTGGAGCAGATCTTTCATGTGGCCAGGGCGGTGAAGACCCCTCGGGCGGCCAGGGTGGAGCAGATCTTTCATGTGGCCAGGGCGGTGAAGACCCCTCGGGTGGCCAGGGCGGTGCAGACCCCTCGGGCGGTGAAGCCCTCTCAGGACCAGACACCGGCTCGAGAACAGACAGCGGCTCAGCAACAGACACTAGAACAGAAACAGTCACAAGGACAGACACAAACACTGGGTCAGGAACAGGCACGGGCTCTACCTCCGGCTGGAACAGGCAGTGGCTCAGCAGCGGCCATCTCTAGAACAGGCACCGGCTCAGGGACAGACACTAAAACAGAAACGGTCACAAGAACATACACAAACACAGAAACAAACATAGACTCCAGCCCAGAAACAGGCACTGATTCGGCCTCCGGCTCATGAACCGGCACTTGCTCTGCCTCCGGCTCTGGAACAGGCACTTGCTCTGCCTCCGGCTCTGGAACAGGCACTTGCATCTCCAATATCCGAGCCAGATGCTCCAGATAGTCCCAGCTCAGGAAGGTAGACGGAATAGGGACAATCCCTTGGGCAGACGTGACGTGAACAGTCTCTCGCTGGGCAGACGGGATGTAAACAGTCTCTCACTGGGCAGACGGGACGTGAACAGTCTCTCGCTGGGCAGACGGGACTTGAACAGTCTCTCGCTGGGCAGACGGGACGTGAACAGTCTCCCACTGGGCAGACGGGACGTGAACAGTCTCTCGCTGGGCAGACGGGACGTGAACAGTCTCACGCTGGGCAGACAGGACGTGAACAGTCTCACGCTGGGCAGACGGGACGTGAGCAGTCTCTCGCTGGGCAGACGGGCGTCTCCTCCTCCTCCGTCCATGACGGCGAGAAGCCGGCCCAGAACTGCCTTCCACCGGTCCAGGATCGAAGGGGGGCCAGGAAGGAGAGTGATGTTGACCCTCCTCTCGACCACCTCCTCCTCCTTTACAACCTCCCCGGGTCCCACGAAAAATTACCTGGCGGGTCCCCTGAAAATCTCTCCTCCCTTGCTCCTTGGCTGGAGAAGAAAAGTCTGAAAACCCCCCGCTGGACCCCTGGTTTGGCGGAGTCCTTCTGACACCGCTGATCGGACAGAATTGGGTTGATCCAAAAGTGGAAATGATGTAATCTGGGCAATCCAAGTCGTCGTCGTCCATATACCTCCAGCAAAAATCCTCCATGCTGCTGAGTTCTCAAAGGGTCGGTTCGTTCTGTCACGGAACACTTACAAAAATGGGAGGAGAACTCAAGTGCAAAAAACAAGGAGGATTTATTAACAAAAACAGATCAAACACAAATCAAAAACCCACGAGGGGGAAAACAATAAATGAACATGAAACCAACACTGACTCTGAACATATGAACATCAACAAGGAAGTGGGTAGACGTATGACAACGAACCGACAGAGGAGACTTAAAAAGGGAACAAATCAAGAGGGGACAGGTGGAACAAATCAAACACTAATCAGGTAACGAGGGGGAGGGATCAACAATCACAAAAGTACATGGCACAACATAACAAACACCCATGTGCAACACAAGACAGGACAGGCATGTGACACTTGTAAGGGCAGGTGGGGAGATGGAGGGTCTCGTAAGGGCAGGTGGAGAGATGGGGTGTCTCATCCATGGCACCATTCCAGGATTCAGCTCTGGGCTCCTCATCCTCAGTGCTCACACCAGTCTGCAGACATTTCAGATCCTACAAAAATGCACAAACATTACACAAAAGCAGTCATTTTAACACACAATGTCATTTGATTTATGTATTAAAAATAACCTACTATATATTTGAGTCAAATCCCTAAAACCTTTTTTCCCCCAACAAATGTTGCCATCATCTTTCTTTGCAGGTCCTGCTCCACCACAAAAGCTCAGCAGCAAATGCACAAAAATCAAGACTCAGTGTTCTCCGTTTGAAATTACAATCATTCAAATAAACTACAACTTAAGATTTAATAGATTTTGTTATCCATTTCTGTAGTATACTCACTCAAAGCCTTTGATGACAGCATTCAGCATCATGAGCCTCTCTCCACCGGATAAACACACACGTGTTCTTCTGTCCCTATAACATACAGACAAGATTCACATTACGAGCTCAACACTGTATTTACATGCTGAGGTTGATAGCTGTGTCTGAAACCGCTCACTCGTTCACTCATTCACTAATCCCTATATAGTGTATGGCATTTGAGTGCACTATATCTGCAAGGAGTGAACGAGATGAAGTGAGTGAATTCGGACGCTGACGTTTACACTGTGCGTCGGAGAGTTAGAGCTGTCGCAGAAAAGGCTTCGTCACGCGTACTGATAAAACTCCTTTTATCTTACATTACCTACTTTATAAAATAATATTAACAACAATAACAATCATAATGACTTTATTTTGTAATTATACCTCCGTGCCAGCTTTGTAGTTTCATTGACTGAAATGGTCAGTTAACTCTCACGTTCACAGATGACGTGTCGTCGAGCGCCCTCCGGCGACCGTTATTATATTCAAAACGACGATTAACGGATATTTTTCAAATCCTCCACTGGATGTAATGTAATCTCAGTTCTCTCTGCATTGGATTGTGGGAAATAGGGCTTCAGCAAGTGTACATCGAATGTACACTCGAATTCAGAGAGGATTGTGGGTAAAAGTAGTGAATGAATGTAGGGAATGATGTTGTTCACTCAGAATTCGGACACCACTACAAAATGGCCGACACCCGATATAGTGCACTATATAGTGGATAGGGAGCGATTTCAGACACAGCTGAAGTGTTAACTCACTTTTTATCCAACTTAAATGTTCCTCAATATATCAACTGTTGTGGCAAAAATCCTTTCGAACATGATCGATTGAGTGACGAGGACTCAGTCAAGACATGATATGCAATGGAGAAGTAGCTTGTTGCATTTGTGTAATAAATACTATGGTTAACATACTATTATCGATACTATGGTTTGATAATTGGAATTATCGACCAGATTATTACACCAGGTTTTAGAATATTTCAGCGTGATACCATATACCATTTGGTCATAAGGCTACTTTAGACAAATTGTGATGTTTACCGTGTCTACGCGGTGCATGACTTGTGCCAGGGCTAGCATCGCGAATCATAGCTTACATTAGCTTTTACTAGCAGTGATTTTAAATGGATTTCTCCAAATAGCATGACAAACTTTAGAATCTTCGCGACTCCCATCAGTGGGAAGCCCAACCTGTGCTTTTAGCACAAGCCAGCGTGTGAAATATTCACCCAAAATCCCTCTGGTCTTGTTTCTATATTCTGTGGCCTTTCTCTTCCTATCATACACTCCGTATATATTTTTTCTCTTTCGACCCTCAGCCATTTTCAAAAGAATGACTGAAACCAACTCATCACACATAATCTGAAGTGCGCATGCGCAGAAAGCGAAAACTACATAGGGACGAGCACGTACGACGACCTTACGTAAACATATCACCAGAATGATTGACACTTAGGTGGACCAATAGTGTAGGCTACCCACCCGGAAAAAGAAAATCCCCTCCCCTATACCTTTAAGCACGTGCGTGCCTATTTAACAAACCTGATTCAGATCCTCAGCTCGTTAGGATAGACTCTATGAACTGAACTGAGTGTGTCATATGAGAGAGACATACAAAACGTGCAGAGCAGTGGGTCCTGAGGGCTGGAGTTGAGAACCACTGTACTAATCTCCACTAGCCTCACCGTTTATTCCACATTAATTCATGTTCTTCAGTACAGCAAAGGAACTCTGCACCAGGTCACTGATTGTCTCTCAAGACTACCGCTCTCTGATGCAGCTGAGAACACTGACAGTACAGTGGAGTCTGTGGAAGCAATATTGACTGACCTCAGTACAGTTTTAAAGGATGATTTCAAAGCTGCATCCTGCCCAGAGCTCACAGAACTTCGTATCCGACTGCAGACACAATGGACATCATGGAAGTCAGGTGATCAGAATGTCAGAGCATATTATCTGATCCAAGATGAACTTACTGTGGTGGATGACTTTGTTGTCAAAAGTACTCACCGCCCGATAGTTCCACTGGTGATGAGGAAAAGGATTATTGATTTTGCACATTAAAGCCACAAAGGCACACACAACAACAACTGAGAGAGATGTACTGGTGGCCTAAAATGGATGTAGAGACTGGAGCTTATATCAAGCACTGCTTTATCTGCAGACAACCTGATAAGACCTCTTCCAGATGCAGCATGTGAAAAGGTGAGCGTGGATATTGTGGGACCTTTTGACATATCTTCACATGACTGCAGATATATGCAATAAGCCTTGTAGATTACTATAGTAAGTGGCCAGAAGTTGCTGATAGAAACGGATACAGATACAAACACCAAAATCTCTAGGCTTACCTCAGTCTCCAGTCGAGAAGGAAACCCATGTGAAATTGTGTCAGACAATGGGAGCCAGTTTGTTTCACATGAGTTTCTACAGAATTGGGGAATATGATGATGATTGTAATAATGTGATTTCTGACAATACGGACTGAAGAACCATCAAAGGAACCCTCCTTTATGGATGAAAGACTTAAAGTTATGAGTACAAAAGAGAAATGTTTTATTATAGTGCACATAAGCAATTTATCCAGTTATTGATAGAAGTAGAGCTAATATTAAATGTTCTTCGCTAAGGGTGGTTTTGATGTGGTTAACGCTACAATGTTCGTAGGATATGGTTAAAAAAAAGGAAAAATGCAACTTCACAATAATAGGCTACTTTTATCAGCTTGACGCTGAACTAATGCTCCATGCTCGTACCATGATAACATTACATTTGTGGTGCTATCTAGCATAAAGCATTTTACTAACTATTCGTGTTATCTTTCACAATCAGCAATGTCAACATAGGTTAATGTACGTATAATATGATAACGAAAACAGTTAGTGAACTAGACTAAACAATTTGTGTAACAGTAAGATCATAGGAAGTAACATTACTGTACTGTACGTGTCTGGAAATGTGTATTATAAACAATATGATAGTAGTGATGAGTGACGTTAGACAGATCTAGTACATAAAATAAAAGTTACATCCTAAAGCACCTACTTTTTTTTTTCATTTTACATCTCATGTTGTAGTTTACCTTGCTATTTCATTACAGTTTACCATTATTTCAGCATATCTCTCCATAATTCAAAAGCTCTGCCGATGTTGATCCGTGTTTTCATCCTAAGTCGATTCGATTCACGTTTGGCCTGGCGAGCTCCAGCAGATACATTTTTGTTTGGTTTTGTTTTTTTATATTTATGTGGAGTTTGTGTTGGAGTCTGTGTTGTGCTGGAGGCAGGAGTTTTTTGTGCTATCAGACTCCATGTCATTAAAGGTGCATTGCAAAACATTTCATGTTAAAAATACCCATTTTTCTAACCCATGCTGATCACTGAATTGCCTCTATATAATCCTATACAGTAAAATAAATAAGAGGTATTCGGGATGGAATTTGAGACTGGACGTGACGTCATGCGTGTTCATGCTCAACTGGCTATATCTGGCAGGTTTGTGTATTCGCCGCCATTCTCCGTATCAGCGAAGAGAACTCAAGCTTTTTTTAGTCAACTGTCAAATTTTTGTCAAATTTTAGTCACCTGTCAAAAAAAGTAGAAGATGCATTCAAAGAGACCGGCTTGTAGTTTGTTCCAAACGCCAATGCAAACTCTGCTCTGAGAGACAGAGCAGTTGTCGATATGAAACTGCTTTACAATCACAGTATCAATATTTATGTGTTGCAGATATTCAAATGATTAACGATACAGAAGTAGTGAGATTATAGTTTGAATAAACATTGACGGTAGTAGTCAAAAGAGATGCAGCCCGTAACTTTTTTGTGTTCAGAATTTACAAAATGTATACAATGAGTGAGTGCATTATGAATGCACGTTTTTTTCAAACCGTGTTTTTGTCTTATCTTGAATCACTACGTAAAGCCTGTAATAAGCGTTAATACTCTGACTTCTTGTTTAGACTGGCCGGTGTCACAGTCCTTCGTCTGCACCATCCTGTCCGCGTCTCCAGCACTACACTTCCCATGATCCTCTCGTCTGCACACCTGAACTCACTCCCTCATCAGCCTCCCGTTCAGCGTCCTGTTCATCTGTTTTACCTGTCTTCACCTCATTATGTTTGATTCTTCTGTGTATTTAGTTCTCCCTCCTTCAGTCTGTCTTTGTCGGTCAATGTTGAATGTTACCCGGTGTACCCCGTCTTCCTGCCTGTATTTTTATATTAAAAGCATCTTCATTGTGACTCTGGAGTCCTCCCGATCCTTCTGCCTGCACTCCACCCCCACACCCCGTGACAGAACGACCGACCCCAAAACAAAATGAACGCCATATGTTTCCAGGGGAGACTCTACCCGATTCTGCGACCCCGGTTAATTCTCGTCCCCCGAAAAACCTGCGTTCACCGTCAGCCCTGCCGAGTCTGCGCTCACCGTCAGCCCTGTCGAGTCTGCGCTCACCGTCAGCCCTGCCGAGCCCGCGCTCACCGTCAGCCCTGTCGAGTCTGCGCTCACCGTCAGCCCTGCCGAGCCCGCGCTCACCGTCAGCCCTGTCGAGTCTGCGCTCACCGTCAGCCCTGCCGAGCCTGCGCTCACCGTCAGCCCTGCCGAGCCCGCGCTCACCGTCAGCCCTCCTGAGCCTGAACGTTTTGCACTGCTGGCTCCGTCCAGCCCTCCAGAGACTGAAGGCTCTTCACTGCTGGTTCCGTCCAGCCCTCCCGAGACTGAATGCTCTTCACTGCTGGTTCCGTCCAGCCCTCCAGAGACTGAATGCTCCGCCCCGCTGGTTCCGTCCAGCCCTCCCGAGAATGAACTCTCCGCCCCGCTGGTTCCGTCCAGCCCTCCAGAGCTAGAACTTTCTTCACTGCTGGTTCCGTCCAGCCCTCCAGAGACTGAATGCTCTTCACTGCTGGTTCCGTCCAGCTCTCCAGAGACTGAATTCCCCTCCTCGCTGGTTCCGTCCAGCCCTCCAGAGCCTGAATGCTCTTCACTGCTGGTTTCGTCCAGCCCTCCAGAGACTGAATGCTCTTCACTACTGGGACCGTCCAGCCTGCGCCAGAGACCGTCCAGCCAGCGCCAGAGACCGTCCAGCCAGCGCCAGAGACCGTCCAGCCTGCGCCAGAGACCGTCTCGCCCTCAGCCTGCTTTGCCCTGGGGACGCCCTCAGCCTGCTCCGCCCTGGCCACGCCCTCAGCCTGCTCTACCCTGGTCTCGCCCTCAGCCTGCTCCGCCCTGATCTCGCCCTCAGCCTGCTTTGCCCTGGGGACGCCCTCAGCCTGCTCCGCCCTGGGGACACCCTCAGCCAGCTCCGCCCTGGCCACGCCCTCAGCCTGCTTCGCCCTGGCCACGCCCCGCCCAGCCCCCAGTTCGTCCCCCCTCCTTCCTCTGTTATGCGGCGTGAGGTCACGCCTCCCGGGAGGGGGGAGTTCTGTCACAGTCCTTCGTCTGCACCATCCTGTCCGCGTCTCCAGCACTACACTTCCCATGATCCTCTCGTCTGCACACCTGAACTCACTCCCTCATCAGCCTCCCGTTCAGCGTCCTGTTCATCTGTTTCACCTGTCTTCACCTCATTATGTTTGATTCTTCTGTGTATTTAGTTCTCCCTCCAGTCTGTCTTTGTCGGTCAATGTTGAATGTTACCCGGTGTACCCCGTCTTCCTGCCTGTATTTTTATATTAAAAGCATCTTCATTGTGACTCTGGAGTCCTCCCGATCCTTCTGCCTGCACTCCACCCCCACACCCCGTGACAGCCGGTGGATCGCAGCCGGTAACACTTTATTTTACGACCCGCAAACAACTTTGTAAGTACACTGAAATTACGGTGTACGTTTCTGTAATTTTAGTGTACTTCTGTTTAGGTATAAGAGAACAATATGTTTGGGGTAATAAAGGGGTAACAAGCAGATATACAAGCAAATTATTTAATTAGTTAAAAAAATAACAGGTACCTATTCTGTTAATTTATTCCAGGCAAAAATTGTACGTCTGTTGTTTATAAAATGCATCACATTTCTGGCAAAATGTGTTCTTATGCAATGTTACAGGATTTTGACATCTGTGGGTTTAAAATTAAACACACACACACACACACACACACATATATATATATATATACTATGATACAAATATTAAAAAATACATTTATTGGCTTTTCTTACTAGATTACTTAATGTTAAGTCAAAATAATTTGTTTTTGCTATGATTTTAATTTAGACCGTACCATGTGGTAATTAGTACTTACCTTATCTCATTGAATTGCAATGACACTTAAATGTCAGGGCAAATATACTGTGTAATTAAAACTTTTTTTGTTGTATTTTTGATAACAGTAATTACTCTGTAATTACAGTGCAAGTAGTGTTGTTTCGTATTGCTACATAGTAAGTACCCCCTTGTTCTGTGTAGTTACAGGGTAAGTGTAACTCATGCAGGTTGTAAATTAAAGTGGTGCTTGTTACCCCTTTATTACCCAAAACTTATCATAGTTCCCTTATACCTACACAGAAGTACACTATAAATACAGAAACGTACACCGTACTTACACAGTTGTTTACGGGTCGTAAAATAAAGTGTTACCTGAATTTGTTTACATTACCAGTCTGTTGAACTCATTTGGTAAGTAAAATAAAAAATAAACACAAAAAGGATTGTGGATTTTTCTCTTACTAATATTTTTAATTAAATGGGAACCGGAATCGGAACTGGAAACGGAAAATTTCTCACGATTCCGAACCCTATTACAAATCAGTGGTGGGACTTCACTTGCAGATACTGAAATAAATATCAGCCATCTTGTTTGGAAGCTAAGCTAACAAGCGCTGTGGAGAATCCGATATTCGTGGCTATCTTTACGAGCCGTAATATAGTGAAGAGCAGCTGAGACTGACGGAGGAACAAGAGGCTGCTGCCTGTCGTGGTTGAGGAGCCCGGACTGGCATGAGCTGGGCAGACTGCTGGTGCCTGTGCTGTCACTGTGCACTATGGACACAGATAAATTCCGTCTGCTGCAGAGAATTTCAACGATGGCAATTTCTCCTGGAAGAAATCTCTGAATCAGACGAGCACACGGACGTTTGTGTTGTGATGTGATCCATCCTAGTTTCGCCTGACTGAACATCCAGGTATCACGGAGTAATTCACCATATAGAAAGAAATACAAACGAGGAGTAATTCACTAATGAGTTCGCCAATGTAACGTTAACTGGGTTTGTTGTTGTGGGAAGAAGGAGGCGGGAACATTTAAACATTTGAATAGTAAAATGAACAAATACAAAAGTATTTACCAGCAGCCACGCATTGATGACTTCTGTAACGTTACTCACAACAGAAACAAAACACAACATTAATCAGGCCTGTTCATCTCTCGATCTGCCGTTGTCGCTCCTCCTTTAATGCTTCCGCTCCTCCGTGAGAGATACGGGGTCGGTGTGTCTCACAGGACACATTACACGTTAGTTGACGCAAAAATGAATTATGTCATCAATGACTCACATTCATGTTGTTCTGTAAGAATTACGTTCATCTTCGGAACGCAGTTTAAGAAATTTTAGATTTAGAGTTTTCTGTCCCTCCATTGAAAATGTATGTATGATAGGCTATACTGTCCTTGTCCAGAAAGGAACACGTTCATTATCACTCACGCAACCGGCCTCGCGCCGTCCTCTCACGTCCCTCGCGCTCGTCCTACTCGCCACAGCCAACTAAATAGAAATTTTGTGTGAAATTAATTTCAAACTCTCGTGCCAGCTAACGTTAGCGTTGTAGACGAAAGAGTGATTTCTCTGATGTTTTTGTGCTGTTCTGGATTAGTGGGAGTGGCTTGCAGAGCTGTGCAATGTGGTGCAATGCCTTGTGGGAGTTGTTGTCTTACATACAATGCCCTTCAGTTATTTTCTCTTTTCTCGGTCAAGAGGGCATCAAATTCAAAATTTATTTTACATTTCGACTACATATATGATCCACTTTCAATAAAGATACATGTTGAAATGGGTGTGTGCTGAAGAACAGGTTTGTTATGTGTGGGTGATGGAAGGAGACACAGGGTCGGCGAATACTGTCTGGGACTCATGCACTTTTATTTACAAAGCTTTTTTCTCACTTCACGGCGCGTGGTTGCGCTCAAATAAAGTTAACTCAGAATGTCAAAGGCAAAACAAACAGTATACAATAATACTCCCGCTGGATACAGCTTCACTGGACACAGTTGTAGTAATACTCTTCCCGCTGGACACAGCTATCACATGCCACGCTTTCAGCAACACTCAGTTCACTCTGGTCACCACTTCTCAGGTTACGTGCACGAGCTCCCAGTCTCTGTCTCAAACTGCTGTCAGCACGGTCCGCTTATATGCGGTATCCTCACGCCAATTACTGAAATCACAAACAGGTGTTTGTCATTTGAACTTGAGACTTGACCCACTTTACTCAACGCTCGGGTCCGCCCTCGCTCTCCCGCTAAAGACTTTGCTGAACCACACCCCCCACGCCACAGGGTGAAATGCTCCTTTAATGGCAGTGCCATCGCATAGACACTATATAAAAAGGAGAGAGGTTCAGGAGCGTGCATGCACGTCACATCAGATGGATTACGCAGAAAATCCGACCCGGAGATTTCACATAGAAATAAAACTGCCCTTCAGAGGTAATAGCAAAACCCGACAAGTGGATCATGTGTGATTACAACCCCTTCACACACATGTAATAAAAAAAAGGATTCATTTTAGAAGAAAAGTTACTTCTTGCAGCTTTCATTTATTTTATATATATATATATATATATATATATATATATATGTGTGTGTGTGTGTGTGTGTGTGTGTGTATACTAAGAACTGATCAAATCCTTGGCTTGTAGTGATGGAACTATGTTGATAAAACCATTTTATTCTATAGCATAGTTTATATATATTTTCTATACTATAGTGAAAATCCAGGTATTCATTTGAAGTTATAAACTTCCTTTAATCTCAAAAATGTACAAAACAGTATTATTTGCTTACAAATTCAGACTATCAAATACATTTAAAAAAAAAATTGAGTAATAGTTGTATTGAACAGCATCACACAGATCAGTCAGTTTAAAGTAAATGCAGAACAATTGGATTCAAGGAACAAATTACACTGACCAAAAAATAACAATTGTTATGCACAATTTTATAAAAATATACAATACTTCAGAAAATTGCTGAAAATAACAATAACAAAAAGCAAAAATAATGACCAATCAGTTATTTCAAGATGTTGTAAAAATGTTAAACCAGGCAATTTTTAATTATGTCACAAAGATAAAATTACAAACTAGGACATTGATGTGTAGAAAATACTGCAACACACTCGACCAACTTTTCTTTACACTACAGCAAAGTTGCAAAGCCGTGAAGAATTAGAGTTTACTATCTTATTCAAATAATGGAATATGTCCAAACACGATATTTCCTGAAACACAAACACTCCTCTTAAAGTAAGAAATCCTTTGTTTGTGGGAAGCTTTCATCAATCCTTTCCTCTTCAGTTCCTCTGCCATTATTCTTCATTATTCAGAGTAAGTGAGTGTGGATTTGTGGCTAATGGTGAGCCTCTCCTCTGGCAGAACTCCACTTATCTTGCTGCAGCTGTATTAACCGGTGATAGAGACAATAAAAATATAGAAACAAAAAAAGAAATTGCCCAAATAATTTGAAGGAACACTGTCAATTAACAGAAAATGATATATATATATATATATATATATATATATATATATATATATATATATATATATATATATATTAACTATAGGACTAAATCCGAGTAATGAGCTGCCAATACTTGGAGTGATAACAAGACTTGTCAGAATAGTTGTAATAAATAATTTACCCACTAGAGGGAGGAATTGCACCTTAAAGTTGACAAATTCATTGCTTTAAAAACAGAAAAACAAACACAAACATCAAGAAACACACAAACATTCATTCGCTCACTGCAGAAGAGGTTTATGAGAAAATATATTAAAAAATTGAATTGAATAATTGAAAATTGAATTGAAATAATGTCTGACTACTGATTTTTTTAACAGAATTTTATATCCCAAAAAGAAAAAAACAACAACTTATTTTCAGGAGGTTTGGGTTATTCGCATTGTTTTTTCTTTGTGTATAATATTATATACTTTTTGTCTATTATGTATTCTATACAAAATCTCTGAATAAAATTTGGTAAACACAGATGTAAAATGCACTACAAAATGATTATTTTTTTCACATTAATAAAACTATTATACCAGACATTATGGTAAGTAGGAACAAACCACATTGTCGTACTGACATGCTGGACACAATAGCTGTTCAAAGTCACAGCACTCATTCAAATTTTCTTTTCAACAAAACAATCGACAGCATTTCCTTCTTCGTAATCTTGGTTTGGAGCATGCAGGGACTAAGTCAAATAAAATTGCACAGTTTTTTTTACACTGGACTGGACCTGAGCTTGCAGAGAAAAATATTTCCATATTTAAAAAAAGTCTGTTTATACACAATAACATTGCAAGTCTCCAGGGTCATAGTGTTAGTGACAGTGTTTTGCAGTGGAAATGCCTATCTTTGTGCTCCTTATTATCTTTAGTGGGTGGCGGTTAGGGAAAAGCGCTCAGAGGCAGGGTAAAGCTGGTGTTGTGGAGGTGCGATAAATAGGAGGAAGCACCTTCCATTGCATCCACAATGAGATATTCAAAGCCCTCGGCTTCCTCTGAGTGTTTGGAGATGGGGGATGCGATGGAATGCAGAGAAAGGAAGGGTGTGGACAGATTAGAGGGAGAAGGGAACAATCTGCGTATGAAAAATAAGATTGGATCTGTCTTGTTGCCTGTGAGACACTTTTGAATCAAACAACCGAGTCTCACTGCATCTCTGGGATTGTTTGCACTACACGCTAGCAAACATGCAGCGCCCATGCCAAACACATGAATGAAGAGTGAAGTTATGTAATGATAAATATCCAGGCTTTTGATAGGGATGCTTTTATATATTAAAGGGATAGTTCACTTTGAAGTTAATTTTTGATATGTTTTAGCTTACCTCAAGGGCATCCAAGATGTCTTTGTTTCCACAGTATTTTCAATTTTGATATTTTTTAGGTCAAACCGTTCTTGTCTGTCAGCCATATAATGGAGGTATATGGGGTCCACCTCAAAGAGCATGCACAAAGAAGTCCAAATTAAACATGATTTAATGACTCGTAAATGAAAGTACACATTGATGGCCTAAGACACGAAACAAAAGGTTTGTGTGAGAAAACGAACAGTATTGTTTTTACCTCTCGTAACCACAGCCACGTCCAAGTAATCTAAAGGCACGGGCGCTTCGGTCTGCAAGCACTGGAACAATCAACGTTTGTCTGTTGATATATCGAAATCATCTTCCATTGCAATTTCCTGTATATCTAAATATGTTTAGATCTTCACAGTGCAGGGTAACACTTCTGAAATCTCACAGTGACATACACGCGCAAGAGATCACTTCAGGGGCTTTCCGGCGCTTGCGCAGACAGAAGCGCCCTCAGAGTACTTGGACTTGACTGTGATTACAAGAGGTAAAAACGATATAAATAACGTTCGTTTTCTCACACAAACCACTCATTTCGTGTCTTAGGAACATCAATGTGTACTTACATTTACGAGTCATTAAATCATGTTTAATTTGGACTTCTCTGTGTATGCTCTTTGAGGTGGACCCCATATACCTCCATTATATGGCTGACAGACAAGAACGGTTTGACCTAAAAATATCAAAATTGAAAATACTGTGGAAACAAAGACACCTACATCTTGGATGCCCTTGAGGTAAGCTAAAACTTATCAAAAATGATTTTCAAAGTCAACAATCCCTTTAGCGGGACAGTACTCCCAAAAATGAGAATTTTGTCATAATTTAGCCACAATCATGTTGTTCCAAACCTGTCTGTATTTTCATCAGTTTTTGTCAAAAAAGAAGACAATTATCAAAATATCCTCTTGTGCTTCACATTGAAGAACGATAATGTGCATGGTTTGTAACAAACAAATTTGACTTTTAAAAATGTCATCTTGCAGAACTTTAGAAAAAAGATTTGCAAGATTCTTAATAAAGATGGCTGTTTTATTATATATAAGTTCTGATTCTTTATGTAGTGTTTTATTTGATTTACTTTGTACTATGAATTTGTTAGTAGAAAATACATGCCCGTTATAAACAAGATCTAAAGTCTTATTCATGTGTTCTCAAACATTTATGCAGTGTGATTACCACAGACAGAGAAGTAAGTGACTTACCATTGTCCTCTCCAACTGATGTCTTACTGACTCCTAACAGCATAACACCGTCTTTACCGTCTGTCCTCTGGAAAGAAGCACTGAGTGCCCGCAACAACATGAAAGATCACAATTGGAAATGATAATGTGAGCCATCAAAATATAACTCCGTAACAATACACACTTACTGTTAAGAATTTTCATATTCGTTAATCATTTAGTAAAATGTATATTTTAGACAAGGGTAATGTAGAATTGAATACCATCATACACTACTACGCTATATACAACCCACCCAAAACACCATTTACTGTTAATGTTTAATACCAGCCCATTCTCACCCCCAAGGCGTCACTTAACTGACGCCTTGGGAAGCATTTGGACAGGCTTCAATATCTGACGCTTTAGGCGCCCTTTAGCGTCAGTTAGATGTCGCCCTAGGATCGCGTGTACCCTTCCCCCACCCCACACCTAAACCTAACCGCGTCCTCTAACTGACGCTTTCCTTTAGCGTCAGTTAGATGACGCCGTAGGATCGCGTCATGTAAGTGACGCTAAAGGGCGCCTAAAACATCAAATATTGAAGCAAAGGTGACGCCTTGGGGTGAGAATGCGTTGTTAATACAGGGCGTGGCATTTACATTTTTTAATCCAGGTTTGTGTACAGCAACAAAAAAAGGCATTCTGATTAAATAATATGCACATTTCCAGTTCAATCAAACTCAGCCAAATCACTGTACTGATATTCAGCACTCTTGTTTGTGTGATATTTTACAACAACAGCTAACAGGCTGTAGGCCGACATCTTTATATGTTCACTAAACCTTACAATCTTAAGATTGAGATTCTGTAAACATTTACTGTACACTCACTTCTCTGTTCCATTGTCAGCCATTTCTGAAAATAGGGAAAATATATGATTATCATTTATGGAATTACTGACAGAAATTAAGGAAATACTGCATATAGGATTCATTTAGATTTAGTCACCTGGCCGATGCTGGACTTTTTTACACTTGAATTTCAAGTATATCATTGCTGCCAGTACAATACACAGAGTAGGCAGCAGAATCCACAGATATCTATTTTCTATGGAGAGAAATATGACATGACTACATTTCACTGAATAATATACTTTTTTATAAATACATTAAACAAATATGAATGAATATTCTTACCAAAGATTTTCAATTGTGCTTAAATATAATGGAATTTAATATACCTGATTCATCTGCAAGCTTTCCTTGACTATTGGGTCCTTTAATTGGAAAATAAACACTTTTTTAAACACAGGCCTATTGTACAGCACTTTGTTAAACATTTGCTGTTTTTTTTTAAAAAAAAAAGTGCTTTATAAATAAACTTTGAATTTGCCGTTGACTTTATGAAGCATTAAAGCAGTCACAGATGCACAAATACTTTAACTTGTATTGTATTTAAATTGTATTTGTATTTTGTATAATAGAATTTGTAAATTGTATTACTGCTGTCATTGTTTCTTGTGTGTTGGATAAGAAAGGAAAACATGCTAATCTGATCTACATGCATTAAAATATAGTACATGAAAAACAATGTTAGATTTTTGTAGATCAAAAAGTAGATCATGGTGCTAGCAATGCCAAGATCATGGCTTCAGTGCCAGGAGAATGCAAGACGTATAAAGTATACCTGCAAATAACTAACAATGCAAATAACTTTGGATAAAAGTTTCTGCGCACATTTTCCTCGACAAACATTTGTAATATATATTAATGGCATTGCATTAGATACTAACATTTCAATCTATTCAACCATTTCAAAGTGTGGATTAAAGGGTTAGTTCACCCCAAAATTAATTATGTCATTAATGACTCACCCTCATGTCGTTCCAAGCTCATATGATCTCCGTTCATCTTCGGAACACAGTTTAAGAAATTTTAGATTTCGATTTAGAGTTTTCTGTCCCTCCATTGAAAATGTATGTATGATATGCTGTCCTTGTCCAGAAAGAAAATAAAGACATCATCAAGTAGTCCATGTGATATCAATGGGTTAGTTAGCATTTTCGAAGCATTGAAAATACTTTTTAGCCAAAAACAACAAAAACTATGACTTTATTCAGCATTGTATTGTCTTCCGGTTCGGTTGTCAATCCGCGTTCACAAATCCGCAGTGATGCTGATGACGTAAGACGGTGTCGATGTTTATCTGGTACGTCCGTGTATTCGGGTTCAAATAAATATGGCTGGCCCAAAAAAATGAAAGTCTTCCTTTGTGTCGAAATCCTTAGACATGTTTGCGAAGATTGTTTTGTTGCGTCTCCCTGTTACGTCAGCAGCATCACTGAACGCGGCTTGACAACAGAACCGGAAGACAATACAATGCTGAATAAAGTCGTAGTTTTTGATATTTTTGGACCAAAATGTATTTTCAATGCTTCAAAAAAATCTAACTGGATGTCACATGGACTACTTTGACGATGTCTTTATTTCCTTTCTGGACAAGGACAGTATCCCGTATCAATCATTTGCAATGGAGGGACAGAAAACTCTCGGACAAAATGTAAAATATCTTATGCTTTCTGAAGATGAACGGAGGTCTTATGGGCTTGGAACCACATAATTTTCATTTTTGGGTGAAGTAACCTGTTAAGAATCCAAATTGTTTTTGGGGTAAATGTATTAATAGTTGGAGCTCCAAAAGTTGTATTTATAGCAGAAAGTGTTTACTACATTTAATTCAAGAATATTCCCTTTATGAAAGCCATGATTGCAAAACCTAAATTTTATTGTCCTTAAAAACTTGCAAATTGTGGAGAAATGCTCACCAGGAGATGTTTTGCTTGATGTTGCAGTGATGGTTGGTTTTGTTAGTGAAGGATGATGGCTGGTAAAAGTGCTGTTGTGATTTTGGTTTCTAGTTGTGTTTGGCTCTAGAGTTGCTGACGAGGATACAATACAACATATATTAAATAGTACTTCATAATAGAATAAATAGAGGAAAAAACATAACTCAGACTTTATATGAAAAAATAGCTCACCGGTAGTCAGTGCATTTGATGGTGTAATGCCTGTTATTGTATTTGTGGAAGAAATCAAAAATCATGATATTGACAGAAAGCAGAAAACAAATAAAAACTCTAAAGCATATTTCAGAAATGTCATTGTTGCCAATGCCTACACATTAGAGTCAAATATATACCTAACAGAAGTATATTTTAGCTGAGTTGGTTAAATGAATGACACGAACAATCAAATTATACAATAAAGACAGTACCACCATTGTAACTTTTCTGAGAGAAATTTGATTCACTCTTACGTGCGAGATTTTATAAACAAAGATGTAAAAGTTGTGTTCTTCTTCTGCTGAGCAAAGGAACAGTGTCTATCTAGATTTTTCCATTTACACATTTAGAAGACATATGCATTTACATTAAGTAAATGCATTAAGTATTAAGTTCCTTAATTTGAAAACTCTGATGCAATAATCTCTGTTTCCAATTACAGAAAACATGTACATCTTAAAGGGATACTCCACTTTTTTTGGAAATAGGCTCATTTTACAACTCCCCCAGAGTTAAACAGTTGAGTTTCAAACTGTCTGGTTACTGATATTCTTCTAAATATCAGAAAATCGGCTGAGTGGATTCCAAAACTGTGAAACTCAACTGTTTAACTCTGGGGAAGTTGTAAAATGAGCCTATTTCCAAAAAAAGTGGAGTATCCCTTTAAATGATTTCTCAATAAAGAACAAGTGTGGATAAACCATCATTGTACAAAATCAGACTCAATCAGCGGAAAGAAAACGATTTTATTAATTTGTGAAAAATCAAACACAAACTCGTAGGACTTAGTGCTACACTTGAAGCTGCAAAGAAACAGATAAAAACCACATTCTAATGGTCACTGACACCATTTATTGAACATGTCGAATCATGTTTAGGCACCATGAAAGTGGTTTGGCTTTTAGCGGTGTTCATCGACAAAACGAACTTGGACCAATCAGCTGTGAGCAAAGTGATACGTCTGAAACGATAAAGTCACTAAACCTGTTTCTACATCAAATTAAAGGTCACTACATAGCAACTCTGAGTTTGTTTAATAACCACTACTTTTACATTTATTCATTTAGCTGACGCTTTTAACCAACGCGACTTACAATTGCAACATACTGTATGTCAGAGGTCGCACGCCTCTGGAGCAATTAGGGGTTAAGTGTCTTGCTCAGGGAAACATTGGTGTCGAACCCGGGTCTCTCACACCAAAGGCACGTGACTTATCCACTGCACCATTACCACCCTTACCTGTACCTATCATAGTACAGGCCCTAGGTCTGCAAAGTGGTGCACTGTCTCTGTTGATTTCTGCTGTAGCAGGTTTACTGTAGGCTATATTTTTAGTATGATTTGAGCTATTTTGCTAAAGAGACAATTAGTGCCAAATTTTGCTCTAGCGATAAGAGAGGACGTAGTCTAATCTATAATCATGCAATGCAACAATCTCTGCTGCATATAACAAAAACAAGGATCTCAGATTATATGCATGTTAGAAGTATGATTCTGTAACAATGATATCCACAGAAGATAAAGATAATAATCCAAGGTTTATTAAACAAGTACAACTGAACAACATGTTGTTGACATGCTGAATGTCTTTTCTCTGGTTTTTCATTATTGTAAAGTCTGTGTTTGAATAAGCTACACACACACACACACACACACACACACACATGCGCATGCGCTGTTGTTAATTCATCTTTTGCAGACTGTATGGCAAACTCACCATCTGAAGGTAAACCAGGAACTGGTGCTGCACTTGTTGCATTAGACGGACCTGCAGTCTTGTTATCAGTGACTTCAGTAGCTGAAAATTATCAAACAGAGCATAGTAGAAACACGTTTTTTACATTTTTTTTATATATATATCCATGCCTTTGAACTATTTATAAGATGTCTGAGCAATAATTTGAAAAGTGGTCCTTCTGTGGCTTTCTGCTAGCAGTTACATTAGCAACTTGTTACTTGTTCAATATGGCAGCTGGGTAAATTCTGATGTTGTGCCAAATCCTTTCTCCTGTCCTCACAAGACTAAAAGAAGAAGCTATCACATCAGATCCTGTTCTTGGTTATCAAGTTGAACCAGTTGTGTTTGATTAGAAAAAAAGGGTAACACTTTATTTTACGACCTGTAAAAAAATGTGTAAGTACACTGAAATTACAGTGTATATTTCTGTAATTATAGTGTACATCCATGTAGGTATAAGGGAAAAATATGATAAGTTTTGGGTAATAAAGGGGTAACAAGCAACACTTTAATTTACAGCCCGCAGGAGTTAAACTTACCCTGTAACTACACAGAACAAGGGGGTAACAAACGCTACTTACTATGCAGCATTACGAAACAACACTATTTGCACTGTAATTACAGAGAAAGTTAATGTTATCAAAAAACAAACAAACAAACAAACAAACAAAAAAACATTTTAATAACACAGTATATTTGCCCTGATATAAGTGTCATTGCAATTCAATGGGATAAGGTAAGTACTAATTACCACATGGTACAGTCTAAATTAAAATCATAGCAAAAACAAATTATTTTGACTTTACATTAATCTAGTAAGTAATCTAGTAAGAAAAGCCAATAAATTAAAATTGTATCATAGTGTGTGTGTGTGTGTGTGTGTGTGTGTATATACATATATATATACTGTATGTGTGTGTGTGTGTATGTGTGTGTGTTAAATTTTTAACCCACAAATTACCCTGTAACATTGCACAAGAACATATTTTGCCAGAAATGTGATTCATTTATAAACAATAGACGTACAATTTTTGCATGGAATATATTAACAGAGGTACCTGTTATTTTTTAACTAATTAAATAATTTGCTTATATCTGCTTGTTACCCCTTTATTACCCCAAACTTAACATATTGTTCTCTTATACCTACACTGAAGTACACTATAATTACAGAAACAACACCGTAATTTCAGTACTTACAAAGTTATTTGCAGGTTATCTGCTTGTTACCGCTTTATTACCCCAAACTTAACATATTGTTCCCTTATACCCAGATGCAGACAGAGTGCACAGCTTTATTACTTGAGTAAAAGTACAGATACCCCTTGCTAAATTGGACTCAAGTACAAGTAAAAGTATTACAGTCAGATGTCTACTTAAGTAAAAGTACCGAAGTACTTGGTTTTAAAAGTATTTGAGTATCAAGAGTACATTTTCTAAATATTGCATTACTACTGCCACAGTGCTTACATTTATGTAAACGTCCTACATGGAGTTATGAAAAATGTTAATGTTAAATTGAAAGTAAAATCAAGTAATTTTCATCTTTTTACCATGTTGCTTTATTTAACATTTAAGAAAATTTCAGAATATTCAGAATATTGAAATAGTCTTGAAATAGTGAAACGAGTCGGCACATTCCCGGGATCATGCTTCATCCATTGTTTTGTCCATGGTTTCGTCTCTTATCTAAATCTGACCATAGGCTTGACCATAGGATAGGCTGTCCCAATGGCGCCTGCACAATCCAATCACATTTGAGAGGGAAACAACAAATTTAGGGTTTCCGAGATTTTTCTTTTTTTCCATTTTTCTTTTTTTTTTCTTCTTTTTTTTTTTTAGAAGTAGTAACGGGTACTCACGGTTATGGATAGAAATGTAGTGGAGTAAAGAGTACAATATTTCCCTCTCAAATGTACTTGAGTAAAATCATGAGTACTCCCCAAAAATGATACTCAAGGAAAGTACATATCCCTCAATATTGTACTTAAGTACTGTACTCAAGTAAATGTTCTCCATTCCTGTCCGGCTCTGCTTATACCTACACGGAAGTACGCTATAATTACAGAAACGTACACCGTAATTTCAGCGTACTTTCACAGTTGATTGCGGGTCGTAAAATAAAGTGTTACCAAAAAAAAGTTTACTGGTTGGTTTGCCTCCAGAAAAAGGGTTGAGAACCACTGGGTTAGCTTACTAACCATAAACTAGCAGAAAACAAGAGAAAATAAATATGTTCCTCGATTTTATGTGATAAAATCTCTGTGATAATCTCTGCTTCCAATAACAAAAGCATATGTGTACATCTTAAGTTATTTCTCAATTAAAGAACCAGTGAGGGTAAGTCATCATTTTACAAAATTAGACTTAATCAGTGAAAAGAAAATTATTTTATTCATCTGTGATAAAAATCAAACACAAACTCACAGTGGTTTGTGAAAGCAGTGGGGGTAGGACGTGGTTCTACACTTGAAGCTGCAAAGAAAAAGATATAAACCACAAAGCACTGTGTAACAGTCACTGGCACCATCTATTTTACATTCTCAAGCTGAGCATATTAGATATACCCAAACTGAACATGTTGTGATTTTTCTGTATCTAAACTATTTATAAAATGTGTTTAAAACAAGTGTGTATAAAATAATGCATCATGTCTGAAGTAGTGTTCTGTGTGTAGGTTTCTGCCATAGCAGGCGCTCTGGTTTTCCTACTATTTGCAAAGTCTGTGTTAGCATAAGCTACACACAAGTAAGTTAATATTTAAAAAAAAATGAATCCCATTAGCATGTTTTGCATAACTGTCTAGCTTAACATGAATACACATCTTAGGTCTGGTGTATATTGTCAAATAGATGGCACTGTTGCTGATGAATGATGGATTTGGGAAACATTTTTCTGAATTAAAAAAAAAAACTGTGGGAGTTATTCTTTTATCTTTTGCAGACTGTATGGCCAACTCACCATTATCTGGAGAAACAGGACCTGGTGCTGCACTTGAAGCTGCATAGACAGATATAAAATCTTGTGATCACTGACTGCAGTAACTTAATATTTTCTATCAGAGCATAGTAGAAACACATGGATATTTTCCTTGTCATTTCCATGCATTTGATCTATTTATAAGATGTCTGAGCAATGCCTTGAAAGTGGTCCGTGTGTGGCTTTCTGTTAGGAGTTAAATTAGCAACTTGTTACTTCTTCAGCATTGCAGATGGGTACTCTGATGTTTTGCCAAATCCTTTCCCCTGCCAGAATCCCACCACACAAGACTTTAAGGTTTCTTATTTTCTAATACAATAAGTCTGTTAAGATTGTCAACTAGATAGCTCAGTCTTTCTATCTGACCCATCCAATTTAACCTCTACTAATCTTGGTATTGAAGTCTCTACTAATGAGCTGATGAATTGAACCAGTTGTGTTTGAATATAAAAAAAAAAAGTTTACTGTTGGTATGTAAACTGGATAAGTTTACTAATGGTAAATAACAGAAAACAATATAAAATCAATTTGTAAACTGGCAACTTGTAGCTTCTGTTATATGATAAATGATAATAAAAGCAAATACAGAGATTAACAAGTAACATATAATTAGAAGCATTATGTCCATAATGGACATAATGCTTCTAATTATATAATGCTCTTCCCAAAAGAGTTCCAGACAAATGAATTGCTTTATGGTTGTTGGGTGGAGGTCAGACTTGACAAGACATTGGTTAGACACTCGGATGTGGCTTTTCTCTCACATGTTAACAGACTTGTGAAAAGTTGCATCCTGAGTCTGACTCTCCGGGGGGATTGGGCTTTCCTGCTGATATTTCCTGTCCAGCCCTGCTCTCTGCTTATCTGTGTTTGTGACCCTTTGCATGACTCAATGCTGAACTGGTGAAAGAAAGATGAGAAGTCTAATAAACTAATCATCCCTTTGTGAAAAAGAAGTACACTTTTACTTACTTTTAAAAAGAGTACTTTTATTATTTATATTTATAATGATATATATGGGGGCAGTCATGGTCTAATCATGGTTGCTGCTTCGATTCTCAGCACTGGCTGGAAATGACTGAAACCCCCAATCGCTCTCCAGGCGCCACACTAATAAATAAATAAATAAATAGCTGAACACTGGTGTGTGTATGTAGTTTGTAGTTTGTGTGTTCACTACTCACTACTCCTAATGTGTGTGCACAAACTTGCATGGGTTAAATGTAGAGGACACATTCAAGAGTATGGGTTTAAAAGTTTTCACTTTTTAACTTTATATCAGTGGCGAGCGGTGACTTTTTTAACCGGTTATGCTGGGTGATGCGTTATGTAAAAAAATGCACCTATGCACTTTGAATGGGTTTATAATAAGCGTGTTCGCTCTAGACAGAGTGTTAGCTTCTCAGTTGCTTAATCTCGAGACACATGGTAACACAGCTAAACGTTTCCTATATTTGACCATTTAATAAAAGTTGATGCATTCATTCGCAGCAGTAAAAGCTGTCTTGTTGAGTCATGCGTAACTTTCGCGCCATTTCAAATGTATATGCCAAAAGGGTTTTTATTCATTTCATAATTAAAGGGGGGGTTGATTGCGATTTCACTTTTTTCATTTTAAATAGTGTGTAATGTTGCTGTTGGTGCATGAACAGTATCTGCAAAGTTGCAGCACTGAAAGTTCAATGTAAGCAGAGATATCGTCTTTTAAATATCAGGAAGTATATTGCCTACAAAAACGACTCGATTGGGACTACAGCTGGGTATTAGACGTCACTAACCCACACATTTGCATCAACCCCTCCCTCTGGAAAATGCAAAAAAGGGCATGCGCATATTTCTGCAGCTCGTCGAGTGTGTTGTGTTCACCCAGCTGTCAGGTCTTCTGTGTTCGAGCTTCCCGCGAACGCTGTACTTCGTCAACAATGGATACAATTTATTTCGTCAACAATAGATACAATTTATGTTTGATTATGTTCCTGAAAATGACTATTGTAATCTAGCTCTCTGTGCGGCACATTTTACGAAAGACAGCTTCCAGAATCTCCACGAATTCAATGCCGGATTCAACAAGAAACTGTAACTAAAACATGAAGCAGTTCCAACTTTAAAACCAGAGGCAGCAGTTGTTGGGCCACAACATGTTAGTAGGCTAAGACTTAATCATTAGGGGTTCAAGCACGAAGTGCTGAAACCCTATTGTAATTGTATTGATTTTTAGGGGTTCAAGCACGAAGTGCTGAAACCCTATTGTTTTTGTACTGATTTTTATTATTAGGGGTTCAAGCACGAAGTGCTGAAACCCTATTGTTTTTGTACTGATTTTTATTATTATTATTATTCTCCCCTAAAACGCATCGTGCAGCCCAAACCGTAAGGGCTAGAGCTCTGAAACTTTGTCAGATGGTAGTACAAAAATCGAGGAGAGGTTATCAAATTATGAGCCCGATTGGCCCATAGGTGGCGCTATAACAACCAATTGCGCGAAACTGCTCATAACTCCTAGACCGTAAGTCGTACACTCAAGTGTCTTATATCTTTGGAAAGCTATTCACCTGACGAAAAAAACGTATATCTCCGATTTCATTTCCAGTATGCAAATTTTTCCGCCATTTTGAATTTTGTTGAAAAACTACTTTTGCAAACTAGTCCCTGGTTTTTTACCCGATTGGAACCAAACCAGTGCAGAAATGTTCTCTGGAGTCTGAAGATCAATAATTATCAAAAAAAATGTTGAAATTTCTCGTTCCCGTCGCTAGGGGAAGCAAAATAAACGTTGTGGGAGGAGCCTATTTTACTAAAATGGCTATAACTCGAGAAGTAAATGAGATATCTTCACCAAACTCGGTACACATGTGTAAGAGTTCAATTTGAGGTCACAGTAAAAAAATAGCGACGATTGAACACTAGGTGGCGCTATAATATGAAAAAAACATAAAAAGGGCTATGACCACATGACCGTTAGTCCGATTGACTTGAAAATTGGTATGCAGTGTCTTGGACCAAGGCCCCATGTATATCTATGAGGACATTGGCGTATCTAAAAAAACATGGCCGCCATCGGCCAATGAATTTTGTGCATCTATGAAACAAGGTTAACGAAGGCCGATCGGAACGAAACTCGTTGGGCATGTTTGACTCATGGCCCTAGAGGTCTGTAAGAATTTTTAAAGAAATCGGCCACTAGTTGGCGCTAACGAGTTTTATGGCTCTGTTATCACGTGGTGTTGCACACACCCCCATAATATGTATGTCAATTGATAGATCTCCTCACGCTGAACAACTTTGCCTCAAGAACCATTGCTGTCAATCAAATCGTTCGTTAAATTTTCACGAATATGTTAAAAACGTACTTTTGCGAACTAGTCCCTGGTTTTTTGCCGGATTGGAACCAGACCAGTCTAGGACAATTCTTTGGACACTCTAGATCAATAATTATCAAAAAAAGTTGAACTTTGTCATTTGTTTTGCTATAACAGGGTCATTAATAAAAGGGGGCATGACAAAATGCACCCAAAAGCCTATAAATCCTAAAGGAAAAGTCAGAACTTCACAAAAATTGATGAGCACATGTGTCGTAACTTATTAAACAAGCATGCAAAGTTTCATGGAGATCGGACTATAGGTGGCGCTATAACTGTTAAAAATGTTAAAAACAATGTATTCCCTATGGTAAATTGCCATTATTGAAACTTAAATCTTAATGTCTTTTGATGCTTTTGTGCTTAAAGGCCTTAAAGGCCTAAACTGCTTGAACCCCGCTAAATGCTGCTTGCAGCTTTAATTATTATTATTATTATTATTCTCCCCTAAAACGCATCGTGCAGCCCAAACCGTAAGTGCTGGAGCTCTGAAACTTTGTCAGATGGTAGTACAAAAATCGAGGAGAGGTTATCAAATTATGACCCCGATTGGCCCATAGGTGGCGCTATAGCAACCAATTGCGCGAAACTGCTCATAACTCCTAGACCGTAAGTCGTACGCTCAAGTGTCTTATATCATTGGAAAGCTGGTCACCTGATGAAAAAAATGTATATCTCCGATTTCATTTCCGTCATGATAGATTTTCCGTCATTTTGAATTTTGTCGAAAAACTACTTTTGCGAACTAGTCCCTGGTTTTTTGCCCGATCGAAACCAAACCAGTGCAGGAATGTTCTCTGGAGTCTGAAAATCAATAATTATCAAAAAAATGTTGAAAAAGTCTCTTTGCGGTCGCTAGGGGGCGCAAAATAAATGTTGTGGGAGGAGCCTATTTTACTAAAATGGCTATAACTCGAGAAGTAAATGAGATATCCTCAACAAACTCGGTACACATATGTATAAGCTCAATTTGAGGTCACAGTAAAAAAATCGCCACGATGGAACACTAGGTGGCGCTATAAAACGAATAAAACTAAAAAAGGGCTCTGACCAGCTGACCGTTAGTCCGATTGACTTGAAAATTGGTATGCAGTGTCTTTGTCCAAGGCCCCATGTATGTGTATGAGGACATTGGTGTATCTCAAAAAACATGGCCGCCATCGGCCAATGAAATTTGAGCACCTATAAAACAAGGTTAACGAAGGCCGATCGGAACGAAACTCGTTGGGCATGTTTGACTCATGCCCCTAGAGATCTGTAAGAATTTTGAAAGAAATCGGCCACTAGTTGGCGCTAACGAGTTTTATGGCTCTGTTATCACGTGGTGTTGCATACACCCCCACAATATGTATATCAATTGATAGATCTCCTCATGCTGAACAACTTTGCCTCAAGAACCATTGCTGTCAATCAAATCGTTCGTTAAATATTCACGAATATGTTAAAAACGTACTTTTGCGAACTAGTCCCTGGTTTTTTGCCGGATCGGAACCAGACCAGTCTAGGACAATTCTTTGGACACTCTAGATCAATAATTATCAAAAAAAAGTTGAACTTTGTCATTTATTTTGCTATAACAGGGTCATTTATAAAAGAGGGCATGACAAAATGCACCCAAAAGCCTATAAATCCTAAAGGAAAAGTCAGAACTTCACAAAAATTGATGAGCACATGTGTCATAACTTATTCAACAAGCATGCAAAGTTTCATGGAGATCGGACTATAGGTGGCGCTATAACTGTTAAAAATGTTAAAAACAATGTATTCCCTATGGTAAATTGCCATTATTGAAACTTAAAACTTAATGTCTTTTGATGCTTTTGTGCTTAAAGGCCTTAACGGCCTAAACTGCTTGAACCCCGCTAAATGCTGCTTGCAGCTTTAATTAGGGGTTCAAGCACGAAGTGCTGAAACCCTATTGTAATTGTATTGATTTTTATTATTATTAGGGGTTCAAGCACGAAGTGCTGAAACCCTATTGTAATTGTATTGATTTTTAGGGGTTCAAGCACGAAGTGCTGAAACCCTATTGTTATTGTATTGATTTTTATTATTATTATTATTATTATTCTCCCCTAAAACGCATCGTGCAGCCCAAACCGTAAGTGCTGGAGCTCTGAAACTTTGTCAGATGGTAGTACAAAAATCGAGGAGAGGTTATCAAATTATGACCCCGATTGGCCCATAGGTGGCGCTATAGCAACCAATTGCGCGAAACTGCTCATAACTCCTAGACCGTAAGTCGTACGCTCAAGTGTCTTATATCATTGGAAAGCTGGTCGCCTGATGAAAAAAATGTATATCTCCGATTTCATTTCCGTCATGATAGATTTTCCGTCATTTTGAATTTTGTCGAAAAACTACTTTTGCGAACTAGTCCCTGGTTTTTTGCCCGATCGGAACCAAACCAGTGCAGGAATGTTCTCTGGAGTCTGAAGATCAATAATTATCAAAAAAATGTTGAAAAAGTCTCTTTGCGGTCGCTAGGGGGCGCAAAATAAATGTTGTGGGAGGAGCCTATTTTACTAAAATGGCTATAACTCAAGAAGTAAATGAGATATCCTCAACAAACTCGGTACACATATGTATAAGCTCAATTTGAGGTCACAGTAAAAAAATCGCCACGATGGAACACTAGGTGGCGCTATAAAACGAATAAAACTAAAAAAGGGCTCTGACCAGCTGACCGTTAGTCCGATTGACTTGAAAATTGGTATGCAGTGTCTTTGTCCAAGGCCCCATGTATGTGTATGAGGACATTGGTGTATCTCAAAAAACATGGCCGCCATCGGCCAATGAAGTTTGAGCACCTATAAAACAAGGTTAACGAAGGCCGATCGGAACGAAACTCGTTGGGCATGTTTGACTCATGGCCCTAGAGGTCTGTAAGAATTTTGAAAGAAATCGGCCACTAGTTGGCGCTAACGAGTTTTATGGCTCTGTTATCACGTGGTGTTGCACACACCCCCATAATATGTATATCAATTGATAGATCTCCTCATGCTGAACAACTTTGCCTCAAGAACCATTGCTGTCAATCAAATCGTTCGGTAAATATTCACGAATATGTTAAAAACCTACTTTTGCGAACTAGTCCCTGGTTTTTTGCCCGATCGGAACCAGACCAGTCTGGGACAATTCTTTGGACTCTCTAGATCAATAATTATCCAAAAAAGTTGAACTTTGTCATTTGTTTTGCTATAACAGGGTCATTTATAAAAGGGGGCATGACAAAATGCACCCAAAAGCCTATAAATCCTAAAGGAAAAGTCAGAACTTCACAAAAATTGATGAGCACATGTGTCATAACGTATTCAATAAGCATGCAAAGTTTCATGGAGATCGGACTATAGGTGGCGCTATAACTGTTAAAAATGTTAAAAACAATGTATTCCCTATGGTAAATTGCCATTATTGAAACTTAAACCTTAATGTCTTTTGATGCTTTTGTGCTTAAAGGCCTTAAAGGCCTAAACTGCTTGAACCCCGCTAAATGCTGCTTGCAGCTTTAATTATTATTATTATTATTATTATTCTGCCGTAAAACGCATCGTGCAGACCAAACCGTAAGTGCTGCAGTTCTGAAACTTTGTCAGATGGTAGTACAAAAATCGAGGAGAGGTTATCAAATTATGAGCCCGATTGGCCCATAGGTGGCGCTATAGCGACCAATTGCGCGAAACTGCTCATAACTCCTAGACCGTAAGTCGTACACTCAAGTGTCTTATATCGTTGGAAAGCTGGTCACCTGACGAAAAAAACGTATATCTCCGATTTCATTTCCGTCATGATAGATTTTCCGCCATTTTGAATTTTGTCGAAAAACTACTTTTGCGAACTAGTCCCTGGTTTTTTGCCCGATCGGAACCAAACCAGTGCAGAAATGTTCTCTGGAGTCTGAAGATCAATAATTATCAAAAAAATGTTGAAATTTCTCGTTCCGGTCGCTAGGGGACGCAAAATAAACGTTGTGGGGGGAGCCTATTTTACTAAAATGGCTATAGCTCGAGAAGTAAATGAGATATCTTCACCAAACTCGGTACACATGTGTAAGAGTTCAATTTGAGGTGACTGTAAAAAAATCGCGACGATTGAACACTAGGTGGCGCTATAAAATGAAAAAAACAGATAAACACCTGACCGTCAGTCCGATTGACTTGAAAATTGGTATGCAGTGTCTTGGTCCAAGGCCTCATGTAAGTCTATGAGGACATTGGTGTATCTCAAAAAAACATGGCCGCCATCGGCCAATGAAGTTTGAGCATCTATGAAACAAGGTTAACGAAGGCCGATCGGAACGAAACTCGTTGGGAATGTTCGACTCATGGCCCTAGAGGTCTGTAAGAATTTTGAAAGAAATCGGCCACTAGTTGGCGCTAACGAGTTTTATTGCTCTGTAATCACGTGGTGTTGCAAACACCCCCACAAAATGTATATCAATTGATAGATCTCCTCATGATGAACAACTTTGCCTCAAGAACCATTGCTGTCAATCAATTCGTTCGTTAAATATTCACGAATATGTTAAAAACCTACTTTTGCGAACTAGTCCCTGGTTTTTTGCCCGATCGGAACCAGACTAGTCTAGGATAATTCTTTGGACTCTCTTGATCAATAATTATCCAAAAAAAGTTCAACTTTGTCATTTGTCTTGCTATAACAGGGTCATTTACAAAAGGGCGTGACAAAAAGCCCCCAAAAGCCTGTAAATCCTAAAGAAAAACTCAGAACTTTACAAAAATTGATGAGCATATGTGTCATAACATGCTGAAGAAGCATGCACAGTTTCATGGAGATCGGACCATAGGTGGCGCTATAACTGTTAAAAAGCTTTAAAACCATGTATTTCCAATGGTAAATTGCCAGTATTGGCTGTAAATGGTGTTTTCCATCTCTGATCATATCATAATGTTAAAACCAGTGCAGTACAATTCTCTGGACTCTCTAGATCAATAATTATAACAAAAAGTTGAACTACGTCATGTGGATGACTATAATAGGATGGCTTCAACATTTAGTGTGTTGAAGCCATCTATTACTACACTTTCAGTGTCCCTGAAAGCGTTGATCTCTTCAATAAACAAGTCAGAACACGTGACATTAAATAATCATGAACATTTTCAGACAGATCTGACAAAATATGCCTAAATAACAGTTAAAAAAGGTGAAATGATATCAAAATGATGGTCTATTAAGCCAATAAGTGGTGTTTTACTGCCCTCTGCTGTTCAAAATAGTAAGTGTCTCACTACTCAACTATAATTAATATTATGACTTTATTAATGATCTATTTTAACATTTGCAATCACATTTAGTCAAATATTGATCACAATCATTTTTTTTGTCAAAGTTTATCACTTCAGTTGTTCTGAATCTTCACATAATTGCTATTAACGTGGTAAATAGCTATACTATATTCCTAGAATCACATTAAAATCCAATCATCCAAGCCCCAATCACTGTAAATAATGATAAATCATGCTAGAACGTGGTAAATTAATGTACACTATGGTCAGAGGTGTAGTGGTAAAAAAAGAGGTGGGTAAACTATAAATTCTGGTGTATTATTTCGAATAATAAGACACTATGGGCTGTTACTCTAGGGGCTGATCAAATTAAATCATTTACACTGAAAAAACACAATTGCATAAAATAATGTTATGACATTTATTTAAATTTACATAAGAAACTGGGAAAGAATGATACTACTTTTAAACATTTAACACTAAACCGCCAGTAGGTGGTGGCAGGCGACCGTCTTAATGAGTGAGTCATTCAACTCATTCATTCAAACGATTCGTTCAAACGGCTGATCATTCAAGAATAAGACCGATGTTTTTGAATGTGTCTTTGAATCTTTGACTCAATCGATTCGTTCAAAATGCTGAATGATTCAGTAATGAAAACACGTCGAGTGTTCCTGTGACATGTGCCGTGGTTCTGCTGTGTTGTTTGGAACTATTTTCGCTGCTGAAACACAACAAAAACAGCCAATATAGCATCTAAAATGTAAGTGATTTAATTTTTTACTGTTTATTGAACTGTTGTAGGAAATCAATGTCACATTTTCAATCGTGATGGCGTTCAGGAAAAATAAGAGACCCCATTTACACCTGGTATTAAAATGCGATCTGTATCCAGACAAGTTATCCGGATAATAAGTACCGATTCCATTTACACCTGGCCACATACATGTGTTTTTGCAAAACGGATATAAATCCGATCTTAAACTCCCGCGTACGCAGATTTAATGGATTGAACGACACCAAAAGCAACAGATATGAGCTGCATTTCGTTGATCATCAGCTAATTTCCAAATCAAAGACATCAATAAAAGAGTGGAAACACCGCTGGTAAGATAATTTCGTTTCTTTACTTGAAGATGATTGTGTGTTAAGCGTCTGTGACTTACTTTCACTTTTATTTGCGATGTTTGCACGTTGGCTCGATGAATAGACGCTCAGCTGCTCATCTGCGGTGATGGGTGATCCGTGTCGCAGTAGCGCCGTCATATCTGACTATAACATGACATATATAGCCTATATAACAAGCTCACTCGTTTATTTTTTTGCCTTTTTGGGAGGAGTAAAATATACATATGTGGTTTCAACAACCAGATTGCGTTTACACCTAGTAAAGATCCGGACACAATGCGAGCCAGACTACCTCCAGATGTGGTCAGGCAGATCCAATCGCGATCCGATCACAACGCATTTACACCTTGCATTAACATGCGTTTTTTATTATCCGGATAACTTATCTGGATACAGATCGCATTTTAATACCAGGTGTAAATGGGGTCTGAGTGTGTTCTGCGCTCATTTGTGTAGATTTCTGCTCGAGAGGCTGCGCGAGGGTCAACAGTGCAACCTTACCGTCAGTAATAGTCAACAACACAGTAATGTAGCGAAAATATGAAAGAGTTCGTCTTAGGTGCCTGTTGACTTTGGATCAATGCATTGTTTGTGTGTTGTTGCATAAGGAGATAAAGAAATAACACAATTGGTGACAGTGATCAATCAACACAAAAGGAACAATGATATAAATGAACAAAGATATGAGTACTAATCACAATAAAACAGGCAGTAAAAAAAATCATTGAAACAAACAATCTTACAACATGGCTCAGGGCACATGTCTGGCAAACAAATTAATCAATTAGCAGCGCACAGGCTGACAGTGACATTAAATCATAAAAAGGCATAAACAATGTAAACACAATCAAATTAATAGATGGACTCACGTAATTCATGAAGACACACACAGTGTGCCAGGAAAGAGTGCAAAGAATGAGCCAAAGGGTTCACAATCAATTTATAGGCAACAGGTGAGTCGAATGGTGAAGTGGCAGAGTCTCATTGAAAAAGCGAAATGGAGTTGAAAGAGATTAGAAAGGAAATCTTTTCAATTACTATTAATAGTCGTGTGTGTGTGTGTGTGTGTGTGTGCGTGTGCATGCATTTGTGTGTAAGCATGCTTTATGAAGTTAACGTGAAAAAAATGGTTTGCTTTAGTGCAGAATATTGGAGAAACAAAGTATTTCAAAATGGAAGTGTGCCAATAAGTGGTCTTCTACTGCCCTCTGCTGGCCACTTTTCTTATTAATAGTCTTTTCACTTGCTATATTGTGGTAAACCATCCTATAACATGGTATATCAAGGTAAACTATGGAAAATCATGTTAGATTCATGGTAAATCATACTAGAACATGGTAAATCATGAAAAATCACATTGAAATATGGTTTATCATGGTAAATAATGCTTGCTACATAAAACTTAATGTCTTTTGATGCTTTTGTGCTTAAAGGCCTTAAAGGCCTGAACTGCTTGAACCCCGCTAAATGCTGCTTGCAGCTTTAATTATTATTATTATTCTCCCCTAAAACGCATCGTGCAGCCCAAACCGTAAGGGCTAGAGCTCTGAAACTTTGTCAGATGGTAGTACAAAAATCGAGGAGAGGTTATCAAATTATGAGCCCGATTGGCCCATAGGTGGCGCTATAGCAACCAATTGCGCGAAACGGCTCATAACTCCTAGACCGTAAGTCGTACACTCAAGTGTCTTATATCATTGGAAAGCTGGTCACCTGACGAAAAAAACGTATATCTCCGATTTCATTTCGGGTATGGAAATTTTTCCGCCATTTTGAATTTTGTCGAAAAACTACTTTTGCGAACTAGTCCCTGGTTTTTTGCCAGATAGGAACCAAACCAGTGCAGAAATGTTCTCTGGAGTCTGAAGATCAATAATTATCAAAAAAATGTTGAAATTTCTATTTCCGGTCGCTAGGGGAAGCAAAATAAACGTTGTGGGAGGAGCCTATTTTACTAAATTGGCTATAACTCGAGAAGTAAATGAGATATCTTCACCAAACTCGGTACACATGTGTACGAGTTCAATTTGAGGTCACAGTAAAAAAATAGCGACGATTGAACACTAGGTGGCGCTATAATATGAAAAAAACATAAAAAGGGCTATGACCACATGACCGTTAGTCCGATTGACTTGAAAATTGGTATGCAGTGTCTTGGACCAAGGCCCCATGTATATCTATGAGGACATTGGCGTATCTAAAAAAACATGGCCGCCATCGGCCAATGAAGTTTGTGCATCTATGAAACAAGGTTAACGAAGCCCGATCGGAACGAAACTCGTTGGGCATGTTTGACTCATGGCCCTAGAGGTCTGTAAGAATTTTGAAAGAAATCGGCCACTAGTTGGCGCTAACGAGTTTTATGGCTCTGTTATCACGTGGTGTTGCACACACCCCCACAATATGTATATCAATTGATAGATCTCCTCACGCTGAACAACTTTGCCTCAAGAACCATTGCTGTCAATCAAATCGTTCGTTAAATATTCACGAATATGTTAAAAACGTACTTTTGCGAACTAGTCCCTGGTTTTTTGCCCGATCGGAACCAGACCAGTCTAGGACAATTCTTTGGACACTCTAGATCAATAATTATCAAAAAAAGTTGAACTGTGTCATTTGTTTTGCTATAACAGGGTCATTAATAAAAGGGGGGATGACAAAATGCACCCAAAAGCCTATAAATCCTAAAGGAAAAGTCAGAACTTCACAAAAATTGATGAGCACATGTGTCATAACTTATTCAACAAGCATGCAAAGTTTCATGGAGATCGGACTATAGGTGGCGCTATAACTGTTAAAAATGTTAAAAACAATGTATTCCCTATGGTAAATTGCCATTATTGAAACTTAAACCTTAATGTCTTTTGATGCTTTTGTGCTTAAAGGCCTTAAAGGCCTAAACTGCTTGAACCCCGCTAAATGCTGCTTGCAGCTTTAATTATTATTATTATTATTATTATTCTCCCCTAAAACGCATCGTGCAGCCCAAACCGTAAGGGCTAGAGCTCTGAAACTTTGTCAGATGGTAGTACAAAAATCGAGGAGAGGTTATCAAATTATGAGCCCGATTGGCCCATAGGTGGCGCTATAGCGACTAATTGCGCGAAACGGCTCATAACTCCTAGACCGTAAGTCGTACACTCAAGTGTCTTATATCATTGGAAAGCTGGTCACCAGACGAAAAAAACGTATATCTCCGATTTCATTTCCAGTATGGAAATTTTTCCGCCATTTTGAATTTTGTCGAAAAACTACTTTTGCGAACTAGTCCCTGGTTTTTTGCCCGATCGGAACCAAACCAGTGCAGAAATGTTCTCTGGAGTCTGAAGATCAATAATTATCAAAAAAATGTTGAAATTTCTATTTCCGGTCGCTAGGGGAAGCAAAATAAACGTTGTGGGAGGAGCCTATTTTACTAAATTGGCTATAACTCAAGAAGTAAATGAGATATCTTCACCAAACTCGGTACACATGTGTACGAGTTCAATTTGAGGTCACAGTAAAAAAATAGCGACGATTGAACACTAGGTGGCGCTATAACATGAAAAAAACATAAAAAGGGCTATGACCACAAGACCGTTAGTCCGATTGACTTGAAAATTGGTATGCAGTGTCTTGGACCAAGGCCCCATGTATATCTATGAGGACATTGGCGTATGTAAAAAAACATGGCCGCCATCGGCCAATGAAGTTTGAGCACCTGTGAGACAAGGTTAACGGAGGCCCATCGGAACGAAACTCGATGGGCATGTTCGACTCATGGCCCTAGAGGTCTGTAAGAATTTTGAAAAAAATCGGCCACTAGTTGGCGCTAACGAGTTTTATGGCTCTGTTATCACGTGGTGTTGCACACACCCCCACAATATGTATATCAATTGATAGATCTCCTCATGTTGAACAACTTTGCCTCAAGAACCATTGCTGTCAATCAAATCGTTCGTTAAATATTCACGAATATGTTAAAAACGTACTTTTGCGAACTAGTCCCTGGTTTTTTGCCCGATCGGAACCAGACCAGTCTGGGACAATTCTTTGGACTCTCTAGATCAATAATTATCAAAAAAAGTTGAACTTTGTCATTTGTTTTGCTATAACAGGGTCAATTAAAAAAGGGGGCATGACAAAATGCACCCAAAAGCCTATAAATCCTAAAGGAAAAGTCAGAACTTCACAAAAATTGATGAGCATATGTGTCATAACGTATTCAACAAGCCTGCAAAGTTTCATGGAGATCGGACTATAGGTGGCGCTATAATTGTTAAAAATATTAAAAACAATGTATACCCTATAGTAAATTGCCATTATTAAAACTTACAACTTAATGTCTTTTGATGCTTTTGTGCTTAAAGGCCTTAAAGGCCTAAACTGCTTGAACCCCGCTAAATGCTGCTTGCAGCTTTAATTTTAAATGTATTTGCATATATAATTCCAGACGTAGCCTTGTGTATTATTTTTTTCAAATGCCAGCGCTGGCTTTATAGACACTAGGCTACTAGTTATGCTATTTTGTGTCTACGACAAACACATACAAACATTATGGACCTGAATTTTGTATAAGTACTAATGTTTTAAATGTATTTTTCATGTATATATGCTTTATGACATTTTTTTCGATTTGATCAAGACCGTAAACTATTGCCAATGCTGTTTGAGTATAACATTAGTAGCCAGTCAGTTGCTATTGTTGTCAGTCAGATGCTATTGTGTTAAACAAACGTGTATAAAGTTAAAAAATGTAGCGAATTATCATTCAGAAACGTTTAGTAAGTGGTGTGTGGTGAGGTTCTGCTTGCCTCTCTTCATCGCCGCTTTCTCGGTCTGATTCTGCCTGAAACTGATACTGCAGTTCGACACCATTATTTACATGAATGGACCAGAACGCATGCACGTTTCGCCCATAAAGGTAATGGGCATTAACCTTCCGGACAATGTGAGCGACAGTTTAGCCAATCACAACACACCAGCCCAAACTAACCAATCTGAGCCCACTGCCTGTTTCTGAGGGAGTGGTTTCATAGAATCAGGAAGTCAACCACTCGTTCCACTCGTTCAGGAGACAGAGGAGAGCGCGGTTTACAATAAAGGTGAAGCTTATGAAAAATAAGACTTTTTAAAAAAGAAAAACCACGAATACATATTATTTTGCACCCCATAAACAGAATCATGCAAAGAAAAAAATCAGTAACACCCCCCACCCCCTCTTTAATGAATAGCCTATTATGAGTAAAATTTCATTAGAATAAGTAACTAGAATACAAATATAATTATTATTTTAAAAAAAAATAAGTTGAAATAGCAAATGCAAATTGATGGCTAACATATAATACGCATAGAATACGATTAACAGCCTCGGATAATTACATGTCTGCTTTAGCCTAGTTCACACTACATGATTATAAAAATGTCATGTAGAACTGAACATAAAATGTCGAGCTGAACTGTGGGTCAGACTACATGACTTGCTCTCTTTGAAATCAGGAGTTTTCAAGTTGTTGAGCTGTTCACACAACACGACACAACGTGATTGATCCGCAACAGGAGGTAACGCACTACACGAGTTGACAACAACTCTGTCACCCAACGATTCTATCTTGTCTACAAACCACGCTTTGTCACGGAAAATCACGCGATAAAACAAACCGGAAATGATGCTAAACAGAACGCGCGCCAATACCCAGCGAAGAAAAAGAAAACACAACACGTGAATATGGATGTCATAAAGAAACTATAGTGCTGCAAACTGTTTGCGCGATGATTTGCTCTGAGAAAAAATAAATTTACCCAGTGAACTCAATCCATGCCTTGCTCTGATTGGCTGTAGCTCATGATATCATGTGAGGTTGAGTCGTGCAACAGCTCTGGATATCTAGCATGCTAGATTTTTTTCTGGGCTCTGCGACGTGTCTGCGAGCGTCTTTGATGCAAACCAACAATGAGAACGCAGGGCAGTGACGACGATATATACTGTAACAATACAACTGTGCATCATCTTACATGGAACTGAGTGGCAGATTTGAAGGAAATTACCGTTGTTTGGCAAATAAAAAATTGACTGAGTTACATACGTGGTACACCTCAAACAAAGGAATTTATAGTAATTTATAGTGTATACTAATCAGCGAGTCCATGAGTGGATATACTTTATATACAAAATTTCCAGGAAAAGGTGGGACATTTTGAAAAATGCAATAAAATACAATCTGTGATTTGTTAATTTTCTTCAATCTTTTTTTAATTGACAAAAGTACAAAGAAAAGCTTTACAAAGAAAACGATGACCACAGACTGTTGAGCAGATCTCTTGTATCAGACAAGGTTAGGCAAATATTCCATTTGTAAAACTGCAACAATTAGTATCCTCAATTTCCAAATGATTAAAAAGTGTAACTTAAAGGAAAGGTGATGTGACACAGTGGTAAACATGCCTCTGTCCTAACTTTTGAGGAGTGTGTTGCAGCCATCAAAGTCGAAACGTGTTTATATTTACAAAATAAGATTAAGTTGGTCAGTGAAAACATTGGAAATATTTTCTTTGTATATTTGTCAGTTAAATAAAGGTTCAATGCAATTGACAAATCACAGATTCTTGTGATTTTTCAGAACCAGAATCGCATAATGTTTCTAGGATTTAACAAGTTGTTAGCATGCAGAGTGTAAAAGTTTTATCACACTGTTTTAACATGTTGCTAGCCTGGGTTTCCCTATGCTGCCTTGCCGCAGCGCAATTTTATTCACGCTGCTAGGCAACCTGGACACCATGAACCAAATTTTCCCCTGAAACAGGGAACCAATCACCGAACGGGGAGGGACGAGCAAAACGATGACGACGTATTTGCGACACACCGAAGCAGTTTGTATATGGAACATGGCAGCGGACGCAAAGTTACCTTTTGATACAGCCTAACATTTGGCATTAAACATATTGGCTCAACTGATTTGCAGAGCTGTTCCTGTCACAGTCTTCGTCTGCACCGTCCTGTCTTGTCATCAGCACTACACTTCCCAGGATCCTCTTGTCTCCACTCCTGAACTCACTCCCTCATCAGCCACCTGTTCCTCGTCTTGTTCATCAGTATCACCTGTCTTCACATCGTTATGTTTGATTCCTCCCTGTATTTAGTTCCCTCTGTTTCATTCAGTTATTGTCGGTCAATGTTTGATGTTACCCGGTGTACCCCGTCTTCCTGCCTGTATTTTTGAAATTAAAACGTCTCTTCATTGTGACTCTGGAGTTCAGCCTGTCCTTCTGCCTGCACCCACATCCCGTGACAGTTCCCTTTTACTAGTGATTTATTTTTATTTTTTATTTTAATTTTTTTTAATTTTTACTTCATACATCATGTTAGCCTTTTTTGTTGATCACATATTTTACCATTTCATGTGTTTTAAAAGCTAGACTGTCTTGCTATGGACACAGTTGTTCACTCCGGTAATATAATCGTTTTCAAATTAATAAACTCATGTTTAAATCAATATTTTTGTATCAAATTATTGATTTATTTGGTAGGTAGCCAAGTGGGAAAATGTATAGTGAGGCGGTTGTTACAGCGAATTCAACCCCTTCAGGCTGATTCAAGACCCCTCTGCTTTGAGTTGTATTCGCTATAACAACCGGACGTCTTGCTATACATTATCCCTTACTTTTATTTATTTATTTCTATGAGGGCTGACAAGACAAAATAAGGACTGTCAAGTGTGTTTAAACAGTTCGGTACAGCAACCAAGTCAGTAGCACTACCATTTTTGCAGCGCCGAAAGCGGACCTTTCAATGATGTAATGATGCAATGTCATGACGTGCACTTGCTAGCCTGTTCCATTTACGTGTTCTCCAAATGCTCCAAAGAGGAGCCTTGCCTAGCCTCTGAAGGAAATGACTTGGAAGGACCCGTCCTGCCAAGGAAGTATCCTGACATTGAGAAACACGTTTTGTACATTAATCTCCTAAATCTCTGACCCATCATCGACTTCATCGCTCTACATATGTCATCTGGTATCATTGAACCGATTGGCCATGAGCTACGTACAGGCGCATTTGATATTCGTAGCACCCAATAATACGGCTCTGAGCATTCGTAAACCACGTCTCAAATACAAGAAAATGAACATGTGGTTTCCAGACCACGTCTCATTCTCAATGATATGTGGTCTGCGCGTTAGCCAGGCTAACATGTTGCTGGAATTTTGCTAACATGTATTCGTCTGATTTAAGCCAGGTTTCTGTCAAACACACAGTGTTGTGCCTGAACACGTTCAATGAACGATAGTTCATGAACACGTTCATATTTTGGGCGAACGTGAACTGAACTTACTGTATTACTGCCTGATGAACGTTACTGTGAACTCGTTCATTCTGGTCTGGTGTCTGTGAACGCACACTCTCTCAGTTTAACTTCATTCAATAGGGTGCCAGATTTCTATGGAGCATTCCAAGAGAAACCCGGCTAAAACCAGTTTTCCTACCTATTTGGCAAAAAGGAAGACAACAGCTTTCTTTAGTCTCTAGTCAGGTAGCACCAATTCACAGCAGAAAAAAAAAAAACATGTTTACAGCCTGGTGGCAAATAGTTATTTTGGTCTATGTCGCTAATTTTGCCCTTCATGACGACTGTGAGGGGGGTGACTTTTTTTTACAACACATCCGTTTAAATGATATAAAGCCTTAAATTTCTGCATAATTAAGGGTGTGACCACTTGAGTGACAGGTGGATTGCCTTTGCTTTCACTGCTAGTCGTTTGCCTGCTGTCTGTTTTCTTCATCACCCTCAGCTGTGTTTGTGCTTTTTTCCGGGATTATTTCATACAATTTAATACACGTAGCCTATTATACCTTTGCCCATGCACGACGTCGGATTCCGTCATTGTCGAGTATGGAGAGAACAACCAGCGCTGTATTTCCATTTGTTTCCCTCGCATGCACTAATGGATGTCTGACAATTTCAGTGCTTTCTCTCCGTCCATGCAATAGATGCACACCCTTGAATGAGCGCGGATTTCTAGTGCATTTACTTGAACTTCTGAGGTAATATCTTTGGTTCGGCCAAAATCAGATTGTAAAATGGACTTTTTAAAAAGCTTTTTACGAACTTGACGTGCGATGGCTGACTGACATGTATGTGCACAAATCACTGTCACACGTACAAGCTTAGAGCAATATTGTAAGTAACTGTCTGCATGATAATACATTTTTAACTTGCAGAATAATAATGCATCACGATACACATAGAAATGTGTGTGATCTGTGTTAAACTGTTGTATACATGCTCTTAACTAATTGCCCCTTGTGAGATTAATAAAGTTGATAAAAAAAATAGTAAAGTAAATAGTCTCACTTTTAGTTACGTCTTAACTATTATTGTATTTCGAAGGGCAAAAACTTGAACTTGAACTATTGGCTTTACTTCTTTAATTAGCTGTCGCTTTAGCCTGAGGCCAGTAGCATATAGCATTATTTAGCACCTCAGCTCCACCCATGTCCCGTCTCTTTGCCCATTTTATTTTATCCGGTAGTGACGAGAGGTGATGCGCTGCCAAGATGGCGACGGCCGGCCCCACCCACTTTAGGCTTCAAAAACGCTCTTCAGAAACCTACGGGTGACGTCATGGATACTACGTCCATGTTTTTGTAACAGTCTATGGCTAAAACACACATAAACAGGCCTTAATATGTAGCGGAAAAACACCCAATCTGGCAACACAAGACACCTCTCACACCGCGGCCGCCGTCGACAAAGCAGCGAGCGAGGAGGTGTCGTAAGATCATTTAAACAGATTTTATGACGAGGTCGGTGAGGATGTGAAAATCTTACATTTCTGTGCAAACTGCCTGTCGATACAATATTTGTTGTCTGTGGTTGTATATGGGCTGTGGCAATAATAATAATAAAAGAAGCTCGTAACATATGGAAAAAAAAGAACTATTAATAAACTAGTTTATTTTTTGAAGTATGAACTACAAACTGAACTAGTTCATTTTAAAATGTGTGAATTGAACTTTTAACTTCAAGTAGAAAGTGAACTTTCCCAACACTGCAAACACAGCATATCTAGGTTATGATCAATAATCATTTTATTTACAATAGGTGCTTTTAAAGAAAAGGATTGTATATACTGCAACCCAAGCTTTATCATTTGCTGATCTTTATTAGGGGCCAAGCACCGAAGGTGCGGAGGCACCTATTGTATCTGTGCCGGTTCTTATTATTATTATTATTAGGGGCCAAGCACCGAAGGTGCGGAGGCACCTATTGTATCTGTGCCGGTTCTTATTATTAGGGGCCAAGCACCGAAGGTGCGGAGGCACCTATTGTATCTGTTCCGGTTCCTATTATTAGGGGCCAAGCACCGAAGGTGCGGAGGCACCTATTGTATCTGTGCCGGTTCCTATTATTAGGGGCCAAGCACCGAAGGTGCGGAGGCACCTATTGTATCTGTGCCGGTTCTTATTATTATTAGGGGCCAAGCACCGAAGGTGCGGAGGCACCTATTGTATCTGTTCCGTTTCCTATTATTAGGGGCCAAGCACCGAAGGTGCGGAGGCACCTATTGTATCTGTTCCGTTTCCTATTATTAGGGGCCAAGCACCGAAGGTGCGGAGGCACCTATTGTATCTGTTCCGTTTCCTATTATTATTATTATTCTTCTTCCGTTTCCGACTTGGCGTCTATGGCAGCCCATAGACCGGTTTGCGGGAAAGTTGTTTTGGTTTGACATTCTGATAGAGGACAGTCCCAACTTTAATTACACCAATTTTGGTGTCTCTAACGCATTCCCTCTAGCGCCACCAACTGTCCAAAGTTTCACTTTTATTATGCTAATAACTTTTGAACCGTAAGGCCTATCAACAAAATTCTTTTTTCCTCTTGTTCCTGAGCTCATGCCGATTCGATCGCACCCTATGACGTCATTTTCCGTCATAAAAAAACGGCCGCCATTTTGAATTTTCAAAAAAACCTACTTTTGCGAACTCGTCCTAGACGGTTTGTCCGATTTTCACCAAAATCGCACCGGATCATCTCCAGGCAGTGCTGACAAAAAGTTATGGAATTCAAGATGATTCGAATAACCGTTTTCGATAAACGCGTAAACAAAATTTACGTAGCGCTTGCGAAAACAGACGTGAGGTTGTATCTCCGCAACGCTTACTCGTTTTCAGACCAAACTTGGTACGTGTTATCACAAGCATGACCTGAGGCTACGTGCTGCGTTTCGGCGCAGCGCCACCTAGTGGTCCGGAGATATGAAAAATGGCTATTTTTGCTCGTAACTTCTGAACGGTTTGTCCAAAAATCATAAATTTGGTCTCGTTAGATTCAGGGCATCATGCCGAGTCCACCGATATCCAATTTTCCCAGAACGGCCATTTTGGCGGTCGGCCATTTTGAATTATGTGCTAAAATGCTGTATTTTTTGAACGCATGAACGAATTGTTACGAAACTCGGTATGGGTCATCAGTACGATGCCCTGAAGGAGCCTGAGAAGTTTCGAAACAGCGCCACCTAGTGGTGAATTTTTTTTTTCAAACGCTTATAACTTTGGGTGTGGTACACTTATTTTCACGGGAGTCATATTTTTGAGGTCCTGAATCGTTGCCGAGTCCAACGATACCAAATATGTTGGGTTTCGTCTCACGGATGGCGTAGCGTAGCGATTTAGCGCGAAAAAAACACTTGGCGATATCTTCAAAACCGCTGTTCCGATCGAGACGAAACCACCGTCAGAAACACGGAATCATAGCTTGTTAACTATATGCAAATGCCCAAATGCGAAAATATTGATAGTAAGGGGTAGTAAAATTCAAACAAAGTCATGTGTCAGTCATTTTTTACGTGTTTTTTCATATAAATGTTTATAACTCGGAAGCAAATTGAGATATTTTCACCAAAATTGACACACATATGTATGGGGTCACTCTGAGGACACATAAAAAAAATTGTGGGACTGAGCCTCTTGGTGGCGCTATAATAGAACAAAACGTGAAATTCCCATTGACTTCAATAGAGTTTTGTGAAATAAAATGCTATACTAAACAAATGCATTGGTGTAATATTACAAAACTCAGTGTGTGCCATAAGCAGCATGCCCTGAAGGTACTTAAAAGATTTTAAGACAGCGCCACCTGTTGGTCAAAAGTTATAATTAATTTCTGAGAACGCTAATAACTTTTGAATAAATTTGCCTATTGCAATGAAACTGATCTTAATAGATTCCTTTGGTTATGCCAAAAACATAGATATCAGGTTTTCCATAATCAGACAAACGTCCTGTTCGCCATCTTTATTTCTTTGAAAAATCTTCTTTTTCGAACTCCTCCTAGACCGTTTGTCCGATTTTCACGAAAATTGAATCGTATCATCTCCAGACCGTGCCGACTAAAAGTTATGAATTGCACGATGATAGACAAAACCGTTTTTGTATACCACAGCATCAAAATTTAGGCATGCTGCCAAAATTACTATTTAGGCTTTATCTCTGCAATGCCTTCACATTTTGACACCAAACTTTGCATGTGTCATTGTCACCTCACTCTGACCACACATCTATTTCGTAACTGCGCCACCTATTGTTCGAAAGTGATAACCCATTAAATCATCTTATAAGGTAATGTTTATGTGATTTTCTTAGCCATTTGCCCAAAGTTCTCTCAAAATGCCCTTAATTGCTCCTTGCTGCAGTTGGTCTGCCACTCCTTGCCATTTTGGCATATGTTGCCGCTTCTTGCGCTTGGCCCCGGTAATGGCTGCTTGCAGCTATATTTATTATTATTCTTCTTCCGACTGGGCGTCTATGGCAGCCCATAGACCGGTTTGCGGGAAAGTTGTTTTGGTTTGACATTCTGATAGAGGACAGTCCCAACTTGAAATACACCAATTTTGGTGTCTCTAACGCATTCCCTCTAGCGCCACCAACTGTCCAAAATTTCACTTTTATTATGCTAATAACTTTTGAACCGTAAGGCCTATCAACAAAATTCTTTTTTCCTCTTGTTCCTGAGCTCATGCCGATTCGATCGCAGCCTATGACGTAATTTTCCGTCATAAAAAAACGGCCGCCATTTTGAATTTTCCAAAAAACCTACTTTTGCGAACTCGTCCTAGACGGTTTGTCCGATTTTCACCAAAATCGCACCGGATCATCTCCAGGCAGTGCTGACAAAAAGTTATGGATTTCAAGATGATTCGAATAACCGTTTTCGATAAACGCGTAAACAAAATTTACGTAGCGCTTGCAAAAACAGACGTGAGGTTGTATCTCCGCAACGCTTACTCGTTTTCACACCAAACTTGGTACGTGTTATCACAAGCATGACCTGAGGCTACGTGCTGCGTTTCGGCGCAGCGCCATCTAGTGGTCCGGAGATATGAAAAATGGCTATTTTTGCTCGTAACTTCTGAACGGTTTCTCCAAAAATCAAAAACTTGGTCTCGTTAGATTCAGGGCGTCATGCCGAGTCGACCGATATCCAATTTTCCCAGATCGGCCATTTTGGCTGTCGGCCATTTTGAATTATGTGCTAAAATGCTGTATTTTTTGAACGCATGAACGAATTGTTACGAAACTCGGTATGGGTCATCAGTACGATGCCCTGAAGGAGCCTGAGAAGTTTCGAAACAGCGCCACCTAGTGGTGAATTGTTTTTTTCAAACGCTTATAACTTTGGGTGTGGTACACTTATTTTCACGGGAGTCATATTTTTGAGGTCCTGAATCGTTGCCGAGTCCAACGATACTAAACATGCTGGGTTTCGTGTTACGGTTGGTGTAGCGTAGCGATTTAGCGCGAAAAAAACACTTGGCGATATCTTCAAAACCGCTGTTCCGATCGAGACGAAACCACCGCCAGAAACACGGAATCATAGCTTGTTAACTAAATTCAAATGCCCAAATGCGAAAATATTGATAGTAAGGGGTAGTAAAATTCAAACAAAGTCATGTGTCAGTCATTTTTTACGTGTTTTTTCATATAAATGTTTATAACTCGGAAGTGAATTGAGATATTTGCACCAAAATTGACACACATATGTATGGGGTCACTCTGAGGACACATAAAAAAAATTGTGGGACTGAGCCTCTTGGTGGCGCTATAATAGAACAAAACGTGAAATTCCCATTGACTTCAATAGAGTTTTGTGAAATAAAATGCTATACTAAACAAATGCATTGGTGTAATATTACAAAACTCAGTGTGTGCCATAAGCAGCATGCCCTGAAGGTACTCAAAAGATTTTGAGACAGCGCCACCTGTTGGTCAAAAGTTATAATTAATTTCTGAGAACGCTAATAACTTTTGAATAAATTTGCCTATTGCAATGAAACTGATCTTAATAGATTCCTTGGGTTATGCCGAAAACATAGATATCAGGTTTTGCATAATCAGCCAAACTTCCTGTCCGCCATCTTTATTTCTTTGAAAAGCCTTCTTTTTCGAACTCCTCCTAGACCGTTTGTCCGATTTTCACGAAAATTTAATCGCATCATCTCCAGACCGTGCCGACTAAAAGTTATGAATTGCACGATGATAGACAAAACCGTTTTCGTATACCACAGCATCAAAGTTTAGGCATGCTGCCAAAATTACTATTTAGGCTTTATCTCTGCAATGCCTTCACATTTTGACACCAAACTTTGCATGTGTCATTGTCACCTCCCTCTGACCACATCACATCTATTTCGTAACTGCGCCACCTATTGTTCGAAAGTGATAACCCATTAAATCATCTTATAAGTTAATGTTTATGTGATTTTTTTTAGCCATTTGCCCAAAGTTCTCTCAAAATGCCCTTAATTGCTCCTTGCTGCAGTTGGTCTGCCACTCCTTGCCATTTTGGCATATGTTGCCGCTTCTTGCGCTTGGCCCCGGTAATGGCTGCTTGCAGCTATATTTATTAGGGGCCAAGCACCGAAGGTGCGGAGGCACCTATTGTATCTGTGCCGGTTCTTATTATTAGTGGTGCTTGCTGAAAGCAAGGCAACACTATTACTATTGTGTTTTTTGAGTCGGCCAAAAAGTTTGGCGCGCTACTCCTCCCGCAGTTTTTGTCACACACCCATGAATGAGGTCTCAAATCGTGCGGAATATTCGGGAATGGTGTGCTATGACTTTTCTAAGCGATCGGGGGTACGATGTTCGCCCGAAGGGCGAACAAATTTCCCAAAAATCCCATAGACTTAACATTGCGACAAACTTTGACGACTCATAGCTCCGAGCGAGGATTTCACAGAAGCCTGTGATTTACCACATTTGAAGAGGCTGACAGGCTCTGTAAGAACATACCTCACAATGGGGTAAAAGTTGCACCCCTGGGGGGCAGGAGCTGCCCAAATTTTCCCCCATTGACCCCCATGTTATTTAAAATTTCTAGTATAGCATTATACTATTCCAGGAAAAAGTTTGGCGCACTCCTACGTCCACAGTTTTTGTCACAGACCCATGAATGAGGCATCAAATCGTGCGGCCTATTGAAGAGAAGTGTCCTATCACTTTTATCAGAGATCGGGGGTACGGTGTTCGACCCAGGGGCGAACAAATTTCCAAAAAATCCCATAGACTTAACATTGAGACAAACTTTGACGACTCATAGCTCCGAACAAAGATTTCGGAAAAACGTGTGATTTGCCACATTTAAAGAGGCTGGCAGGCTCTTTAAGAACATACCTCACAATGGGGTAAAAGTTGCACCCCTGGGGGGCAGGAGCTACCCAAAATTTTCCCCATTGACTTACTATGGTGAAGGATGTCCCATCAAATGCATGTGTTTTTCCTACTATGGTAAATTGCATAGGGATTTTGTATTGAACATAGCTCTGGATCATAGTGTCATAGAGACAAGGGGGCGGGCTCATTTTACTCAGACGACCAATCAGTCTCTCAGGATCATTGTGAAGCTATAAAGCCACGCCCTAGCAACCATATAGAGCACCTTAGCAACAACTCCCATAGACTTCCATTGAAAGAGATCAAAGGGATATCTCCGGATAGAAGTGTCATAGAAACACAAGGGTGGTCTCGTTTGACTCGGGGTAGCAAACAGCCAATCATGAATCACCTCAACAATTTCTGGCCACACCCTAGCAACCATTATCGAGCACCTTAGCAACCAAATTTTAAAGAGGGATATCTTCCATTCTGAATGTCATACAGGCTTGGGAGTAGTATTATATCAATTATACTGACAAGCAGCCTTTGGAGATTCATGATTGGCAGCTGCCAAGCCACTCCCTAGCAACCAAAAAGAGTACCCTAGCAACCATTTTGCAAGGCCTACATCTCTTTATCAGAACATCGTATAGAGATGGGGGTTGGTTTATACATTCACATTGACTTTGGAGCTTCATGATTGGAAGCTGCCAAGCCACTCCCTAGCAACCAAACAGAGTACCCTAGCAACCATTTTGTAACAGCTATATCTCAGCATCAGAACATTGTATCACGATGGGGGTTGGGTCTTTTGACTCATGCTAGCACATAGAACTTTCAAAATGCTAAACATGCTAGCTGTGAATAGCTACATGCTAATATTGATTAGCTAAGTGCTAAATCATGCCATGAACAATATAAAAACTCTATAATAACCATATGTGAACACTACCAACCACCTAGTAACACCATAGCAACTACCCAGAATACCCTAGCAACAACCTAACAACACCATAGCAACCTTCCAGAACACCCTAGCAACCGCATAGCAACACCCTAGCAACCACCTAGAAACTATCCAGAACACCTTAGCAACACCCTAGCAACCACCTAGCAACACCCTAGCAACCACCCCAAACACCATAGCAACCACCTAGCAACACCTTAGCAACCACCCAGAACACCCTAGCAACCACATAGCAACACCATAGCAACCACCGAGCAACACCCTAGCAACCGCCTAGCAACCATCCAGAACACCTTAGCAACACCCTAGCAACCAACTAGCAACACCCTAGCAACCACCCAGAACACCCTAGCAACCACCTTGCAATACCCTAGCAACCACCTAGCAACACCCTAGCAACCACCCAGAGCACCCTAGCAACCGCCTAGCAACCACCTAGCAACACCTTAGCAACCACCGAGCAACACCCTAGCAACTGCCTAGCAACCTTCCAGAACACCTTAGAAACACCCTAGCAACCACCTAGCAACCATCCAGAACACCCTAACAACCGCCTAGTAACAACCTAGCAACACCCTAGCAACCACCCAGAACACCCTAGCAACCACCTAGCAACACCTTAGCAACTACCCAGAACACATTGGCAACCACCCATAATACCCTAGCAACTGCATAGCAACCACCCAGAATACCCTGACAACCAACTAGCAACCACCCAGAACACCCTAGCAACCGGGTGGTGAGTTTTGCCACTGCAAGCACCACTTCACATTTTCGTCTGGAAATGTACGTTCTAGTTAGTGGTGCTTGCTGAAAGCAAGGCAACACTATTACTATTGTGTTTTTTGAGTCGGCCCAAAAGTTTGGCACGCTACTCCTCCCGCAGTTTTTGTCACACACCCATGAATGAGGTCTCAAAACGTGCGGAATATTCGGGAATGGTGTGCTATGACTTTTCTAAGCGATCGGGGGTACGATGTTCGCCCGAAGGGCGAACAAATTTCCCAAAAATCCCATAGACTTAACATTGCGACAAACTTTGACGACTCATAGCTCCGAGCGAGAATTTCACAGAAGCCTGCGATTCACCACATTTGAAGAGGCTGACAGGCTCTGTAAGAACATACCTCACAATGGGGTAAAAGTTGCACCCCTGGGGGGCAGGAGCTGCCCAAATTTTCCCCATAGACCCCAATGTTATTTATTATTAGTGGTGCTTGCTGAAAGCAAGGCAACACTATTACTATTGTGTTTTTTGAGTCGGCCCAAAAGTTTGGCACGCTACTCCTCCCGCAGTTTTTGTCACACACCCATGAATGAGGTCTCAAAACGTGCGGAATATTCGGGAATGGTGTGCTATGACTTTTCTAAGCGATCGGGGGTACGATGTTCGCCCGAAGGGCGAACAAATTTCCCAAAAATCCCATAGACTTAACATTGCGACAAACTTTGACGACTCATAGCTCCGAGCGAGAATTTCACAGAAGCCTGCGATTCACCACATTTGAAGAGGCTGACAGGCTCTGTAAGAACATACCTCACAATGGGGTAAAAGTTGCACCCCTGGGGGGCAGGAGCTGCCCAAATTTTCCCCATAGACCCCAATGTTATTTATTATTCTTATTCTTATTGTTCTGGTCACTTTTTGACGCGCTACTCCTCCCGCAGCTTTTGTCACAGACCCATGGGTGAGGTGTCAAAACGTGCGGATTATTCGGGAATGGTGTGCTATGACTTTTCTAAGAGATCGGGGGTACGATGTTCGCCCCAGGGGCGAAAAACGGCCAAAAAAAATCCCATAGACTTAACATGGTGAAAAAATTTGACGAGTCATAGCTCTGAGCGAGGATTTCGCAGAAACTTGCAATTTACCACATTTGAAGAGGCTGACAGGCTCTTTAAGAAAATACCTCACAATGGGGTAAAAGTTGCACCCCTGGGGGGCAGGAGCTCCCCAAAAATTTTTTCCATTGAAATTTTCTAGTATAGCATTTTACTATTCCAGGAAAAAGTTTGGAGCACTCCTACGTCCACATTTTTTGTCACAGACCCATGAATGAGGCATCAAATCGTGCGGCCTATTGAGGAGAAGTGTCATATGAATTTTATAAGAGATCAGGGGTACGGTGTTCGCCCCAGGGGCGAACAAATTTCCAAAAAATCCCATAGACTTAACATTGAGACAAACTTTGACGACTCGTAGCTCCGAACGAGGATTTCGGACAAATGTGTGATTTGCCACATTTGAAGAGGCTGGCAGGCTCTTTAAGAACATACCACACAATGGGGTAAAAGTTGCACCCCTGGGGGGCAGGAGCTGCCTAAAGTTTTCCCCATTGACTTACTATGGTGAAGGACGTCCCATCAAATGCATGTGTTTTTCCTACTATGGTAAATTGCATAGGGATTTTGTATTGAACATAGCTCTGGATCACAGTGTCATAGAGACAAGGGGGTGGGCTCATTTTACTCAGATGACCAATCAGTCTCTCAGGATCATTGTGAAGCTATTAAGCCACGCCCTAGCAACCATTTAGAGCACCTTAGCAACAACTCCCATAGACTTCCATTAAAAGAGATCAAAGGGATATCTCAGGATAGAAGTGTCATAGAAACATGAGGGTGGGCTCGTTTGACTTGGGCCAGCAAACAGCCAATCATGAATCACCTCAACAATTTCTGGCCATGCCCTAGCAACCATTATCGAGCACCTTAGCAACCAAAATCCAAAGTGGCATATCTTCCATTCTGAATGTCATAGAGGCATGGGAGTTGGTTTATATCATTCATACTGACAAGCAGCCTTTGGAGTTTCATGATTGACAGCTACCAAGCCACTCCCTAGCAACCAAATAGAGTACCCTAGCAACCATTTTGCAAGACTTTATCTCTGCATCAAAACATCGTATAGAGATGGGGGTTGGTTTATACATTCACATTGACTTTGGAGCTTCATGATTGGCAGCTGCCAAGCCACTCCCTAGCAACCAAACAGAGTACCCTAGCAACCGTTTTTCAAGACCTATATCTCTGCATCAAAACATCGTATAGAGATGGGGTTTGGCTCTTTTTACTCATGTTAGCAAACATGACTTGCTACATGCTACACATGCTAGCAGTGAATAGCTACATGCTAATATTGATTAGCTAAGTGCTAAATCATGCCATGAATGTTATAAAAACTCTATAGTAACCATATGTGAACGCTACCAACCACCTAGTAACACCATAGCAACCACCCAGAATACCATAGCAACCACCTAGCAACACCCTAGCAACCACCAAGAATACCCTAGCAACCACCTAGCAACACCCTAGCAACCACACAGAACACCCTAGCAACCGCCTAGCAACACCCTAGCAACCAACCAGAACACCAAGCAACACCCTAGCAACCACTCAGAACACCCTAGCAACCACCTACCAATACCCTAGCAACCATCTATAACACCCTAGCAACCACCCAGAACACCCTAGCAACCGCCTAGCAACACCCTGGCAACCATATAGAACACCCTAGCAACCACATAGCAACACCCTAGCAACCACCCAGAACACCCTAGCAACCACCTAGCAACACCCTGGCAACCATCTATAACACCCTAGCAACCACCTAGAACACCTTAGCAACCACCTAGCAACACCCTAGCAACCACTCAGAACACCCTAGCAACCACCTAGCAACACCATAGCAACCACCCAGAACACCCTAGCAACCGCCTAGCAACACCCTAGCAACCACACAGAACACCCTAGCAACCACCTAGCAACACCCTAGCAACCACCCAGAACACCCTAGCAACCACCCATAACACCCTAGCAACCGAGCGAGCTTTTTGCCACTGCAAGCACCACTTCACATTTTCCTCTGGAAATGTACATTCTAGTTAGTGGTGCTTGCTGAAAGCAAGGCAACACTATTACTATTGTGTTTTTTGAGTCGGCCCAAAAGTTTGGCACGCTACTCCTCCCGCAGTTTTTGTCACACACCCATGAATGAGGTCTCAAAACGTGCGGAATATTCGGGAATGGTGTGCTATGACTTTTCTAAGCGATCGGGGGTACGATGTTCGCCCGAAGGGCGAACAAATTTCCCAAAAATCCCATAGACTTAACATTGCGACAAACTTTGACGAATCATAGCTCCGAGCGAGGATTTCACAGAAGCCTGCGATTTACCACATTTGAAGAGGCTGACAGGCTCTGTAAGAAAATACCATACAATGGGGTAAAAGTTGCACCCCTGGGGGGCAGGAGCTGCCCAAATTTTCCCCATTGACCCCAATGTTATTTATTATTAGTGGTGCTTGCTGAAAGCAAGGCAACACTATTACTATTGTGTTTTTTGAGTCGGCCCAAAAGTTTGACGCGCTACTCCTCCCGCAGTTTTTGTCACACACCCATGAATGAGGTCTCAAAACGTGCGGAATATTCGGGAATGGTGTGCTATGACTTTTCTAAGCGATCGGGGGTACGATGTTCGCCCGAAGGGCGAACAAATTTCCCAAAAATCCCATAGACTTAACATTGCGACAAACTTTGACGACTCATAGCTCCGAGCGAGGATTTCACAGAAGCCTGTGATTTACCACATTTGAAGAGGCTGACAGGCTCTGTAAGAACATACCTCACAATGGGGTAAAAGTTGCACCCCTGGGGGGCAGGAGCTGCCCAAATTTTCCCCCATTGACCCCCATGTTATTTAAAATTTCTAGTATAGCATTATACTATTCCAGGAAAAAGTTTGGCGCACTCCTACGTCCACAGTTTTTGTCACAGACCCATGAATGAGGCATCAAATCGTGCGGCCTATTGAAGAGAAGTGTCCTATCACTTTTATCAGAGATCGGGGGTACGGTGTTCGCCCCAGGGGCGAACAAATTTCCCAAAAATCCCATAGACTTAACATTGAGACAAACTTTGACGACTCATAGCTCCGAACAACGATTTCGGAAAAACGTGTGATTTGCCACATTTGAAGAGGCTGGCAGCCTCTGTAAGAAAATACCTCACAATGGGGTAAAAGTTGCACCCCTTGGGGGCAGGAGCTCCCCAAATTTTTCCCATTGAAAATTTTCTAGTATAGCATTTTACTATTCCAGGAAAAAGTTTGGAGCACTCCTACGTCCACAGTTTTTGTCACAGACCCATGAATGAGGCATCAAATCGTGCGGCCTATTGAAGAGAAGTGTCCTATCACTTTTATCAGAGATCGGGGGTACGGTGTTCGCCCCAGGGGCGAACAAATTTCCCAAAAATCCCATAGACTTAACATTGAGACAAACTTTGACGACTCATAGCTCCGAACAACGATTTCGGAAAAACGTGTGATTTGCCACATTTGAAGAGGCTGGCAGCCTCTGTAAGAACATACCTCACAATGGGGTAAAAGTTGCACCCCTGGGGGGCAGGAGCTACCCAAAATTTTCCCCATTGACTTACTATGGTGAAGGACGTCCCATCAAATGCATGTGTTTTTCCTACTATGGTAAATTGCATAGGGATTTTGTATTGAACATAGCTCTGGATCATAGTGTCATAGAGACAAGGGGGCGGGCTCATTTTACTCAGACGACCAATCAGTCTCTCAGGATCATTGTGAAGCTATAAAGCCACGCCCTAGCAACCATATAGAGCACCTTAGCAACAACTCCCATAGACTTCCATTGAAAGAGATCAAAGGGATATCTCCGGATAGAAGTGTCATAGAAACACAAGGGTGGTCTCGTTTGACTCGGGGTAGCAAACAGCCAATTATGAATCACCTCAACAATTTCTGGCCACACCCTAGCAACCATTATCGAGCACCTTAGCAACCAAATTTTAAAGAGGGATATCTTCCATTCTGAATGTCATACAGGCTTGGGAGTTGTATTATATCAATTATACTGACAAGCAGCCTTTGGAGATTCATGATTGGCAGCTGCCAAGCCACTCCCTAGCAACCAAAAAGAGTACCCTAGCAACCATTTTGCAAGGCCTACATCTCTTTATCAGAACATCGTATAGAGATGGGGGTTGGTTTATACATTCACATTGACTTTGGAGCTTCATGATTGGAAGCTGCCAAGCCACTCCCTAGCAACCAAACAGAGTACCCTAGCAACCATTTTGTAACAGCTATATCTCAGCATCAGAACATTGTATCACGATGGGGGTTGGGTCTTTTGACTCATGCTAGCACATAGAACTTTCAAAATGCTAAACATGCTAGCTGTGAATAGCTACATGCTAATATTGATTAGCTAAGTGCTAAATCATGCCATGAACAATATAAAAACTCTATAATAACCATATGTGAACACTACCAACCACCTAGTAATACCATAGCAACTACCCAGAATACCCTAGCAACAACCTAACAACACCATAGCAACCTTCCAGAACACCCTAGCAACCGCATAGCAACACCCTAGCAACCACCTAGAAACTATCCAGAACACCTTAGCAACACCCTAGCAACCGCCTAGCAACACCCTAGCAACCATCCAGAACACCTTAGCAACACCCTAGCAACCACCTAGCAACACCCTAGCAACCACCCAGAACACCCTAGCAACCACCTTGCAATACCCTAGCAACCACCTAGCAACACCCTAGCAACCACCCAGAACACCCTAGCAACCGCCTAGCAACACCCTAGCAACCACCTAGCAACACCTTAGCAACCACCGAGCAACACCCTAGCAACTGCCTAGCAACCTTCCAGAACACCTTAGAAACACCCTAGCAACCACCTAGCAACCATCCAGAACACCCTAACAACCGCCTAGTAACAACCTAGCAACACCCTAGCAACCACCCAGAACACCCTAGCAACCACCTAGCAACACCTTAGGAACTACCCAGAACACATTGGCAACCACCCATAATACCCTAGCAACTGCATAGCAGCCACCCAGAATACCCTGACAACCAACTAGCAACCACCCAGAACACCCTAGCAACCGGGTGGTGAGTTTTGCCACTGCAAGCACCACTTCACATTTTCGTCTGGAAATGTACGTTCTAGTTCTTATTCTTATTCTTATTCTTATTGTTCCGCCGTTTTTTGGTTCGCTACTCCTCCCGCAGATTTTGTCACAGACCCATGGGTGAGGTGTCAAATCGACCAGCTCATTAAGGAGAGGTGTGCTATGACTTTTCTAAGCGATCGGGGGTACGATGGTCGCCCCAGGGGCGAAAAACAGCCCAAAAAAAAAATCCCATAGACTTAACATGGCGAAAAAATTTGACGAGTCATAGCTCTGAGCGAGGATTTCGCAGAAACTTGCAATTTACCACATTTGAAGAGGCTGACAGGCTCTGTAAGAAAATACCATACAATGGGGTAAAAGTTGCACCCCTGGGGGGCAGGAGCTCCCCAAAAATTTTTCCCGTTGAAATTTTCTAGTATAGTATTTTACTATTCCAGGAAAAAGTTTGGCGGACTCCTCCGTCCACAGTTTTTGTCACAGACCCATGAATGAGGCATCAAATCGTGCGGCCTATTGAGGAGAAGCGTCATATCACTTTTATCAGAGATCGGGGGTACGGTGTTCGCCCCAGGGGCGAACAAATTTCAAAAAAATCCCATTGACTTAACATTGCGACAAACTTTGACGACTCATAGCTCCGAACAACGATTTCGGAAAAACGTGTGATTTGCCACATTTGAAGAGGCTGGCAGGCTCTTTAAGAATATACCTCACAATGGGGTAAAAGTTGCACCCCTGGGGGGCAGGAGCTGCCCAAACTTTTCCCCATTGACTTACTATGGTGAAGGACGTCCCATCAAATGCATGTGTTTTTCCTACTATGGTAAATTGCATAGGAATTTTGTATTGAACCTAACTCTGGATCACAGTGTCATAGAGACAAGGGGGCGGGCTCATTTTACTCAGACGACCAATCAGTCTCTCAGCATCATTGTGAAGCTATTAAGCCACGCCCTAGCAACCATTTAGAGCACCTTAGCAACAACTTCCATAGACTTCCATTAAAAGAGATCAAAGGGATATCTCCGGATAGAAGTGTCATAGAAACATGAGGGTGGGCTCGTTTGACTTGGGCCAGCAAACAGCCAATCATGAATCACCTCAACAATTTCTGGCCATGCCCTAGCAACCATTATCGAGCACCTTAGCAACCAAAATCCAAAGAGGGATATCTTCCATTCTGAATGTCATAGAGGCATGGGAGTTGGTTTATATCATTCATACTGACAAGCAGCCTTTGGAGTTTCATGATTGGCAGCTGCCAAGCCACTTCCTAGCAACCAAACAGAGTACCCTAGCAACCATTTTGCAAGACCTATATCTCTGCATCAAAACATCGTATAGAGATGGGGGTTGGTTTATCCATTCACATTGACTTTGGAGCTTCATGATTGGCAGCTGCCAAGCCAGTCCCTAGCAACCAAACAGAGTACCCTAGCAACCATTTTGTAAGACCTACATCTCTGCATCAAAACATCGTATAGAGATGGGGGTTGGCTCTTTTTACTCATGCTAGCAAACATGACTTGCTACATGCTACACATGCTAGCAGAGAATAGCTACATGCTAATATTGATTAGTTAAGTGCTAAATCATGCCAAGAAAATGCTACAAATTTCACAGTAACCATCTGTGACAACTACCAACCACCTATACCAGAACATCCAAGCAACCTCCTAGCAGCACCCTAGCAACCACCTAGCAACCACCCAGAACACCCTAGCAACCACCCAGAATACCCTAGCAACCGCCTAACAACACCAGAGCAACCAAGAAAATGCTACAAATTTCACAGTAACCATCTGTGACAACTACCAACCACCTATACCAGAACATCCAAGCAACCTCCTAGCAGCACCCTAGCAACCACCTAGCAACCACCCAGAACACCCTAGCAACCACCCAGAATACCCTAGCAACCGCCTAACAACACCAGAGCAACCACCCAGAACACCCTAGCAACCACCCAGAATACCCTAGCAACTGCCTAACAACACCATAGCAACCACCCATAACACCCTAGCAATCACCCAGAACACCCTAGCAACCACCTAGCAACACCCTAGCAACCACTCAGAACACCCTAGCAACCAACTAGCAACCAGCCATAACACCCTAGCAACCGGGTGGTGAGTTTTGCCACTGCAAGCACCACTTCACATTTTCCTCTGGAAATGTACATTCTAGTTAGTGGTGCTTGCTGAAAGCAAGGCAACACTATTACTATTGTGTTTTTTGAGTCGGCCCAAAAGTTTGGCACGCTACTCCTCCCGCAGTTTTTGTCACACACCCATGAATGAGGTCTCAAAACGTGCGGAATATTCGGGAATGGTGTGCTATGACTTTTCTAAGCGATCGGGGGTACGATGTTCGCCCGAAGGGCGAACAAATTTCCCAAAAATCCCATAGACTTAACATTGCGACAAACTTTGACGACTCGTAGCTCCGAGCGAGGATTTCACAGAAGCCTGCGATTTACCACATTTGAAGAGGCTGACAGGCTCTGTAAGAACATACCTCACAATGGGGTAAAAGTTGCACCCCTGGGGGGCAGGAGCTGCCCAAATATTCCCCCATTGACCCCCATGTTATTTATTATTCTTCTTCTTCTTCTTATTATTCTGGCCACTTTTTGGTTCGCTACTCCTCCCGCAGATTTTGTCACAGACCCATGGGTGAGGTGTCAAATCGACCGGCTTATTTAGGAGAGGTGTGCTATGACTTTTCTAAGCGGTCGGGGGTACGATGGTCGCCTCAGGGGCGAAAAACGGCCAAAAAAAATCCCATAGACTTAACATTACGACAAACTTTGACGAGTCATAGCTCTGAGATCGGATTTCGCAGAAACCTGTGATTTACCACATTTGAAGAGGCTGACAGGCTCTGTAAGAAAATACCTCACAATGGGGTAAAAGTTGCACCCCTTGGGGGCAGGAGCTCCCCAAATTTTTCCCATTGAAAATTTTCTAGTATAGCATTTTACTATTCCAGGAAAAAGTTTGGAGCACTCCTACGTCCACAGTTTTTGTCACAGACCCATGAATGAGGCATCAAATCGTGCGGCCTATTGAAGAGAAGAGTCCTATCACTTTTATCAGAGATCGGGGGTACGGTGTTCGACCCAGGGGCGAACAAACTTCCAAAAAATCCCATAGACTTAACATTGAGACAAACTTTGACAACTCGTAGCTCCAAACAAGGATTTCGGACAAATGTGAGATTTGCCACATTTGAAGAGGCTGGCAGGCTCTTTAAGAACATACCACACAATGGGGTAAAAGTTGCACCCCTGGGGGGCAGGAGCTGCCCAAAGTTTCCCCATTGACTTACTATGGTGAAGGACGTCCCATCAAATGCATGTGTTTTTCCTACTATGGTAAATTGCATAGGGATTTTGTATTGAACATAGCTCTGGATCACAGTGTCATAGAGACAAGGGGGCGGGCTCATTTTACTCAGACGACCAATCAGTCTCTCAGGATCATTATGAAGCTATTAAGCCACGCCCTAGCAACCATTTAGAGCACATTAGCAACAACTCCCATAGACTTCCATTGAAATAGATCAAAGGGATATCTCAGGATATAAGTGTCATAGAAACATGAGGGTGGGCTCGTTTGACTTGGGCCAGCAAACAGCCAATCCTGAATCACCTCAACACTTACTGGCAACGCCCTAGCAACCATTGTAGAGCACCTTAGCAACCAAAATCCAAAGAGGGATATCTTCCATTCTGAATGTCATAGAGGTATGGGAGTTGGTTTATATCATTCATACTGACAAACAGCCTTTGGAGTTTCATGATTGGCAGCTACCAAGCCACTCCCTAGCAACCAAACAGAGTACCCTAGCAACCATTTTGCACGACCTATATCTCTGCATCAAAACATCGTATAGAGATGGGGGTTGGTTTATACATTCACATTGACTTTGGAGCTTCATGATTGGCAGCTGCCAAGCCAGTCCCTAGCAACCAAACAGAGTACCCTAGCAACCATTTTGTAAGACCTACATCTCTGCATCAAGACATCGTATAGAGATGGGAGTTGGCTCTTTTTTCTCATGCTAGCAAACATGACTTGCTACATGCTACACATGCTAGCAGAGAATAGCTACATGCTAATATTGATTAGCTAAGTGCTAAATCATGCCAAGAAAATGCTACAAATTTCATAGTAACCATCTGTGACAACTACCAACCACCTATACCAGAACATCCAAGCAACCTCCTAGCAACACCCTAGCAACCACCTAGCAACCACCCAGAACACGCTAGCAACACACTAGCAACCACCCAGAATACCATAGCAACCGCCTAGCAACCATCCAGAACACCTTAGCAACACCCTAGCAACCACCTAGCAACACCCTAGCAACCACCCAGAACACCCTAGCAACCACCTAGCAACACCCTAGCAACCACTCAGAACACCCTAGCAACCGCCTAGCAACACCATAGCAACCACCCAGAACACCCTAGCAACCACACAGAACACCCTAGCAACCACCTAGCAACACCCTAGCAACCACCCAGAACACCCTAGCAACCAGCCAGAACACCCTAGCAACCGGGTGGTGAGTTTTGCCACTGCAAGCACCACTTCACATTTTCCTCTGGAAATGTACATTCTAGTTAGTGGTGCTTGCTGAAAGCAAGGCAACACTATTACTATTGTGTTTTTTGAGTCGGCCCAAAAGTTTGGCACGCTACTCCTCCCGCAGTTTTTGTCACACACCCATGAATGAGGTCTCAAAACGTGCGGAATATTCGGGAATGGTGTGCTATGACTTTTCTAAGCGATCGGGGGTACGATGTTCGCCCGAAGGGCGAACAAATTTCCCAAAAATCCCATAGACTTAACATTGCGACAAACTTTGACGAATCATAGCTCCGAGCGAGGATTTCACAGAAGCCTGCGATTTACCACATTTGAAGAGGCTGACAGGCTCTGTAAGAAAATACCACACAATGGGGTAAAAGTTGCACCCCTGGGGGGCAGGAGCTGCCCAAATTTTCCCCATTGACCCCAATGTTATTTATTAAGTTGGCTTGGGAAAGCCAACTTACTGAAATGCTATTTAAACTTATTATTATTATTCTTTTTCTGAGACTAAAATTTCCAACTCTAACTCCTCCTAGAGCTTTAACTCCACATACTCCAAACTCGGCACGGACACTCAAACTGTTCTGACTCGCGTTGCTATATCTTTTCTAACTGATCGGACTTACGGTTCTCCTAAAAATGACGATCAAAGTCGGAAAAAACTCCCATTGACTCCCATTGAGAAATTCAAACTGCCCAACTGTCAAAATTTCAAATCTAAATACCTTGAAGCCCCAGACTCAATCAAACTGCCATTCTATACACTATATGAGCCATTGAAACTCATTCAAACTAATGAACTCATCTATCTATGACACTTATCTATCTAATCTTAAACTCTTAAACTCAAAATAAATTAATAAACTCTAAACTTAAACTCTCTAAGACTCATTTAAACTTATAAACTCTAAACTCATAAACTCTCAATTCATAAACTCATACTCTTATAAACTCTCATAAAACTATTAAACTCATAAATGAATAAACTCTGGACACTTACTCAATTAAACTTATAAACTCTAAACTCATAAACTCTAAATTCACACCATAGCAACCAGTTACAGCACCCTAGCAACCGTAGGCCATAGGCACGAGGCCGCAGGCCTCGTGCCATACTAAATAGCGATGATTTCTCAGAAACTTGTAATGTACCACATTTGAAGAGGCTGACAGGCTCTGTAAGAAAATACCTCACAGTGGGGTAAAAGTTGCACCCCTGGGGGGCAGGAGCTGCCCAAAATTGCCCCATTGACTTACTATGGTGTAGGACCCTACACATTGCATTAGGGTTTTATATTGAACATAGCTCTGGATCACAGTCTCGTAGAGACAAGGGGGCGGACTCATTTTACTCACACGACCAATCAGTCTCTCAGGATCATTGTGAAGCTATCAAGCCACGCCCTAGCAACCATTTAGAGCACCTTAGTAACAAGTCCCATAGACTTCCATTGAAAGAGATTGAAGGGATATCTCCAGAAAGAAGTGTCATAGAAATATGTGGGTGGTCTCTTTTGACTCCGGGTAGCAAAGTGCCAACCATGAATCACCTCAACAATTTCTGGCCACGCCCTAGCAACAATTAACGAGCACCTTAGCAACCAAATTTTAAAGAGGGATATCTTCCATTCTGAATGTCACAGAGTCATGAGAGTTGATTTATAGTGACAAGCAGCCTTTGGAGATTCATCGCTGCCAGCTGCCAAGCCACTCCCTAGCAACTAAACAGAGTACCCTAGCAACCATTAAGCAAGATTTATATCTCTGCATCAGAACAATGTATAGAGATGGGGGTTGGTTTAAATCATTCATACTGACAAGCAGGCTTTGGAGTTTGATGATTGGCAGCTGTCAAGCCAATCCCTAGCAACCAAACAGAGGACCCTAGCAACCATTTTTTAACAGCTATATCTCAGAATCAGAACATTGTATCGCGATGGGGGTTGGGTCTTTTGACTCATGCTAGCACACAGGACTTTCAATATGCTAAACATGCTAGCTGTGAATAGCTAAATGCTAATATGGATACTTTATAGTAACCATATGTGAACACTACCAACCAAGTAGCAATACCATAGCAACCACCCAGGACACCCTAGCAACCACCTAGCAACACTATAGCAACCACCCAGAATACCCTAGCAACCACCTAGCAACACCATAGCAACCATCCAGAACACCTTAGAAACTACCTAGCAACACCCTAGCAACCACCAGATCACCCTAGCAACACCATAGCAACCACCCAGAACACCCTAGCAACCACCTAGCAACACCCTAGCAACCACCAAGAACACCTTAGCAACTGCCTAGCAACACCCTAGCAACCACCAAGAACACCCTAGCAACTGCCTAACAACACCATAGCAACCACCCAGAACACCCTAGCAACCGCCTAGCAACACCATAGCAACCACCCAGAACACCCTAGCAACCACCTAACAACACCCTAGCAACCACCCAGAACACCCTAGCAACCGCCTAGCAACACCATAGCAACCACCCAGCACACCCTAACAACCACCTAGCAACACCCTAGCAACCACCAAGAACACTCTAGCAACTGCCTAACAACACCATAGCAACCACCCAGAACACCCTAGCAACCGCCTAGCAACACCATAGCAACCTCCCAGAACACCCTAGCAACCACCTAGCAACACCATAGCAACCACCCAGAACACCCTAGCAACTGCCTAGCAACACCCTAGCAACCACCAAGATCTATCTATCTATCTATCTATCTATCTATCTATCTGTCTATCTATCTATCTATCTCTCTATCTATCTATCTCTCTATCTATCTATCTCTCTAACTCTATCTATCTATCTATCTATCTATCTATCTATCTATCTATCTATCTATCTATCTATCTATCTATCTATCTCTTTCTAACTCTATCTATCTATCTATCTATCTATCTTTAAACTAAGTTAAACTTAATTTAAACTTTAGACTAATTTAAACTTCAAACTACTTTAAACTTCTTCAAACTACTTTAAACTTCTTCAAACTTTCTGTTCCAAACTTTCACAAGCCAACTTAAAGTTTGTCTCGACGAACTTTTTAATCTAGTTATTCTTATTCTTATTCTTATTCTTATTGTTCCGCCGTTTTTTGGTTCGCTACTCCTCCCGCAGATTTTGTCACAGACCCATGGGTGAGGTGTCAAATCGACCAGCTCATTAAGGAGAGGTGTGCTATGACTTTTCTAAGCGATCGGGGGTACGATGGTCGCCCCAGGGGCGAAAAACAGCCCAAAAAAAAAATCCCATAGACTTAACATGGCGAAAAAATTTGACGAGTCATAGCTCTGAGCGAGGATTTCGCAGAAACTTGTAATTTACCACATTTGAAGAGGCTGACAGGCTCTGTAAGAAAATACCATACAATGGGGTAAAAGTTGCACCCCTGGGGGGCAGGAGCTCCCCAAAAATTTTTCCCGTTGAAATTTTCTAGTATAGTATTTTACTATTCCAGGAAAAAGTTTGGCGGACTCCTCCGTCCACAGTTTTTGTCACAGACCCATGAATGAGGCATCAAATCGTGCGGCCTATTGAGGAGAAGTGTCATATCACTTTTATCAGAGATCGGGGGTACGGTGTTCGCCCCAGGGGCGAACAAATTTCCAAAAAATCCCATTGACTTAACATTGCGACAAACTTTGACGACTCATAGCTCCGAACAACGATTTCGGAAAAACGTGTGATTTGCCACATTTGAAGAGGCTGGCAGGCTCTTTAAGAATATACCTCACAATGGGGTAAAAGTTGCACCCCTGGGGGGCAGGAGCTGCCCAAACTTTTCCCCATTGACTTACTATGGTGAAGGACGTCCCATCAAATGCATGTGTTTTTCCTACTATGGTAAATTGCATAGGAATTTTGTATTGAACCTAACTCTGGATCACAGTGTCATAGAGACAAGGGGGCGGGCTCATTTTACTCAGACGACCAATCAGTCTCTCAGCATCATTGTGAAGCTATTAAGCCACGCCCTAGCAACCATTTAGAGCACCTTAGCAACAACTTCCATAGACTTCCATTAAAAGAGATCAAAGGGATATCTCCGGATAGAAGTGTCATAGAAACATGAGGGTGGGCTCGTTTGACTTGGGCCAGCAAACAGCCAATCATGAATCACCTCAACAATTTCTGGCCATGCCCTAGCAACCATTATCGAGCACCTTAGCAACCAAAATCCAAAGAGGGATATCTTCCATTCTGAATGTCATAGAGGCATGGGAGTTGGTTTATATCATTCATACTGACAAGCAGCCTTTGGAGTTTCATGATTGGCAGCTGCCAAGCCACTTCCTAGCAACCAAACAGAGTACCCTAGCAACCATTTTGCAAGACCTATATCTCTGCATCAAAACATCGTATAGAGATGGGGGTTGGTTTATCCATTCACATTGACTTTGAGCTTCATGATTGGCAGCTGCCAAGCCACTCCCTAGCAACCAAACAGAGTACCCTAGCAACCGTTTTTCAAGACCTATATCTCTGCATCAAAACATCGTATAGAGATGGGGTTTGGCTCTTTTTACTCATGTTAGCAAACATGACTTGCTACATGCTACACATGCTAGCAGTGAATAGCTACATGCTAATATTGATTAGCTAAGTGCTAAATCATGCCATGAATGTTATAAAAACTCTATAGTAACCATATGTGAACACTACCAACCACCTAGTAACACCATAGCAACCACCCACAATACCATAGCAACCACCTAGCAACACCCTAGCAACCACCAAGAATACCCTAGCAACCACCTAGCAACACCCTAGCAACCACACAGAACACCCTAGCAACCGCCTAGCAACACCCTAGCAACCAACCAGAACACCTAGCAACACCCTAGCAACCACCCAGAACACCCTAGCAACCACCTACCAATACCCTAGCAACCATCTATAACACCCTAGCAACCACCCAGAACACCCTAGCAACCACCTAGCAACACCCTAGCAACCACCCAGAACACCCTAGCAACCACCCATAACACCCTAGCAACCGAGCGAGCTTTTTGCCACTGCAAGCACCACTTCACATTTTCCTCTGGAAATGTACATTCTAGTTAGTGGTGCTTGCTGAAAGCAAGGCAACACTATTACTATTGTGTTTTTTGAGTCGGCCCAAAAGTTTGGCACGCTACTCCTCCCGCAGTTTTTGTCACACACCCATGAATGAGGTCTCAAAACGTGCGGAATATTCGGGAATGGTGTGCTATGACTTTTCTAAGCGATCGGGGGTACGATGTTCGCCCGAAGGGCGAACAAATTTCCCAAAAATCCCATAGACTTAACATTGCGACAAACTTTGACGACTCATAGCTCCGAGCGAGAATTTCACAGAAGCCTGCGATTCACCACATTTGAAGAGGCTGACAGGCTCTGTAAGAACATACCTCACAATGGGGTAAAAGTTGCACCCCTGGGGGGCAGGAGCTGCCCAAATTTTCCCCATAGACCCCAATGTTATTTATTATTAGTGGTGCTTGCTGAAAGCAAGGCAACACTATTACTATTGTGTTTTTTGAGCCGGCCCAAAAGTTTGGCACGCTACTCCTCCCGCAGTTTTTGTCACACACCCATGAATGAGGTCTCAAAACGTGCGGATTATTCGGGAATGGTGTGCTATGACTTTTCTAAGCGATCGGGGGTACGATGTTCGCCCGAAGGGCGAACATATTTCCCAAAAATCCCATAGACTTAACATTGCGACAAACTTTGACGACTCATAGCTCCGAGCGAGGATTTTGCAGAAGCCTGCGATTTACCACATTTGAAGAGGCTGACAGGCTCTGCAAGAACATACCTCACAATTGGGTAAAAGTTGCACCCCTGGGGGGCAGGAGCTGCCCAAATTTTCCCCATAGACCCCAATGTTATTTATTATTCTTATTCTTATTGTTCTGGTCACTTTTTGACGCGCTACTCCTCCCGCAGCTTTTGTCACAGACCCATGGGTGAGGTGTCAAAACGTGCGGATTATTCGGGAATGGTGTGCTATGACTTTTCTAAGAGATTGGGGGTACGATGTTCGCCCCAGGGGCGAAAAACGGCCAAAAAAAATCCCATAGACTTAACATGGTGAAAAAATTTTACGAGTCATAGCTCTGAGCGAGGATTTCGCAGAAACTTGCAATTTACCACATTTGAAGAGGCTGACAGGCTCTTTAAGAAAATACCTCACAATGGGGTAAAAGTTGCACCCCTGGGGGGCAGGAGCTCCCCAAAAATTTTTTCCATTGAAATTTTCTAGTATAGCATTTTACTATTCCAGGAAAAAGTTTGGAGCACTCCTACGTCCACATTTTTTGTCACAGACCCATGAATGAGGCATCAAATCGTGCGGCCTATTGAGGAGAAGTGTCATATTAATTTTATAAGAGATCAGGGGTACGGTGTTCGCCCCAGGGGCGAACAAATTTCCAAAAAATCCCATAGACTTAACATTGAGACAAACTTTGACGACTCGTAGCTCCGAACGAGGATTTCGGACAAATGTGTGATTTGCCACATTTGAAGAGGCTGGCAGGCTCTTTAAGAACATACCACACAATGGGGTAAAAGTTGCACCCCTGGGGGGCAGGAGCTGCCTAAAGTTTTCCCCATTGACTTACTATGGTGAAGGACGTCCCATCAAATGCATGTGTTTTTCCTAATATGGTAAATTGCATAGGGATTTTGTATTGAACATAGCTCTGGATCACAGTGTCATAGAGACAAGGGGGCGGGCTCATTTTACTCAGATGACCAATCAGTCTCTCAGGATCATTGTGAAGCTATTAAGCCACGCCCTAGCAACCATTTAGAGCACCTTAGCAACAACTCCCATAGACTTCCATTGAAAGAGATCAAATGGATATCTCAGGATATAAGTGTCATAGAAACATGAGGGTGGGCTCGTTTGACTTGGGCAAGCAAACAGCCAATCCTGAATCACCTCAACAATTTCTGGCCATGCCCTAGCAACCATTGTAGAGCACCTTAGCAACCAAAATCCAAAGAGGGATATCTTCCATTCTGAATGTCATAGAGGCATAGGAGTTGGTTTATATCATTCATACTGACAAGCAGCCTTTGGAGTTTACCAAGCCACTCCCTAGCAACCAAACAGAGTACCCTAGCAACCATTTTGCAAGACTTTATCTCTGCATCAAAACATCGTATAGAGATGGGGGTTGGTTTATACATTCACATTGACTTTGGAGCTTCATGATTGGCAGCTGCCAAGCCACTCCCTAGCAACCAAACAGAGTACCCTAGCAACCGTTTTGCAAGACCTATATCTCTGCCTCAAAACATCGTATAGAGATGGGGGTTGGTTTAAACATTCACATTGACTTTGGAGCTTCATGATTGGCAGCTGCCAAGCCACTCCCTAGCAACCAAACAGAGTACCCTAGCAACCATTTTGTAAGACCTATATCTCTGCATCAAAACATTGTATAGAGATGCTGGTTGGTTTATCCATTCACATTGACTTTGGAGCTTCATGATTGGCAGCTGCCAAGCCACTCCCTAGCAACCAAACAGAGTACCCTAGCAACCATTTTGCAAGACTTTATCTCTGCATCAAAACATCGTATAGAGATGGGGGTTGGTTTATACATTCACATTGACTTTGGAGCTTCATGATTGGCAGCTGCCAAGCCACTCCCTAGCAACCAAACAGAGTACCCTAGCAACCGTTTTGCAAGACCTATATCTCTGCCTCAAAACATCGTATAGAGATGGGGGTTGGTTTAAACATTCACATTGACTTTGGAGCTTCATGATTGGAAGCTGCCAAGCCACTCCCTAGCAACCAAACAGAGTACCCTAGCAACCGTTTTGCAAGACCTATATCTCTGCATCAAAACATCGTATAGAGATGGGGGTTGGTTTATCCATTCACATTGACTTTGGAGCTTCATGATTGGCAGCTGCCAAGCCACTCCCTAGCAACCAAACAGAGTACCCTAGCAACCATTTTGTAACAGCTATATCTCAGCATCAGAACATTGTATCGCGATGGGGGTTGGGTCTTTTGACTCATGCTAGCACATAGAACTTTCAAAATGTTAAACATGCTAGCTGTGAATAGCTACATGCTAATATTGATTAGCTAAGTGTTAAATCATGCCATGAACAATATAAAAACTCTATAGTAACCATATGTGAACAATACCAACCACCTAGTAACACCATAGCAACCACCCAGAACACCCTAGCAACCACCTAGCAACACCATAGCAACCAACCAGAACACCCTAGCAACCGCCTAGCAACACCCTAGCAACCGCCTAGCAACCACCCAGAACACCTTAGCAACACCCTAGCAACAACCTAGCAACACCTTAGCAACCACCTAGCAACACCATAGAAACCACCCAGAACACCCTAGCAACCGCCTAGCAACACCCTAGCAACCACCTAGAACATCCTAGCAACCACCTAGCAACACCCTAGCAACAACCCAGGACACCCTAGCAACCACCCAGAACACCCTAGCAACCACCTAGAAACCCCCTAGCAACCATCCAGAACACCTTAGAAACACCCTAGCAACCACCTAGCAACACCTTAGCAACCACCCAGAAAACCCTAGCAACCACCTAGCAACACCCTAGCAACCACCCAGAACACCCTAGCAACCACCTAGCAACACCAAAGCAACCACCCATAACACCCTAGCAACCACCCAGAACACCCTAGCAACCACCCATAACACTCTAGCAACCGAGCGAGCTTTTTGCCACTGCAAGCACCACTTCACATTTTCCTCTGGAAATGTACATTCTAGTTCTTATTCTTATTGTTCTGGTCACTTTTTGACGCGCTACTCCTCCCGCAGCTTTTGTCACAGACCCATGGGTGAGGTGTCAAAACGTGCGGATTATTCGGGAATGGTGTGCTATGACTTTTCTAAGAGATCGGGGGTACGATGTTCGCCCCAGGGGCGAAAAACGGCCAAAAAAAATCCCATAGACTTAACATGGTGAAAAAATTTGACGAGTCATAGCTCTGAGCGAGGATTTCGCAGAAACTTGCAATTTACCACATTTGAAGAGGCTGACAGGCTCTTTAAGAAAATACCTCACAATGGGGTAAAAGTTGCACCCCTGGGGGGCAGGAGCTCCCCAAAAATTTTTTCCATTGAAATTTTCTAGTATAGCATTTTACTATTCCAGGAAAAAGTTTGGAGCACTCCTACGTCCACATTTTTTGTCACAGACCCATGAATGAGGCATCAAATCGTGCGGCCTATTGAGGAGAAGTGTCATATGAATTTTATAAGAGATCAGGGGTACGGTGTTCGCCCCAGGGGCGAACAAATTTCCAAAAAATCCCATAGACTTAACATTGAGACAAACTTTGACGACTCGTAGCTCCGAACGAGGATTTCGGACAAATGTGTGATTTGCCACATTTGAAGAGGCTGGCAGGCTCTTTAAGAACATACCACACAATGGGGTAAAAGTTGCACCCCTGGGGGGCAGGAGCTGCCTAAAGTTTTCCCCATTGACTTACTATGGTGAAGGACGTCCCATCAAATGCATGTGTTTTTCCTACTATGGTAAATTGCATAGGGATTTTGTATTGAACATAGCTCTGGATCACAGTGTCATAGAGACAAGGGGGTGGGCTCATTTTACTCAGATGACCAATCAGTCTCTCAGGATCATTGTGAAGCTATTAAGCCACGCCCTAGCAACCATTTAGAGCACCTTAGCAACAACTCCCATAGACTTCCATTAAAAGAGATCAAAGGGATATCTCAGGATAGAAGTGTCATAGAAACATGAGGGTGGGCTCGTTTGACTTGGGCCAGCAAACAGCCAATCATGAATCACCTCAACAATTTCTGGCCATGCCCTAGCAACCATTATCGAGCACCTTAGCAACCAAAATCCAAAGTGGCATATCTTCCATTCTGAATGTCATAGAGGCATGGGAGTTGGTTTATATCATTCATACTGACAAGCAGCCTTTGGAGTTTCATGATTGACAGCTACCAAGCCACTCCCTAGCAACCAAATAGAGTACCCTAGCAACCATTTTGCAAGACTTTATCTCTGCATCAAAACATCGTATAGAGATGGGGGTTGGTTTATACATTCACATTGACTTTGGAGCTTCATGATTGGCAGCTGCCAAGCCACTCCCTAGCAACCAAACAGAGTACCCTAGCAACCGTTTTTCAAGACCTATATCTCTGCATCAAAACATCGTATAGAGATGGGGTTTGGCTCTTTTTACTCATGTTAGCAAACATGACTTGCTACATGCTACACATGCTAGCAGTGAATAGCTACATGCTAATATTGATTAGCTAAGTGCTAAATCATGCCATGAATGTTATAAAAACTCTATAGTAACCATATGTGAACGCTACCAACCACCTAGTAACACCATAGCAACCACCCAGAATACCATAGCAACCACCTAGCAACACCCTAGCAACCACCAAGAATACCCTAGCAACCACCTAGCAACACCCTAGCAACCACACAGAACACCCTAGCAACCGCCTAGCAACACCCTAGCAACCAACCAGAACACCAAGCAACACCCTAGCAACCACTCAGAACACCCTAGCAACCACCTACCAATACCCTAGCAACCATCTATAACACCCTAGCAACCACCCAGAACACCCTAGCAACCGCCTAGCAACACCCTGGCAACCATATAGAACACCCTAGCAACCACATAGCAACACCCTAGCAACCACCCAGAACACCCTAGCAACCACCTAGCAACACCCTGGCAACCATCTATAACACCCTAGCAACCACCTAGAACACCTTAGCAACCACCTAGCAACACCCTAGCAACCACTCAGAACACCCTAGCAACCACCTAGCAACACCATAGCAACCACCCAGAACACCCTAGCAACCGCCTAGCAACACCCTAGCAACCACACAGAACACCCTAGCAACCACCTAGCAACACCCTAGCAACCACCCAGAACACCCTAGCAACCACCCATAACACCCTAGCAACCGAGCGAGCTTTTTGCCACTGCAAGCACCACTTCACATTTTCCTCTGGAAATGTACATTCTAGTTAGTGGTGCTTGCTGAAAGCAAGGCAACACTATTACTATTGTGTTTTTTGAGTCGGCCCAAAAGTTTGGCACGCTACTCCTCCCGCAGTTTTTGTCACACACCCATGAATGAGGTCTCAAAACGTGCGGAATATTCGGGAATGGTGTGCTATGACTTTTCTAAGCGATCGGGGGTACGATGTTCGCCCGAAGGGCGAACAAATTTCCCAAAAATCCCATAGACTTAACATTGCGACAAACTTTGACGAATCATAGCTCCGAGCGAGGATTTCACAGAAGCCTGCGATTTACCACATTTGAAGAGGCTGACAGGCTCTGTAAGAAAATACCATACAATGGGGTAAAAGTTGCACCCCTGGGGGGCAGGAGCTGCCCAAATTTTCCCCATTGACCCCAATGTTATTTATTATTAGTGGTGCTTGCTGAAAGCAAGGCAACACTATTACTATTGTGTTTTTTGAGTCGGCCCAAAAGTTTGACGCGCTACTCCTCCCGCAGTTTTTGTCACACACCCATGAATGAGGTCTCAAAACGTGCGGAATATTCGGGAATGGTGTGCTATGACTTTTCTAAGCGATCGGGGGTACGATGTTCGCCCGAAGGGCGAACAAATTTCCCAAAAATCCCATAGACTTAACATTGCGACAAACTTTGACGACTCATAGCTCCGAGCGAGGATTTCACAGAAGCCTGTGATTTACCACATTTGAAGAGGCTGACAGGCTCTGTAAGAACATACCTCACAATGGGGTAAAAGTTGCACCCCTGGGGGGCAGGAGCTGCCCAAATTTTCCCCCATTGACCCCCATGTTATTTAAAATTTCTAGTATAGCATTATACTATTCCAGGAAAAAGTTTGGCGCACTCCTACGTCCACAGTTTTTGTCACAGACCCATGAATGAGGCATCAAATCGTGCGGCCTATTGAAGAGAAGTGTCCTATCACTTTTATCAGAGATCGGGGGTACGGTGTTCGCCCCAGGGGCGAACAAATTTCCCAAAAATCCCATAGACTTAACATTGAGACAAACTTTGACGACTCATAGCTCCGAACAACGATTTCGGAAAAACGTGTGATTTGCCACATTTGAAGAGGCTGGCAGCCTCTGTAAGAAAATACCTCACAATGGGGTAAAAGTTGCACCCCTTGGGGGCAGGAGCTCCCCAAATTTTTCCCATTGAAAATTTTCTAGTATAGCATTTTACTATTCCAGGAAAAAGTTTGGAGCACTCCTACGTCCACAGTTTTTGTCACAGACCCATGAATGAGGCATCAAATCGTGCGGCCTATTGAAGAGAAGTGTCCTATCACTTTTATCAGAGATCGGGGGTACGGTGTTCGCCCCAGGGGCGAACAAATTTCCCAAAAATCCCATAGACTTAACATTGAGACAAACTTTGACGACTCATAGCTCCGAACAACGATTTCGGAAAAACGTGTGATTTGCCACATTTGAAGAGGCTGGCAGCCTCTGTAAGAACATACCTCACAATGGGGTAAAAGTTGCACCCCTGGGGGGCAGGAGCTACCCAAAATTTTCCCCATTGACTTACTATGGTGAAGGACGTCCCATCAAATGCATGTGTTTTTCCTACTATGGTAAATTGCATAGGGATTTTGTATTGAACATAGCTCTGGATCATAGTGTCATAGAGACAAGGGGGCGGGCTCATTTTACTCAGACGACCAATCAGTCTCTCAGGATCATTGTGAAGCTATAAAGCCACGCCCTAGCAACCATATAGAGCACCTTAGCAACAACTCCCATAGACTTCCATTGAAAGAGATCAAAGGGATATCTCCGGATAGAAGTGTCATAGAAACACAAGGGTGGTCTCGTTTGACTCGGGGTAGCAAACAGCCAATTATGAATCACCTCAACAATTTCTGGCCACACCCTAGCAACCATTATCGAGCACCTTAGCAACCAAATTTTAAAGAGGGATATCTTCCATTCTGAATGTCATACAGGCTTGGGAGTTGTATTATATCAATTATACTGACAAGCAGCCTTTGGAGATTCATGATTGGCAGCTGCCAAGCCACTCCCTAGCAACCAAAAAGAGTACCCTAGCAACCATTTTGCAAGGCCTACATCTCTTTATCAGAACATCGTATAGAGATGGGGGTTGGTTTATACATTCACATTGACTTTGGAGCTTCATGATTGGAAGCTGCCAAGCCACTCCCTAGCAACCAAACAGAGTACCCTAGCAACCATTTTGTAACAGCTATATCTCAGCATCAGAACATTGTATCACGATGGGGGTTGGGTCTTTTGACTCATGCTAGCACATAGAACTTTCAAAATGCTAAACATGCTAGCTGTGAATAGCTACATGCTAATATTGATTAGCTAAGTGCTAAATCATGCCATGAACAATATAAAAACTCTATAATAACCATATGTGAACACTACCAACCACCTAGTAATACCATAGCAACTACCCAGAATACCCTAGCAACAACCTAACAACACCATAGCAACCTTCCAGAACACCCTAGCAACCGCATAGCAACACCCTAGCAACCACCTAGAAACTATCCAGAACACCTTAGCAACACCCTAGCAACCGCCTAGCAACACCCTAGCAACCATCCAGAACACCTTAGCAACACCCTAGCAACCACCTAGCAACACCCTAGCAACCACCCAGAACACCCTAGCAACCACCTTGCAATACCCTAGCAACCACCTAGCAACACCCTAGCAACCACCCAGAACACCCTAGCAACCGCCTAGCAACACCCTAGCAACCACCTAGCAACACCTTAGCAACCACCGAGCAACACCCTAGCAACTGCCTAGCAACCTTCCAGAACACCTTAGAAACACCCTAGCAACCACCTAGCAACCATCCAGAACACCCTAACAACCGCCTAGTAACAACCTAGCAACACCCTAGCAACCACCCAGAACACCCTAGCAACCACCTAGCAACACCTTAGGAACTACCCAGAACACATTGGCAACCACCCATAATACCCTAGCAACTGCATAGCAGCCACCCAGAATACCCTGACAACCAACTAGCAACCACCCAGAACACCCTAGCAACCGGGTGGTGAGTTTTGCCACTGCAAGCACCACTTCACATTTTCGTCTGGAAATGTACGTTCTAGTTCTTATTCTTATTCTTATTCTTATTGTTCCGCCGTTTTTTGGTTCGCTACTCCTCCCGCAGATTTTGTCACAGACCCATGGGTGAGGTGTCAAATCGACCAGCTCATTAAGGAGAGGTGTGCTATGACTTTTCTAAGCGATCGGGGGTACGATGGTCGCCCCAGGGGCGAAAAACAGCCCAAAAAAAAAATCCCATAGACTTAACATGGCGAAAAAATTTGACGAGTCATAGCTCTGAGCGAGGATTTCGCAGAAACTTGCAATTTACCACATTTGAAGAGGCTGACAGGCTCTGTAAGAAAATACCATACAATGGGGTAAAAGTTGCACCCCTGGGGGGCAGGAGCTCCCCAAAAATTTTTCCCGTTGAAATTTTCTAGTATAGTATTTTACTATTCCAGGAAAAAGTTTGGCGGACTCCTCCGTCCACAGTTTTTGTCACAGACCCATGAATGAGGCATCAAATCGTGCGGCCTATTGAGGAGAAGCGTCATATCACTTTTATCAGAGATCGGGGGTACGGTGTTCGCCCCAGGGGCGAACAAATTTCAAAAAAATCCCATTGACTTAACATTGCGACAAACTTTGACGACTCATAGCTCCGAACAACGATTTCGGAAAAACGTGTGATTTGCCACATTTGAAGAGGCTGGCAGGCTCTTTAAGAATATACCTCACAATGGGGTAAAAGTTGCACCCCTGGGGGGCAGGAGCTGCCCAAACTTTTCCCCATTGACTTACTATGGTGAAGGACGTCCCATCAAATGCATGTGTTTTTCCTACTATGGTAAATTGCATAGGAATTTTGTATTGAACCTAACTCTGGATCACAGTGTCATAGAGACAAGGGGGCGGGCTCATTTTACTCAGACGACCAATCAGTCTCTCAGCATCATTGTGAAGCTATTAAGCCACGCCCTAGCAACCATTTAGAGCACCTTAGCAACAACTTCCATAGACTTCCATTAAAAGAGATCAAAGGGATATCTCCGGATAGAAGTGTCATAGAAACATGAGGGTGGGCTCGTTTGACTTGGGCCAGCAAACAGCCAATCATGAATCACCTCAACAATTTCTGGCCATGCCCTAGCAACCATTATCGAGCACCTTAGCAACCAAAATCCAAAGAGGGATATCTTCCATTCTGAATGTCATAGAGGCATGGGAGTTGGTTTATATCATTCATACTGACAAGCAGCCTTTGGAGTTTCATGATTGGCAGCTGCCAAGCCACTTCCTAGCAACCAAACAGAGTACCCTAGCAACCATTTTGCAAGACCTATATCTCTGCATCAAAACATCGTATAGAGATGGGGGTTGGTTTATCCATTCACATTGACTTTGGAGCTTCATGATTGGCAGCTGCCAAGCCAGTCCCTAGCAACCAAACAGAGTACCCTAGCAACCATTTTGTAAGACCTACATCTCTGCATCAAAACATCGTATAGAGATGGGGGTTGGCTCTTTTTACTCATGCTAGCAAACATGACTTGCTACATGCTACACATGCTAGCAGAGAATAGCTACATGCTAATATTGATTAGTTAAGTGCTAAATCATGCCAAGAAAATGCTACAAATTTCACAGTAACCATCTGTGACAACTACCAACCACCTATACCAGAACATCCAAGCAACCTCCTAGCAGCACCCTAGCAACCACCTAGCAACCACCCAGAACACCCTAGCAACCACCCAGAATACCCTAGCAACCGCCTAACAACACCAGAGCAACCAAGAAAATGCTACAAATTTCACAGTAACCATCTGTGACAACTACCAACCACCTATACCAGAACATCCAAGCAACCTCCTAGCAGCACCCTAGCAACCACCTAGCAACCACCCAGAACACCCTAGCAACCACCCAGAATACCCTAGCAACCGCCTAACAACACCAGAGCAACCACCCAGAACACCCTAGCAACCACCCAGAATACCCTAGCAACTGCCTAACAACACCATAGCAACCACCCATAACACCCTAGCAATCACCCAGAACACCCTAGCAACCACCTAGCAACACCCTAGCAACCACTCAGAACACCCTAGCAACCAACTAGCAACCAGCCATAACACCCTAGCAACCGGGTGGTGAGTTTTGCCACTGCAAGCACCACTTCACATTTTCCTCTGGAAATGTACATTCTAGTTAGTGGTGCTTGCTGAAAGCAAGGCAACACTATTACTATTGTGTTTTTTGAGTCGGCCAAAAAGTTTGGCACGCTACTCCTCCCGCAGTTTTTGTCACACACCCATGAATGAGGTCTCAAAACGTGCGGAATATTCGGGAATGGTGTGCTATGACTTTTCTAAGCGATCGGGGGTACGATGTTCGCCCGAAGGGCGAACAAATTTCCCAAAAATCCCATAGACTTAACATTGCGACAAACTTTGACGACTCGTAGCTCCGATCGAGGATTTCACAGAAGCCTGAGATTTACCACATTTGAAGAGGCTGACAGGCTCTGTAAGAACATACCTCACAATGGGGTAAAAGTTGCACCCCTGGGGGGCAGGAGCTGCCCAAATTTTCCCCCATTGACCCCAATGTTATTTAAAATTTCTAGTATAGCATTATACTATTCCAGGAAAAAGTTTTTGTCACAGACCCATGAATAAGGCATCAAATCGTGCGGCCTATTGAAGAGAAGTGTCCTATCACTTTTATCAGAGATCGGGGGTACGGTGTTCGACCCAGGGGCGAACAAATTTCCAAAAAATCCCATAGACTTAACATTGAGACAAACTTTGACAACTCATAGCTCCGAACAACGATTTCGGAAAAACGTGTGATTTGCCACATTTGAAGAGGCTGGCAGCCTCTGTAAGAACATACCTCACAATGGGGTAAAAGTTGCACCCCTGGGGGGCAGGAGCTGCCCAAAATTTTCCCCATTGACTTACTATGGTGAAGGATGTCCCATCAAATGCATGTGTTTTTCCTACTATGGTAAATTGCATAGGGATTTTGTATTGAACATAGCTCTGGATCATAGTGTCATAGAGACAAGGGGGCGGGCTCATTTTACTCAGACGACCAATCAGTTTCTCAGGATCATTGTGAAGCTATCAAGCCACGCCCTAGCAACCATATAGAGCACCTTAGCAACAACTCCCATAGACTTCCATTGAAAGAGATCAAAGGGATATCTCCGGATAGAAGTGTCATAGAAACACAAGGGTGGTCTCGTTTGACTCGGGGTAGCAAACAGCCAATCATGAATCACCTCAACAATTTCTGGACACACCCTAGCAACCATTATCGAGCACCTTAGCAACCAAATTTTAAAGAGGGATATCTTCCATTCTGAATGTCATACAGGCTTGGGAGTTGTATTATATCAATTATACTGACAAGCAGCCTTTGGAGATTCATGATTGGCAGCTGCCAAGCCACTCCCTAGCAACCAAAAAGAGTACCCTAGCAACCATTTTGCAAGGCCTACATCTCTGCATCAGAACATCGTATAGAGATGGGGGTTGGTTTATACATTCACATTGACTTTGGAGCTTCATGATTGGAAGCTGCCAAGCCACTCCCTAGCAACCAAACAGAGTACCCTAGCAACCATTTTGTAACAGCTATATCTCAGCATCAGAACATTGTATCACGATGGGGGTTGGGTCTTTTGACTCATGCTAGCACATAGAACTTTCAAAATGCTAAACATGCTAGCTGTGAATAGCTACATGCTAATATTGATTAGCTAAGTGCTAAATCATGCCATGAACAATATAAAAACTCTATAATAACCATATGTGAACACTACCAACCACCTAGTAATACCATAGCAACTACCCAGAATACCCTAGCAACAACCTAACAACACCATAGCAACCACCCAGAACACCCTAGCAACCGCATAGCAACACCCTAGCAACCACCTAGAAACTATCCAGAACACCTTAGCAACACCCTAGCAACCACCTAGCAACACCCTAGCAACCACCCCAAACACCATAGCAACCACCTAGCAACACCTTAGCAACCACCCAGAACACCCTAGCAACCACCTAGCAAAACCATAGCAACCACCGAGCAACACCCTAGCAACCGCCTAGCAACCATCCAGAACACCTTAGCAACACCCTAGCAACCACCCAGAACACCCTAGCAACCACCTTGCAATACCCTAGCAACCACCTAGCAACACCCTAGCAACCACCCAGAACACCCTAGCAACCGCCTAGCAACACCCTAGCAACCACCTAGCAACACCTTAGCAACCACCGAGCAACACCCTAGCAACTGCCTAGCAACCTTCCAGAACACCTTAGAAACACCCTAGCAACCACCTAGCAACCATCCAGAACACCCTAACAACCGCCTAGCAACAACCTAGCAACAACCTAGCAACACCATAGCAACCACCCAGAACACCCTAGCAACAACCTAGCAACACCCTAGCAACCACCCCAAACACCATAGCAACCACCCAGAACACCCTAGCAACCGCCTAGCAACACCCTAGCAACCGCCTAGCAACCATCCAGAACACCTTAGCAACACCCTAGCAACCACCTAGCAACACCCAAAAAACCACCCAGAACACCCTAGCAACCACCTAGCAACACCTTAGCAACCACCCAGAATACCCTAGCAACCACCTAGCAACACCATAGCAACCACCCAGAACACCCTAGCAACCATCCAGAATACCTTAGCAACACCCTAGCAACCGCCTAGCAACACCCTAGCAACCACCTAGAACATTCTAGCAACCACCTAGCAACACCCTAGCAACAACCCAGGACATCCTAGCAACCACCCAGAACACCCTAGCAACCACCCAGAACACCTTAGCAACCACCCACAATACCCTAGCAACCACATAGCAACACCATAGCAACCACCCAGAACACCCTAGCAATCACCTAGCAACCACCTAGCAACCATCCAGAACACATTAGCAACACCCTAGCAACACCCTAGCAACCACTCAGAACACCCTAGCAACCACCTAGCCACATGCTAGCAACCATCTTGCAACACCCTAGCAACCACTCAGAACGCCATAGCAACCACCTAACAACACCCTAGCAACCACCCAGAACACCATAGCAACCACCTAGCAACCACCCAGAACACCCTAGCAACCGCCTAGCAACACCCTAGCAACCACCCAGAACACCCTAGCAACCACCCAGAACACCCTAGCAACCGAGCGAGCTTTTTGCCACTGCAAGCACCACTTCACATTTTCCTCTGGAAATGTACATTCTAGTGTTGTGAATACTATTCTCCAAGACAAAACTTTGGCACGCTACTCCTCCCGCATTTTTTGTCACAGACACATGAATGAGGTGTCAAATCGACCAGCTCGTTAAGGAGAGGTGTGCTATGACTTTTCTAAGCAATCGGTTGTACGATGTTCGTCTGGCGGGCGATAAATCGGACAGAAAAAGTCCCATAGACTTAACATTGGCACAAAATTGGTGAGATCATATCTTTTGAACAGAAGGTCATAGAGACATGGGGTTGGGCTCATTTTACTCGGCCTATCATGCAGCCAACAAGTAGAGACATAATAACTTCATATTTACGCCCTAGCAACCACTTAGGGCAGCCTAGCAACCATAAATCAACATATTCAAGTCATTTCTCAGCTTCAGAAAATAGAAGAAACATCGATTTTGCCTTTTTTGACTTAGACTGTCAACTAGTGTTTAAATATAATCTCATACACTGTATAATCACACCATAGCAACCATATAGAGTACCCTAGTAACCACCTGAACACATGAATAAGCCATTTCTCCGCTGAATAAGCCATTTCTCATCACACAAACATTGTACAGACATGTTTGGTGTCTCGTATGCAATCATGTGCCACACTCTAGCAACCGGGTGGTGAGTTTTGCCACTGCAAGCACCACTTCACATTTTCCTCTGGAAATGTACATTCTAGTTAGTGGTGCTTGCAAAGCAACACTATTGTTATCCTCCATACTTATTAATCTTATTTTTTTACTTCCGCCCTTTTTTTGGCACGCTACTCCTCCCGCAGCTTTTGTCACAGACCCATGGGTGAGGTGTCAAATCGACCGGCTCATTTAGGAGAGGTGTGCTATGACTTTTCTAAGAGATCGGGGGTACGATGGTCGCCCCAGGGGCGAAAAACGGTCAAAAAAAATCCCATAGACTTAACATTGCGAAAAACTTTGACGGGTCATAGCTCTGAGCGAGGATTTCGTAGAAATCTGTGATTTACCACATTTGAAGAGGCTGGCAGGCTCTGTAAGAACATACCACACAATGGGGTAAAAGTTGCACCCCTGGGGGGCAGGAGGGGCCCAAAGTTGCCCCATAGACTTACTATGGTGAAGGACGTCCCATCAAATGCATGTGTTTTTCCTACTATGGTAAATTGCATAGGGATTTTGCATTGAACATAGCTCTGGATCACAGTGTCATAGAGACAAGGGGGCGGGCTCATTTTACTCAGACGACCAATCAGTCCCTCAGGGTTATTGTGAAGGTATTAAGCCACGCCCTAGCAACCATATAGAGCACCTTAGCAACAACTCCCATAGACTTCCATTGAAAGAGATCAAAGGGATATCTCAGGATAGAAGTGTCATAGAAACACAAGGGTGGTCTCGTTTGACTCGGGGTAGCAAACAGCCAATCATGAATAACCTCAACAATTTCTGGCTACGCCCTAGCAACCATTATCAAGGACCTTAGCAACCAAATTTTAAAGAGGTATATCTTCCATTCTGAATGTCAGAGAGGCATGGGAGTTGTATTATATCAATCAAACTGACCAGCAGCCTTTGGAGATTCATGATTGGCAAGTGCCAAGCCACTCCCTAGCAACCAAACAGAGTACCCTAGCAACCATTTTGCAAGACCTATATCTCTGCATCAAAACATCGTATAGAGATGGGGGTTGGTTTATACATTCACATTGACTGTGGAGCTTCATGATTGGCAGCTGCCAAGCCACTCCCTAGCAACCAAACAGAGTACCCTAGCAACCATTTTGTAAGGCCTATATCTCTGCAATAAAATATTGTATAGAAATGGAGGTAGGTTTATACATTCACATTGACTTTGGAGCTTCATGTTTGGCAGCTGCCAAGCCACTCCTTAGCAACCAAACAGAGTACCCTAGCAACCATTTTGAAAGACCTATATCTCTGCATCAAAACATCATATAGAGATGGGGGTTGGCTCTTTTTACTCATGCTAGCAAACAGGACTTGCTACATGCTACACATGCTAGCAGTGAATAGCTACATGCTAATATTTATTAGCTAAGTGCTAAATCATGCCATGAACATTATAAAAACTCTATAGTAACCATATATGAACACTACCAACCACCTAGTAACACCATAGCAACTACCCAAAATACCATAGCAACCACCCAGAACACCCTAGCAACACCCTAGCAACCATCCATAACACCTTAACAACACCCTAGCAACCACCTAGTACCACCTTAGCACACCCTAGCAACCACCCAGAACACCCTAGCAACCACCTAGCAACCACATAGCAACACCCTAGCAACCACAAAGAACAACCTAGCAACCACCCAGAATACCCCAGCAACCACCTAGCAACACCCTAGCAACCACCTAGCAACACCCTAGCAACCACCCAGAACACCCTAGCAACCGCCTAGCAACACCCTAGCAACCACACAGAGCACCTTAGCAACTGTCTAGCAACCACCTAGCAACACCCTATCAACCACCCAGAACACCCTAGCAACCACCTAGCAACATCCTAGCAACCACCCAGAACACCTTAGCAACCACCTAGCAACACCATAGCAACCGTCTAGCAACCACCCTGAACACCTTAGCAACACCCTAGCAACCACCTAGCAACACCCTAGCAACCACCTAGCGACACCCTATCAACCACCCAAAACACCCTAGCAACCACCTAGCAACACCCTAGCAACCTCCCAGAACACCCTAGCAACCACCTAGCAACCATCCAGAACATCTTAGCAACACCATAGCAACCAGCCATAACACCCTAGCAACCGGGTGGTGAGTTTTGCCACTGCAAGCACCACTTCACATTTTCCTCTGGAAATGTACATTCTAGTTAGTGGTGCTTGCTGAAAGCAAGGCAACACTATTACTATTGTGTTTTTTGAGTCGGCCCAAAAGTTTGGCACGCTACTCCTCCCGCAGTTTTTGTCACACACCCATGAATGAGGTCTCAAAACGTGCGGAATATTCGGGAATGGTGTGCTATGACTTTTCTAAGCGATCGGGGGTACGATGTTCGCCCGAAGGGCGAACAAATTTCCCAAAAATCCCATAGACTTAACATTGCGACAAACTTTGACGAATCATAGCTCCGAGCGAGGATTTCACAGAAGCCTGCGATTTACCACATTTGAAGAGGCTGACAGGCTCTGTAAGAAAATACCATACAATGGGGTAAAAGTTGCACCCCTGGGGGGCAGGAGCTGCCCAAATTTTCCCCATTGACCCCAATGTTATTTATTATTAGTGGTGCTTGCTGAAAGCAAGGCAACACTATTACTATTGTGTTTTTTGAGTCGGCCCAAAAGTTTGGCACGCTACTCCTCCCGCAGTTTTTGTCACACACCCATGAATGAGGTCTCAAAACGTGCGGAATATTCGGGAATGGTGTGCTATGACTTTTCTAAGCGATCGGGGGTACGATGTTCGCCCGAAGGGCGAACAAATTTCCCAAAAATCCCATAGACTTAACATTGCGACAAACTTTGACGAATCATAGCTCCGAGCGAGGATTTCACAGAAGCCTGCGATTTACCACATTTGAAGAGGCTGACAGGCTCTGTAAGAAAATACCACACAATGGGGTAAAAGTTGCACCCCTGGGGGGCAGGAGCTGCCCAAATTTTCCCCATTGACCCCAATGTTATTTATTATTCTTATTCTTATTCTTATTCTTATTGTTCCGCCGTTTTTTGGTTCGCTACTCCTCCCGCAGATTTTGTCACAGACCCATGGGTGAGGTGTCAAATCGACCAGCTCATTAAGGAGAGGTGTGCTATGACTTTTCTAAGCGATCGGGGGTACGATGGTCGCCCCAGGGGCGAAAAACAGCCCAAAAAAAAAATCCCATAGACTTAACATGGCGAAAAAATTTGACGAGTCATAGCTCTGAGCGAGGATTTCGCAGAAACTTGTAATTTACCACATTTGAAGAGGCTGACAGGCTCTGTAAGAAAATACCATACAATGGGGTAAAAGTTGCACCCCTGGGGGGCAGGAGCTCCCCAAAAATTTTTCCCGTTGAAATTTTCTAGTATAGTATTTTACTATTCCAGGAAAAAGTTTGGCGGACTCCTCCGTCCACAGTTTTTGTCACAGACCCATGAATGAGGCATCAAATCGTGCGGCCTATTGAGGAGAAGTGTCATATCACTTTTATCAGAGATCGGGGGTACGGTGTTCGCCCCAGGGGCGAACAAATTTCCAAAAAATCCCATTGACTTAACATTGCGACAAACTTTGACGACTCATAGCTCCGAACAACGATTTCGGAAAAACGTGTGATTTGCCACATTTGAAGAGGCTGGCAGGCTCTTTAAGAATATACCTCACAATGGGGTAAAAGTTGCACCCCTGGGGGGCAGGAGCTGCCCAAACTTTTCCCCATTGACTTACTATGGTGAAGGACGTCCCATCAAATGCATGTGTTTTTCCTACTATGGTAAATTGCATAGGAATTTTGTATTGAACCTAACTCTGGATCACAGTGTCATAGAGACAAGGGGGCGGGCTCATTTTACTCAGACGACCAATCAGTCTCTCAGCATCATTGTGAAGCTATTAAGCCACGCCCTAGCAACCATTTAGAGCACCTTAGCAACAACTTCCATAGACTTCCATTAAAAGAGATCAAAGGGATATCTCCGGATAGAAGTGTCATAGAAACATGAGGGTGGGCTCGTTTGACTTGGGCCAGCAAACAGCCAATCATGAATCACCTCAACAATTTCTGGCCATGCCCTAGCAACCATTATCGAGCACCTTAGCAACCAAAATCCAAAGAGGGATATCTTCCATTCTGAATGTCATAGAGGCATGGGAGTTGGTTTATATCATTCATACTGACAAGCAGCCTTTGGAGTTTCATGATTGGCAGCTGCCAAGCCACTTCCTAGCAACCAAACAGAGTACCCTAGCAACCATTTTGCAAGACCTATATCTCTGCATCAAAACATCGTATAGAGATGGGGGTTGGTTTATCCATTCACATTGACTTTGAGCTTCATGATTGGCAGCTGCCAAGCCACTCCCTAGCAACCAAACAGAGTACCCTAGCAACCGTTTTTCAAGACCTATATCTCTGCATCAAAACATCGTATAGAGATGGGGTTTGGCTCTTTTTACTCATGTTAGCAAACATGACTTGCTACATGCTACACATGCTAGCAGTGAATAGCTACATGCTAATATTGATTAGCTAAGTGCTAAATCATGCCATGAATGTTATAAAAACTCTATAGTAACCATATGTGAACACTACCAACCACCTAGTAACACCATAGCAACCACCCACAATACCATAGCAACCACCTAGCAACACCCTAGCAACCACCAAGAATACCCTAGCAACCACCTAGCAACACCCTAGCAACCACACAGAACACCCTAGCAACCGCCTAGCAACACCCTAGCAACCAACCAGAACACCTAGCAACACCCTAGCAACCACCCAGAACACCCTAGCAACCACCTACCAATACCCTAGCAACCATCTATAACACCCTAGCAACCACCCAGAACACCCTAGCAACCACCTAGCAACACCCTAGCAACCACCCAGAACACCCTAGCAACCACCCATAACACCCTAGCAACCGAGCGAGCTTTTTGCCACTGCAAGCACCACTTCACATTTTCCTCTGGAAATGTACATTCTAGTTAGTGGTGCTTGCTGAAAGCAAGGCAACACTATTACTATTGTGTTTTTTGAGTCGGCCCAAAAGTTTGGCACGCTACTCCTCCCGCAGTTTTTGTCACACACCCATGAATGAGGTCTCAAAACGTGCGGAATATTCGGGAATGGTGTGCTATGACTTTTCTAAGCGATCGGGGGTACGATGTTCGCCCGAAGGGCGAACAAATTTCCCAAAAATCCCATAGACTTAACATTGCGACAAACTTTGACGACTCATAGCTCCGAGCGAGAATTTCACAGAAGCCTGCGATTCACCACATTTGAAGAGGCTGACAGGCTCTGTAAGAACATACCTCACAATGGGGTAAAAGTTGCACCCCTGGGGGGCAGGAGCTGCCCAAATTTTCCCCATAGACCCCAATGTTATTTATTATTCTTATTCTTATTGTTCTGGTCACTTTTTGACGCGCTACTCCTCCCGCAGCTTTTGTCACAGACCCATGGGTGAGGTGTCAAAACGTGCGGATTATTCGGGAATGGTGTGCTATGACTTTTCTAAGAGATCGGGGGTACGATGTTCGCCCCAGGGGCGAAAAACGGCCAAAAAAAATCCCATAGACTTAACATGGTGAAAAAATTTGACGAGTCATAGCTCTGAGCGAGGATTTCGCAGAAACTTGCAATTTACCACATTTGAAGAGGCTGACAGGCTCTTTAAGAAAATACCTCACAATGGGGTAAAAGTTGCACCCCTGGGGGGCAGGAGCTCCCCAAAAATTTTTTCCATTGAAATTTTCTAGTATAGCATTTTACTATTCCAGGAAAAAGTTTGGAGCACTCCTACGTCCACATTTTTTGTCACAGACCCATGAATGAGGCATCAAATCGTGCGGCCTATTGAGGAGAAGTGTCATATGAATTTTATAAGAGATCAGGGGTACGGTGTTCGCCCCAGGGGCGAACAAATTTCCAAAAAATCCCATAGACTTAACATTGAGACAAACTTTGACGACTCGTAGCTCCGAACGAGGATTTCGGACAAATGTGTGATTTGCCACATTTGAAGAGGCTGGCAGGCTCTTTAAGAACATACCACACAATGGGGTAAAAGTTGCACCCCTGGGGGGCAGGAGCTGCCTAAAGTTTTCCCCATTGACTTACTATGGTGAAGGACGTCCCATCAAATGCATGTGTTTTTCCTACTATGGTAAATTGCATAGGGATTTTGTATTGAACATAGCTCTGGATCACAGTGTCATAGAGACAAGGGGGTGGGCTCATTTTACTCAGATGACCAATCAGTCTCTCAGGATCATTGTGAAGCTATTAAGCCACGCCCTAGCAACCATTTAGAGCACCTTAGCAACAACTCCCATAGACTTCCATTAAAAGAGATCAAAGGGATATCTCAGGATAGAAGTGTCATAGAAACATGAGGGTGGGCTCGTTTGACTTGGGCCAGCAAACAGCCAATCATGAATCACCTCAACAATTTCTGGCCATGCCCTAGCAACCATTATCGAGCACCTTAGCAACCAAAATCCAAAGTGGCATATCTTCCATTCTGAATGTCATAGAGGCATGGGAGTTGGTTTATATCATTCATACTGACAAGCAGCCTTTGGAGTTTCATGATTGACAGCTACCAAGCCACTCCCTAGCAACCAAATAGAGTACCCTAGCAACCATTTTGCAAGACTTTATCTCTGCATCAAAACATCGTATAGAGATGGGGGTTGGTTTATACATTCACATTGACTTTGGAGCTTCATGATTGGCAGCTGCCAAGCCACTCCCTAGCAACCAAACAGAGTACCCTAGCAACCGTTTTTCAAGACCTATATCTCTGCATCAAAACATCGTATAGAGATGGGGTTTGGCTCTTTTTACTCATGTTAGCAAACATGACTTGCTACATGCTACACATGCTAGCAGTGAATAGCTACATGCTAATATTGATTAGCTAAGTGCTAAATCATGCCATGAATGTTATAAAAACTCTATAGTAACCATATGTGAACGCTACCAACCACCTAGTAACACCATAGCAACCACCCAGAATACCATAGCAACCACCTAGCAACACCCTAGCAACCACCAAGAATACCCTAGCAACCACCTAGCAACACCCTAGCAACCACACAGAACACCCTAGCAACCGCCTAGCAACACCCTAGCAACCAACCAGAACACCAAGCAACACCCTAGCAACCACTCAGAACACCCTAGCAACCACCTACCAATACCCTAGCAACCATCTATAACACCCTAGCAACCACCCAGAACACCCTAGCAACCGCCTAGCAACACCCTGGCAACCATATAGAACACCCTAGCAACCACATAGCAACACCCTAGCAACCACCCAGAACACCCTAGCAACCACCTAGCAACACCCTGGCAACCATCTATAACACCCTAGCAACCACCTAGAACACCTTAGCAACCACCTAGCAACACCCTAGCAACCACTCAGAACACCCTAGCAACCACCTAGCAACACCATAGCAACCACCCAGAACACCCTAGCAACCGCCTAGCAACACCCTAGCAACCACACAGAACACCCTAGCAACCACCTAGCAACACCCTAGCAACCACCCAGAACACCCTAGCAACCACCCATAACACCCTAGCAACCGAGCGAGCTTTTTGCCACTGCAAGCACCACTTCACATTTTCCTCTGGAAATGTACATTCTAGTTAGTGGTGCTTGCTGAAAGCAAGGCAACACTATTACTATTGTGTTTTTTGAGTCGGCCCAAAAGTTTGGCACGCTACTCCTCCCGCAGTTTTTGTCACACACCCATGAATGAGGTCTCAAAACGTGCGGAATATTCGGGAATGGTGTGCTATGACTTTTCTAAGCGATCGGGGGTACGATGTTCGCCCGAAGGGCGAACAAATTTCCCAAAAATCCCATAGACTTAACATTGCGACAAACTTTGACGAATCATAGCTCCGAGCGAGGATTTCACAGAAGCCTGCGATTTACCACATTTGAAGAGGCTGACAGGCTCTGTAAGAAAATACCATACAATGGGGTAAAAGTTGCACCCCTGGGGGGCAGGAGCTGCCCAAATTTTCCCCATTGACCCCAATGTTATTTATTATTAGTGGTGCTTGCTGAAAGCAAGGCAACACTATTACTATTGTGTTTTTTGAGTCGGCCCAAAAGTTTGACGCGCTACTCCTCCCGCAGTTTTTGTCACACACCCATGAATGAGGTCTCAAAACGTGCGGAATATTCGGGAATGGTGTGCTATGACTTTTCTAAGCGATCGGGGGTACGATGTTCGCCCGAAGGGCGAACAAATTTCCCAAAAATCCCATAGACTTAACATTGCGACAAACTTTGACGACTCATAGCTCCGAGCGAGGATTTCACAGAAGCCTGTGATTTACCACATTTGAAGAGGCTGACAGGCTCTGTAAGAACATACCTCACAATGGGGTAAAAGTTGCACCCCTGGGGGGCAGGAGCTGCCCAAATTTTCCCCCATTGACCCCCATGTTATTTAAAATTTCTAGTATAGCATTATACTATTCCAGGAAAAAGTTTGGCGCACTCCTACGTCCACAGTTTTTGTCACAGACCCATGAATGAGGCATCAAATCGTGCGGCCTATTGAAGAGAAGTGTCCTATCACTTTTATCAGAGATCGGGGGTACGGTGTTCGCCCCAGGGGCGAACAAATTTCCCAAAAATCCCATAGACTTAACATTGAGACAAACTTTGACGACTCATAGCTCCGAACAACGATTTCGGAAAAACGTGTGATTTGCCACATTTGAAGAGGCTGGCAGCCTCTGTAAGAAAATACCTCACAATGGGGTAAAAGTTGCACCCCTTGGGGGCAGGAGCTCCCCAAATTTTTCCCATTGAAAATTTTCTAGTATAGCATTTTACTATTCCAGGAAAAAGTTTGGAGCACTCCTACGTCCACAGTTTTTGTCACAGACCCATGAATGAGGCATCAAATCGTGCGGCCTATTGAAGAGAAGTGTCCTATCACTTTTATCAGAGATCGGGGGTACGGTGTTCGCCCCAGGGGCGAACAAATTTCCCAAAAATCCCATAGACTTAACATTGAGACAAACTTTGACGACTCATAGCTCCGAACAACGATTTCGGAAAAACGTGTGATTTGCCACATTTGAAGAGGCTGGCAGCCTCTGTAAGAACATACCTCACAATGGGGTAAAAGTTGCACCCCTGGGGGGCAGGAGCTACCCAAAATTTTCCCCATTGACTTACTATGGTGAAGGACGTCCCATCAAATGCATGTGTTTTTCCTACTATGGTAAATTGCATAGGGATTTTGTATTGAACATAGCTCTGGATCATAGTGTCATAGAGACAAGGGGGCGGGCTCATTTTACTCAGACGACCAATCAGTCTCTCAGGATCATTGTGAAGCTATAAAGCCACGCCCTAGCAACCATATAGAGCACCTTAGCAACAACTCCCATAGACTTCCATTGAAAGAGATCAAAGGGATATCTCCGGATAGAAGTGTCATAGAAACACAAGGGTGGTCTCGTTTGACTCGGGGTAGCAAACAGCCAATTATGAATCACCTCAACAATTTCTGGCCACACCCTAGCAACCATTATCGAGCACCTTAGCAACCAAATTTTAAAGAGGGATATCTTCCATTCTGAATGTCATACAGGCTTGGGAGTTGTATTATATCAATTATACTGACAAGCAGCCTTTGGAGATTCATGATTGGCAGCTGCCAAGCCACTCCCTAGCAACCAAAAAGAGTACCCTAGCAACCATTTTGCAAGGCCTACATCTCTTTATCAGAACATCGTATAGAGATGGGGGTTGGTTTATACATTCACATTGACTTTGGAGCTTCATGATTGGAAGCTGCCAAGCCACTCCCTAGCAACCAAACAGAGTACCCTAGCAACCATTTTGTAACAGCTATATCTCAGCATCAGAACATTGTATCACGATGGGGGTTGGGTCTTTTGACTCATGCTAGCACATAGAACTTTCAAAATGCTAAACATGCTAGCTGTGAATAGCTACATGCTAATATTGATTAGCTAAGTGCTAAATCATGCCATGAACAATATAAAAACTCTATAATAACCATATGTGAACACTACCAACCACCTAGTAATACCATAGCAACTACCCAGAATACCCTAGCAACAACCTAACAACACCATAGCAACCTTCCAGAACACCCTAGCAACCGCATAGCAACACCCTAGCAACCACCTAGAAACTATCCAGAACACCTTAGCAACACCCTAGCAACCGCCTAGCAACACCCTAGCAACCATCCAGAACACCTTAGCAACACCCTAGCAACCACCTAGCAACACCCTAGCAACCACCCAGAACACCCTAGCAACCACCTTGCAATACCCTAGCAACCACCTAGCAACACCCTAGCAACCACCCAGAACACCCTAGCAACCGCCTAGCAACACCCTAGCAACCACCTAGCAACACCTTAGCAACCACCGAGCAACACCCTAGCAACTGCCTAGCAACCTTCCAGAACACCTTAGAAACACCCTAGCAACCACCTAGCAACCATCCAGAACACCCTAACAACCGCCTAGTAACAACCTAGCAACACCCTAGCAACCACCCAGAACACCCTAGCAACCACCTAGCAACACCTTAGGAACTACCCAGAACACATTGGCAACCACCCATAATACCCTAGCAACTGCATAGCAGCCACCCAGAATACCCTGACAACCAACTAGCAACCACCCAGAACACCCTAGCAACCGGGTGGTGAGTTTTGCCACTGCAAGCACCACTTCACATTTTCGTCTGGAAATGTACGTTCTAGTTCTTATTCTTATTCTTATTCTTATTGTTCCGCCGTTTTTTGGTTCGCTACTCCTCCCGCAGATTTTGTCACAGACCCATGGGTGAGGTGTCAAATCGACCAGCTCATTAAGGAGAGGTGTGCTATGACTTTTCTAAGCGATCGGGGGTACGATGGTCGCCCCAGGGGCGAAAAACAGCCCAAAAAAAAAATCCCATAGACTTAACATGGCGAAAAAATTTGACGAGTCATAGCTCTGAGCGAGGATTTCGCAGAAACTTGCAATTTACCACATTTGAAGAGGCTGACAGGCTCTGTAAGAAAATACCATACAATGGGGTAAAAGTTGCACCCCTGGGGGGCAGGAGCTCCCCAAAAATTTTTCCCGTTGAAATTTTCTAGTATAGTATTTTACTATTCCAGGAAAAAGTTTGGCGGACTCCTCCGTCCACAGTTTTTGTCACAGACCCATGAATGAGGCATCAAATCGTGCGGCCTATTGAGGAGAAGCGTCATATCACTTTTATCAGAGATCGGGGGTACGGTGTTCGCCCCAGGGGCGAACAAATTTCAAAAAAATCCCATTGACTTAACATTGCGACAAACTTTGACGACTCATAGCTCCGAACAACGATTTCGGAAAAACGTGTGATTTGCCACATTTGAAGAGGCTGGCAGGCTCTTTAAGAATATACCTCACAATGGGGTAAAAGTTGCACCCCTGGGGGGCAGGAGCTGCCCAAACTTTTCCCCATTGACTTACTATGGTGAAGGACGTCCCATCAAATGCATGTGTTTTTCCTACTATGGTAAATTGCATAGGAATTTTGTATTGAACCTAACTCTGGATCACAGTGTCATAGAGACAAGGGGGCGGGCTCATTTTACTCAGACGACCAATCAGTCTCTCAGCATCATTGTGAAGCTATTAAGCCACGCCCTAGCAACCATTTAGAGCACCTTAGCAACAACTTCCATAGACTTCCATTAAAAGAGATCAAAGGGATATCTCCGGATAGAAGTGTCATAGAAACATGAGGGTGGGCTCGTTTGACTTGGGCCAGCAAACAGCCAATCATGAATCACCTCAACAATTTCTGGCCATGCCCTAGCAACCATTATCGAGCACCTTAGCAACCAAAATCCAAAGAGGGATATCTTCCATTCTGAATGTCATAGAGGCATGGGAGTTGGTTTATATCATTCATACTGACAAGCAGCCTTTGGAGTTTCATGATTGGCAGCTGCCAAGCCACTTCCTAGCAACCAAACAGAGTACCCTAGCAACCATTTTGCAAGACCTATATCTCTGCATCAAAACATCGTATAGAGATGGGGGTTGGTTTATCCATTCACATTGACTTTGGAGCTTCATGATTGGCAGCTGCCAAGCCAGTCCCTAGCAACCAAACAGAGTACCCTAGCAACCATTTTGTAAGACCTACATCTCTGCATCAAAACATCGTATAGAGATGGGGGTTGGCTCTTTTTACTCATGCTAGCAAACATGACTTGCTACATGCTACACATGCTAGCAGAGAATAGCTACATGCTAATATTGATTAGTTAAGTGCTAAATCATGCCAAGAAAATGCTACAAATTTCACAGTAACCATCTGTGACAACTACCAACCACCTATACCAGAACATCCAAGCAACCTCCTAGCAGCACCCTAGCAACCACCTAGCAACCACCCAGAACACCCTAGCAACCACCCAGAATACCCTAGCAACCGCCTAACAACACCAGAGCAACCAAGAAAATGCTACAAATTTCACAGTAACCATCTGTGACAACTACCAACCACCTATACCAGAACATCCAAGCAACCTCCTAGCAGCACCCTAGCAACCACCTAGCAACCACCCAGAACACCCTAGCAACCACCCAGAATACCCTAGCAACCGCCTAACAACACCAGAGCAACCACCCAGAACACCCTAGCAACCACCCAGAATACCCTAGCAACTGCCTAACAACACCATAGCAACCACCCATAACACCCTAGCAATCACCCAGAACACCCTAGCAACCACCTAGCAACACCCTAGCAACCACTCAGAACACCCTAGCAACCAACTAGCAACCAGCCATAACACCCTAGCAACCGGGTGGTGAGTTTTGCCACTGCAAGCACCACTTCACATTTTCCTCTGGAAATGTACATTCTAGTGTTGTGAATACTATTCTCCAAGACAAAACTTTGGCACGCTACTCCTCCCGCATTTTTTGTCACAGACACATGAATGAGGTGTCAAATCGACCAGCTCGTTAAGGAGAGGTGTGCTATGACTTTTCTAAGCAATCGGTTGTACGATGTTCGTCTGGCGGGCGATAAATCGGACAGAAAAAGTCCCATAGACTTAACATTGGCACAAAATTGGTGAGATCATATCTTTTGAACAGAAGGTCATAGAGACATGGGGTTGGGCTCATTTTACTCGGCCTATCATGCAGCCAACAAGTAGAGACATAATAACTTCATATTTACGCCCTAGCAACCACTTAGGGCAGCCTAGCAACCATAAATCAACATATTCAAGTCATTTCTCAGCTTCAGAAAATAGAAGAAACATCGATTTTGCCTTTTTTGACTTAGACTGTCAACTAGTGTTTAAATATAATCTCATACACTGTATAATCACACCATAGCAACCATATAGAGTACCCTAGTAACCACCTGAACACATGAATAAGCCATTTCTCCGCTGAATAAGCCATTTCTCATCACACAAACATTGTACAGACATGTTTGGTGTCTCGTATGCAATCATGTGCCACACTCTAGCAACCGGGTGGTGAGTTTTGCCACTGCAAGCACCACTTCACATTTTCCTCTGGAAATGTACATTCTAGTTCTTATTCTTATTCTTATTCTTATTGTTCCGCCGTTTTTTGGTTCGCTACTCCTCCCGCAGATTTTGTCACAGACCCATGGGTGAGGTGTCAAATCGACCAGCTCATTAAGGAGAGGTGTGCTATGACTTTTCTAAGCGATCGGGGGTACGATGGTCGCCCCAGGGGCGAAAAACAGCCCAAAAAAAAAATCCCATAGACTTAACATGGCGAAAAAATTTGACGAGTCATAGCTCTGAGCGAGGATTTCGCAGAAACTTGCAATTTACCACATTTGAAGAGGCTGACAGGCTCTGTAAGAAAATACCATACAATGGGGTAAAAGTTGCACCCCTGGGGGGCAGGAGCTCCCCAAAAATTTTTCCCGTTGAAATTTTCTAGTATAGTATTTTACTATTCCAGGAAAAAGTTTGGCGGACTCCTCCGTCCACAGTTTTTGTCACAGACCCATGAATGAGGCATCAAATCGTGCGGCCTATTGAGGAGAAGCGTCATATCACTTTTATCAGAGATCGGGGGTACGGTGTTCGCCCCAGGGGCGAACAAATTTCAAAAAAATCCCATTGACTTAACATTGCGACAAACTTTGACGACTCATAGCTCCGAACAACGATTTCGGAAAAACGTGTGATTTGCCACATTTGAAGAGGCTGGCAGGCTCTTTAAGAATATACCTCACAATGGGGTAAAAGTTGCACCCCTGGGGGGCAGGAGCTGCCCAAACTTTTCCCCATTGACTTACTATGGTGAAGGACGTCCCATCAAATGCATGTGTTTTTCCTACTATGGTAAATTGCATAGGAATTTTGTATTGAACCTAACTCTGGATCACAGTGTCATAGAGACAAGGGGGCGGGCTCATTTTACTCAGACGACCAATCAGTCTCTCAGCATCATTGTGAAGCTATTAAGCCACGCCCTAGCAACCATTTAGAGCACCTTAGCAACAACTTCCATAGACTTCCATTAAAAGAGATCAAAGGGATATCTCCGGATAGAAGTGTCATAGAAACATGAGGGTGGGCTCGTTTGACTTGGGCCAGCAAACAGCCAATCATGAATCACCTCAACAATTTCTGGCCATGCCCTAGCAACCATTATCGAGCACCTTAGCAACCAAAATCCAAAGAGGGATATCTTCCATTCTGAATGTCATAGAGGCATGGGAGTTGGTTTATATCATTCATACTGACAAGCAGCCTTTGGAGTTTCATGATTGGCAGCTGCCAAGCCACTTCCTAGCAACCAAACAGAGTACCCTAGCAACCATTTTGCAAGACCTATATCTCTGCATCAAAACATCGTATAGAGATGGGGGTTGGTTTATCCATTCACATTGACTTTGGAGCTTCATGATTGGCAGCTGCCAAGCCAGTCCCTAGCAACCAAACAGAGTACCCAGCAACCATTTTGTAAGACCTATATCTCTGCATCAAAACATCGTATAGAGATGGGGGTTGGTTTATACATTCACATTGACTTTGGAGCTTCATGATTGGCAGCTGCCAAGCCACTCCCTAGCAACCAAACAGAGTACCCTAGCAACCGTTTTGCAAGACCTATATCTCTGCCTCAAAACATCGTATAGAGATGGGGGTTGGTTTATACATTCACATTGACTTTGGAGCTTCATGTTTGGCAGCTGCCAAGCCACTCCTTAGCAACCAAACAGAGTACCCTAGCAACCGTTTTGCAAGACCTATATCTCTGCATCAAAACATCATATAGAGATGGGGTTTGGCTCTGTTTACTCATGCTAGCAAACAGGACTTGCTACATGCTACACATGCTAGCAGTGAATAGCTACATGCTAATATTGATTAGCTAAGTGTTAAATCATGCCATGAACATTATAAAAACTCTATAGTAACCATATATGAACACTACCAAACACTTAGTAACACCATAGCAACCACCCAAAATACCATAGCAACCACCTAAAACACCCTAGCAATCACCTAGAAACACCATAGCAACCACCCAGAACACCCTAGCAACCGCCTAGCAACACCCTAGCAACCGCCTAGCAACCATCCAGAACACCTTAGCAACACCCTAGCAACCACCTAGCAACACCCTAGCAACCACCCAGAATACCCTAGCAACCACCTAGCAACACCCTAGAAACCACCTAGAACACCCTAGCAACCATGTAGAAACACCCTACCAACCACCCAGAACACCCTATCAACCACCTATCAACACCCTAGCAACCACCTAGAACACCCTAGCAACCGCCGAGCAACACCCTAGCAACCACCCATAACACCCTAGCAAACACCTAGCAACACCCTAGCAACCACCCAGAACACCCTAGCAACCACCTAGCAACACCCTAGCAACCACTCAGAACACCATCGAAACCACCCAGAACACCCTAGCAACCGGGTGGTGAGTTTTGCCACTGCAAGCACCACTTCACATTTTCCTCTGGAAATGTACATTCTAGTGTTGTGAATACTATTCTCCAAGACAAAACTTTGGCACGCTACTCCTCCCGCATTTATTGTCGTAGATCCATGAATGTGGTGTCAAATCGACCCGGTCATTGAGGAGAGGTGTGCTATGACTTTTCTAAGAGATCGGGTGTACGATGCTCGTCTAGCGGGCGATAAATCGGCCGAAAAATCTCCCATAGACTTAACATTGGCACCAAATTTGTGAGATCATATCTTTTGAATAGAAGGTCATAGAAACTTTGGGTTGGGCTCATTTGACTCGGCCTATCATACAGCCAACAAGTAGTGACATAGTAACTTAATATTCATGCCCTAGCAACCACTAAGGGCAGCCTAGCAACCATAAAACAACATATACAAGCCATATCTCAGCTCCAGAAAATAGAAGAAACATGGATTTTGCCTTTTTTGACTCAGACTGTCAACTAGTCTTTAAATATTAACTCATAAACTGTATAATCACACCATAGCAACCATATAGGGTACCCCAGTAACCCTACAAACACATGAATAAGACATGTCTCAGCTGAATAAACCATTTATCATCACAAAAACATCGTACAGACATGTTTGGTGTCTCGTATGCAAAAATGTGCCACACTCTAGCAACCGAGCGAGCTTTTTGCCACTGCAAGCACCACTTCACATTTTCCTCTGGAAATGTACATTCTAGTTCTTATTCTTATTGTTCTGGTCACTTTTTGACGCGCTACTCCTCCCGCAGCTTTTGTCACAGACCCATGGGTGAGGTGTCAAAACGTGCGGATTATTCGGGAATGGTGTGCTATGACTTTTCTAAGAGATCGGGGGTACGATGTTCGCCCCAGGGGCGAAAAACGGCCAAAAAAAATCCCATAGACTTAACATGGTGAAAAAATTTGACGAGTCATAGCTCTGAGCGAGGATTTCGCAGAAACTTGCAATTTACCACATTTGAAGAGGCTGACAGGCTCTTTAAGAAAATACCTCACAATGGGGTAAAAGTTGCACCCCTGGGGGGCAGGAGCTCCCCAAAAATTTTTTCCATTGAAATTTTCTAGTATAGCATTTTACTATTCCAGGAAAAAGTTTGGAGCACTCCTACGTCCACATTTTTTGTCACAGACCCATGAATGAGGCATCAAATCGTGCGGCCTATTGAGGAGAAGTGTCATATTAATTTTATAAGAGATCAGGGGTACGGTGTTCGCCCCAGGGGCGAACAAATTTCCAAAAAATCCCATAGACTTAACATTGAGACAAACTTTGACGACTCGTAGCTCCGAACGAGGATTTCGGACAAATGTGTGATTTGCCACATTTGAAGAGGCTGGCAGGCTCTTTAAGAACATACCTCACAATGGGGTAAAAGTTGCACCCCTGGGGGGCAGGAGCTGCCCAAAGTTTTCCCCATTGACTTACTATGGTGAAGGACGTCCCATCAAATGCATGTGTTTTTCCTAATATGGTAAATTGCATAGGGATTTTGTATTGAACATAGCTCTGGATCACAGTGTCATAGAGACAAGGGGGTGGGCTCATTTTACTCAGATGACCAATCAGTCTCTCAGGATCATTGTGAAGCTATTAAGCCACGCCCTAGCAACCATTTAGAGCACCTTAGCAACAACTCCCATAGACTTCCATTAAAAGAGATCAAAGGGATATCTCAGGATAGAAGTGTCATAGAAACATGAGGGTGGGCTCGTTTGACTTGGGCCAGCAAACAGCCAATCATGAATCACCTCAACAATTTCTGGCCATGCCCTAGCAACCATTATCGAGCACCTTAGCAACCAAAATCCAAAGTGGCATATCTTCCATTCTGAATGTCATAGAGGCATGGGAGTTGGTTTATATCATTCATACTGACAAGCAGCCTTTGGAGTTTCATGATTGACAGCTACCAAGCCACTCCCTAGCAACCAAATAGAGTACCCTAGCAACCATTTTGCAAGACTTTATCTCTGCATCAAAACATCGTATAGAGATGGGGGTTGGTTTATACATTCACATTGACTTTGGAGCTTCATGATTGGCAGCTGCCAAGCCACTCCCTAGCAACCAAACAGAGTACCCTAGCAACCGTTTTTCAAGACCTATATCTCTGCATCAAAACATCGTATAGAGATGGGGTTTGGCTCTTTTTACTCATGTTAGCAAACATGACTTGCTACATGCTACACATGCTAGCAGTGAATAGCTACATGCTAATATTGATTAGCTAAGTGCTAAATCATGCCATGAATGTTATAAAAACTCTATAGTAACCATATGTGAACGCTACCAACCACCTAGTAACACCATAGCAACCACCCAGAATACCATAGCAACCACCTAGCAACACCCTAGCAACCACCAAGAATACCCTAGCAACCACCTAGCAACACCCTAGCAACCACACAGAACACCCTAGCAACCGCCTAGCAACACCCTAGCAACCAACCAGAACACCAAGCAACACCCTAGCAACCACTCAGAACACCCTAGCAACCACCTACCAATACCCTAGCAACCATCTATAACACCCTAGCAACCACCCAGAACACCCTAGCAACCGCCTAGCAACACCCTGGCAACCATATAGAACACCCTAGCAACCACATAGCAACACCCTAGCAACCACCCAGAACACCCTAGCAACCACCTAGCAACACCCTGGCAACCATCTATAACACCCTAGCAACCACCTAGAACACCTTAGCAACCACCTAGCAACACCCTAGCAACCACTCAGAACACCCTAGCAACCACCTAGCAACACCATAGCAACCACCCAGAACACCCTAGCAACCGCCTAGCAACACCCTAGCAACCACACAGAACACCCTAGCAACCACCTAGCAACACCCTAGCAACCACCCAGAACACCCTAGCAACCACCCATAACACCCTAGCAACCGAGCGAGCTTTTTGCCACTGCAAGCACCACTTCACATTTTCCTCTGGAAATGTACATTCTAGTTAGTGGTGCTTGCTGAAAGCAAGGCAACACTATTACTATTGTGTTTTTTGAGTCGGCCCAAAAGTTTGGCACGCTACTCCTCCCGCAGTTTTTGTCACACACCCATGAATGAGGTCTCAAAACGTGCGGAATATTCGGGAATGGTGTGCTATGACTTTTCTAAGCGATCGGGGGTACGATGTTCGCCCGAAGGGCGAACAAATTTCCCAAAAATCCCATAGACTTAACATTGCGACAAACTTTGACGAATCATAGCTCCGAGCGAGGATTTCACAGAAGCCTGCGATTTACCACATTTGAAGAGGCTGACAGGCTCTGTAAGAAAATACCATACAATGGGGTAAAAGTTGCACCCCTGGGGGGCAGGAGCTGCCCAAATTTTCCCCATTGACCCCAATGTTATTTATTATTCTTATTCTTATTCTTATTCTTATTGTTCCGCCGTTTTTTGGTTCGCTACTCCTCCCGCAGATTTTGTCACAGACCCATGGGTGAGGTGTCAAATCGACCAGCTCATTAAGGAGAGGTGTGCTATGACTTTTCTAAGCGATCGGGGGTACGATGGTCGCCCCAGGGGCGAAAAACAGCCCAAAAAAAAAATCCCATAGACTTAACATGGCGAAAAAATTTGACGAGTCATAGCTCTGAGCGAGGATTTCGCAGAAACTTGCAATTTACCACATTTGAAGAGGCTGACAGGCTCTGTAAGAAAATACCATACAATGGGGTAAAAGTTGCACCCCTGGGGGGCAGGAGCTCCCCAAAAATTTTTCCCGTTGAAATTTTCTAGTATAGTATTTTACTATTCCAGGAAAAAGTTTGGCGGACTCCTCCGTCCACAGTTTTTGTCACAGACCCATGAATGAGGCATCAAATCGTGCGGCCTATTGAGGAGAAGCGTCATATCACTTTTATCAGAGATCGGGGGTACGGTGTTCGCCCCAGGGGCGAACAAATTTCAAAAAAATCCCATTGACTTAACATTGCGACAAACTTTGACGACTCATAGCTCCGAACAACGATTTCGGAAAAACGTGTGATTTGCCACATTTGAAGAGGCTGGCAGGCTCTTTAAGAATATACCTCACAATGGGGTAAAAGTTGCACCCCTGGGGGGCAGGAGCTGCCCAAACTTTTCCCCATTGACTTACTATGGTGAAGGACGTCCCATCAAATGCATGTGTTTTTCCTACTATGGTAAATTGCATAGGAATTTTGTATTGAACCTAACTCTGGATCACAGTGTCATAGAGACAAGGGGGCGGGCTCATTTTACTCAGACGACCAATCAGTCTCTCAGCATCATTGTGAAGCTATTAAGCCACGCCCTAGCAACCATTTAGAGCACCTTAGCAACAACTTCCATAGACTTCCATTAAAAGAGATCAAAGGGATATCTCCGGATAGAAGTGTCATAGAAACATGAGGGTGGGCTCGTTTGACTTGGGCCAGCAAACAGCCAATCATGAATCACCTCAACAATTTCTGGCCATGCCCTAGCAACCATTATCGAGCACCTTAGCAACCAAAATCCAAAGAGGGATATCTTCCATTCTGAATGTCATAGAGGCATGGGAGTTGGTTTATATCATTCATACTGACAAGCAGCCTTTGGAGTTTCATGATTGGCAGCTGCCAAGCCACTTCCTAGCAACCAAACAGAGTACCCTAGCAACCATTTTGCAAGACCTATATCTCTGCATCAAAACATCGTATAGAGATGGGGGTTGGTTTATCCATTCACATTGACTTTGGAGCTTCATGATTGGCAGCTGCCAAGCCAGTCCCTAGCAACCAAACAGAGTACCCAGCAACCATTTTGTAAGACCTATATCTCTGCATCAAAACATCGTATAGAGATGGGGGTTGGTTTATACATTCACATTGACTTTGGAGCTTCATGATTGGCAGCTGCCAAGCCACTCCCTAGCAACCAAACAGAGTACCCTAGCAACCGTTTTGCAAGACCTATATCTCTGCCTCAAAACATCGTATAGAGATGGGGGTTGGTTTATACATTCACATTGACTTTGGAGCTTCATGTTTGGCAGCTGCCAAGCCACTCCTTAGCAACCAAACAGAGTACCCTAGCAACCGTTTTGCAAGACCTATATCTCTGCATCAAAACATCATATAGAGATGGGGTTTGGCTCTGTTTACTCATGCTAGCAAACAGGACTTGCTACATGCTACACATGCTAGCAGTGAATAGCTACATGCTAATATTGATTAGCTAAGTGTTAAATCATGCCATGAACATTATAAAAACTCTATAGTAACCATATATGAACACTACCAAACACTTAGTAACACCATAGCAACCACCCAAAATACCATAGCAACCACCTAAAACACCCTAGCAATCACCTAGAAACACCATAGCAACCACCCAGAACACCCTAGCAACCGCCTAGCAACACCCTAGCAACCGCCTAGCAACCATCCAGAACACCTTAGCAACACCCTAGCAACCACCTAGCAACACCCTAGCAACCACCCAGAATACCCTAGCAACCACCTAGCAACACCCTAGAAACCACCTAGAACACCCTAGCAACCATGTAGAAACACCCTACCAACCACCCAGAACACCCTATCAACCACCTATCAACACCCTAGCAACCACCTAGAACACCCTAGCAACCGCCGAGCAACACCCTAGCAACCACCCATAACACCCTAGCAAACACCTAGCAACACCCTAGCAACCACCCAGAACACCCTAGCAACCACCTAGCAACACCCTAGCAACCACTCAGAACACCATCGAAACCACCCAGAACACCCTAGCAACCGGGTGGTGAGTTTTGCCACTGCAAGCACCACTTCACATTTTCCTCTGGAAATGTACATTCTAGTGTTGTGAATACTATTCTCCAAGACAAAACTTTGGCACGCTACTCCTCCCGCATTTATTGTCGTAGATCCATGAATGTGGTGTCAAATCGACCCGGTCATTGAGGAGAGGTGTGCTATGACTTTTCTAAGCGATCGGTTGTACGATATTCGTCTGGCGGGCGATAAATCGGCCGAAAAAAGTCCCATAGACTTAACATTGGCACCAAATTTGTGAGATCATATCTTTTGACCAGAAGGTCATAGAGACTTGGGGTTGGACTCATTTGACTCGGCCTATCATGCAGCCAACAAGTAGTGACATAGTAACTTCATATTCACGCCCTAGCAACCACTTAGGGCAGCCTAGCAACCATAAAACGACATATTCAAGCCATATCTCAGCTCCAGAAAATAGAAGAAACATGGATTTTGCCTTTTTTTGACTCAGACTGTCAACTAGTCTTTAAATATTAACTCATAAACTGTATAATCACACCATAGCAACCATATAGGGTACCCTAGTAACCCTACAAACAGATGAATAAGCCACATCTCAGCACCAGAACATCGTACAGACATGGTTGTTGTCTCATATGCAATTCTGTACCACACTCTAGCAACCGAGCGAGCTTTTTGCCACTGCAAGCACCACTTCACATTTTCCTCTGGAAATGTACATTCTAGTTATTATTATTAGGGGCCAAGCACCGAAGGTGCGGAGGCACCTATTGTATCTGTGCCGGTTCTTATTATTATTAGGGGCCAAGCACCAAAGGTGCGGAGGCACCTATTGTATCTGTGCCGGTTCTTATTATTATTATTATTATTATTATTATTCTTCTTCCGACTGGGCGTCTATGGCAGCCCATAGACCGGTTTGCGGGAAAGTTGTTTTGGTTTGACATTCTGATAGAGGACAGTCCCAACTTTAAATACACCAATTTTGGTGTCTCTAACTCATTCCCTCTAGCGCCACCAACTGTCCAAAGTTTCACTTTTATTATGCTAATAACTTTTGAACCGTAAGGCCTATCAACAAAATTCTTTTTTCCTCTTGTTCCTAAGCTCATGGCGATTCGATCGCACCCTATGACGTCATTTTCCGTCATAAAAAAACGGCCGCCATTTTGAATTTTCTAAAAAACCTACTTTTGCGAACTCGTCCTAGACGGTTTGTCCGATTTTCACCAAAATCGCACCGGATCATCTCCAGCCAGTGCTGACAAAAAGTTATGGAATTCAAGATGATTCGAATAACCGTTTTCGATAAACGCGCAAACAAATTTTACGTAGCGCTTGCGAAAACAGACGTGAGGCGGTATCTCCGCAACGCTTACTCGTTTTCAGACCAAACTTGGTACGTGTCATCACAAGCATGACCTGAGGCTACATGCTGCGTTTCGGCGCAGCGCCACCTAGTGGTCCGGAGATATGAAAAATGGCTATTTTTGCTCATAACTTCTGAACGATTTCTCCAAAAATCAAAAACTTGGTCTCGTTAGATTCAGGGCGTCATGCCGAGTCGACCGATATCCAATTTTCCCAGATCGGCCATTTTGGCTGTCGGCCATTTTGAATTATGTGCTAAAATGCTGTATTTTTTGAACGCATGAACGAATTGTTACGAAACTCGGTATGGGTCATCAGTACGATGCCCTGAAGGAGCCTGAGAAGTTTCGAAACAGCGCCACCTAGTGGTGAATTGTTTTATTCAAACGCTTATAACTTTGGGTGTGGTACACTTATTTTCACGGGAGTTATATTTTTGAGGTCCTGAATCGTTGCCGAGTCCAACGATACCAAATATGTCGGGTTTCGTCTCACGGATGGCGTAGCGTAGCGATTTAGCGCGAAAAAAACACTTGGCGATATCTTCAAAACCGCTGTTCCGATCGAGACGAAACCACCGTCAGAAACACGGAATCATAGCTTGTTAACTAAATTCAAATGCCCAAATGCGAAAATATTGATAGTAAGGGGTAGTAAAATTCAAACAAAGTCATGTGTCAGTCATTTTTTACGTGTTTTTTCATATAAATGTTTATAACTCGGAAGTAAATTGAGATATTTGCACCAAAATTGACACACATATGTATGGGGTCACTCTGAGGACACATACAAAAAATTGTGGGACTGAGCCTCTTGGTGGCGCTATAATAGAACAAAACGTGAAATTCCCATTGACTTCAATACAGTTTTGTGAAATACAATGCTATTCTAAATAAATGCTTTGGTCTAACATTACGAAACTCAGTGTGTGCCATAAGCAGCATGCCCTGAAGGTACTCAAAAGATTTTGAGACAGCGCCACCTGTTGGTCAAAAGTTATAATTAATTTCTGAGAACGCTAATAACTTTTGAATAAATTTGCCTATTGCAATGAAACTGATCTTAATAGATTCCTTGGGTTATGCTGAAAACATAGATATCAGGTTTTCCATAATCAGACAAACTTCCTGTTCGCCATCTTTATTTCTTTGAAAAACCTTCTTTTTCGAACTCCTCCTAGACCGTTTGTCCGATTTTCACGAAAATTGAATGGTATCATCTCCAGACCGTGCCGACTAAAAGTTATGAATTGCACGATGATAGACGAAACCGTTTTCGTATAACACAACATCAAAGTTTAGGCATGCTGCCAAAATTACTATTTAGGCTTTATCTCTGCAATGCCTTCACATTTTGACACCAAACTGTGCATGTGTCATTGTCACCTCACTCTGACCACATCACATCTATTTCGTAACTGCGCCACCTATTGTTCGAAAGTGATAACCCATTAAATCATCTTATAAGTTAATGTTTATGTGATTTTCTTAGCCATTTGCCCAAAGTTCTCTCAAAATGCCCTTAATTGCTCCTTGCTGCAGTTGGTCTGCCACTCCTTGCCATTTTGGCATATGTTGCCGCTTATTGCGCTTGGCCCCGGTAATGGCTGCTTGCAGCTATATTTATTATTATTATTATTATTCTTCTTCCGACTGGGCGTCTATGGCAGCCCATAGACCGGTTTGCGGGAAAGTTGTTTTGGTTTGACATTCTGATAGAGGACAGTCCCAACTTTAAATACACCAATTTTGGTGTCTCTAACTCATTCCCTCTAGCGCCACCAACTGTCCAAAGTTGCACTTTTATTATGCTAATAACTTTTGAACCGTAAGGCCTATCAACAAAATTCTTTTTTCCTCTTGTTCCTGAGCTCATGCCGATTCGATCGCACCCTATGACGTCATTTTCCGTCATAAAAAAACGGCCGCCATTTTGAATTTTCCAAAAAACCTACTTTTGCGAACTCGTCCTAGACGGTTTGTCCGATTTTCACCAAAATCGCACCGGATCATCTCCAGGCAGTGCTGACAAAAAGTTATGGAATTCAAGATGATTCGAATAACCGTTTTCGATAAACGCGTAAACAAAATTTACGTAGCGCTTGCGAAAACAGACGTGAGGTTGTATCTCCGCAACGCTTACTCGTTTTCACACCAAACTTGGTACGTGTTATCACAAGCATGACCTGAGGCTACGTGCTGCGTTTCGGCGCAGCGCCACCTAGTGGTCCGGAGATATGAAAAATGGCTATTTTTGCTCGTAACTTCTGAACGATTTCTCCAAAAATCAAAAACTTGGTCTCGTTAGATTCAGGGCGTCATGCCGAGTCGACCGATATCCAATTTTCCCAGATCGGCCATTTTGGCTGTCGGCCATTTTGAATTATGTGCTAAAATGCTGTATTTTTTGAACGCATGAACGAATTGTTACGAAACTCGGTATGGGTCATCAGTACGATGCCCTGAAGGAGCCTGAGAAGTTTCGAAACAGCGCCACCTAGTGGTGAATTGTTTTATTCAAACGCTTATAACTTTGGGTGTGGTACACTTATTTTCACGGGAGTCATATTTTTGAGGTCCTGAATCGTTGCCGAGTCCAACGATACCAAATATGTCGGGTTTCGTCTCACGGATGGCGTAGCGTAGCGATTTAGCGCGAAAAAAACACTTGGCGATATCTTCAAAACCGCTGTTCCGATCGAGACGAAACCACCGCCAGAAACACGGAATCATAGCTTGTTAACTATACGCTAATGCCCAAATGCGTAAATATTGATAGTAAGGGGTAGTAAAATTCAAACAAAGTCATGTGTCAGTCATTTTTTACGTGTTTTTTCATATAAATGTTTATAACTCGGAAGTAAATTGAGATATTTGCACCAAAATTGACACACATATGTATGGGGTCACTCTGAGGACACATAAAAAATATTGTGGGACTGAGCCTCTTGGTGGCGCTATAATAGAACAAAACGTGAAATTCCCATTGACTTCAATACAGTTTTGTGAAATACAATGCTATACTAAACAAATGCTTTGGTCTAACATTACGAAACTCAGTATGTGCCATAAGCAGCATGCCCTGAAGGTACTCAAAAGATTTTGAGACAGCGCCACCTGTTGGTCAAAAGTTATAATTAATTTCTGAGAACGCTAATAACTTTTGAATAAATTTGCCTATTGCAATGAAACTGATCTTAATAGATTCCTTGGGTTATGCCGAAAACATAGATATCAGGTTTTGCATAATCAGCCAAACTTCCTGTCCGCCATCTTTATTTCTTTGAAAAGCCTTCTTTTTCGAACTCCTCCTAGACCGTTTGTCCGATTTTCACGAAAATTTAATCGCATCATCTCCAGACCGTGCCGACTAAAAGTTATGAATTGCACGATGATAGACAAAACCGTTTTCGTATACCACAGCATCAAAGTTTAGGCATGCTGCCAAAATTACTATTTAGGCTTTATCTCTGCAATGCCTTCACATTTTGACACCAAACTTTGCATGTGTCATTGTCACCTCCCTCTGACCACATCACATCTATTTCGTAACTGCGCCACCTATTGTTCGAAAGTGATAACCCATTAAATCATCTTATAAGTTAATGTTTATGTGATTTTTTTAGCCATTTGCCCAAAGTTCTCTCAAAATGCCCTTAATTGCTCCTTGCTGCAGTTGGTCTGCCACTCCTTGCCATTTTGGCATATGTTGCCGCTTCTTGCGCTTGGCCCCGGTAATGGCTGCTTGCAGCTATATTTATTATTATTATTATTATTATTATTCTTCTTCCGACTGGGCGTCTATGACAGCCCATAGACCGGTTTGCGGGAAAGTTGTTTTGGTTTGACATTCTGATAGAGGACAGTCCCAACTTTAAATACACCAATTTTGGTGTCTCTAACTCATTCCCTCTAGCGCCACCAACTGTCCAAAGTTGCACTTTTATTATGCTAATAACTTTTGAACCGTAAGGCCTATCAACAAAATTCTTTTTTCTTCTTGTTCCTGAGCTCATGCCGATTCGATCGCACCCTATGACGTCATTTTCCGTCATAAAAAAATGGCCGCCATTTTGAATTTTCCAAAAACCTACTTTTGCGAACTCGTCCTAGACGGTTTGTCCGATTTTCACCAAAATCGCACCAGATCATCTCCAGGCAGTGCTGACAAAAAGTTATGGAATTCAAGATGATTCGAAGAACCGTTTTCGATAAACGCGCAAACTAATTTTACGTAGCGCTTGCAAAAACAGACGTGAGGCTGTATCTCCGCAACGCTTCATCCTATTCAGACCAAACTTGGTACATGTCATCACAAGCATGACCTGAGGCTACATGCAGCGTTTCGGCGCAGCGCCACCTAGTGGTCCGGAGATATGAAAAATGGCTATTTTTGCTCGTAACTTCTGAACGGTTTGTCCAAAAATCATAAACTTCATCTCGTTAGATTCAGGGCATCATGCCGAGTCGACTGATATCCAATTTTCCCAGATCGGCCATTTTGGCTGTCGGCCATTTTGAATTATGTGCTAAAATGCTGTATTTTTTGAACGCATGAACGAATTGTTACGAAACTCGGTATGGGTCATCAGTACGATGCCTTGAAGAAGCCTGAGAAGTTTCGAAACAGCGCCACCTAGTGGTGAATTTTTTTTTTCAAACGCTTATAACTTTGGGTGTGGTACACTTATTTTCACGGGAGTCATTTTTTGAGTTCCTGAATCGTTGCCGAGTCCAACGATACTAAACATGCTGGGTTTCGTGTTACGGTTGGTGTAGCGTAGCGATTTAGCGCGAAAAAAACACTTGGCGATATCTTCAAAACCGCTGTTCCGATCGAGACGAAACCACCGCCAGAAACACGGAATCATAGCTTGTTAACTATATGCAAATTGCCCAAATGCGAAAATATTGATAGTAAGGGGTAGTAAAATTCAAACAAAGTCATGTGTCAGTCATTTTTTACGTGTTTTTTCATATAAATGTTTATAACTCGGAAGTGAATTGAGATATTTGCACCAAAATTGACACACATATGTATGGGGTCACTCTGAGGACACATAAAAAAAATTGTGGGACTGAGCCTCTTGGTGGCGCTATAATAGAACAAAACGTGAAATTCCCATTGACTTCAATAGAGTTTTGTGAAATAAAATGCTATACTAAACAAATGCTTTGGTCTAACATTACGAAACTCAGTGTGTGCCATAAGCAGCATGCCCTGAAGGTACTCAAAAGATTTTGAGACAGCGCCACCTGTTGGTCAAAAGTTATAATTAATTTCTGAGAACGCTAATTACTTTTGAATAAATTTGCTTATTGCAATGAAACTGATCTTAATAGATTCGTTGGGTTATGCTGAAAACATAGATATCAGGTTTTCCATAATCAGACAAACTTCCTGTTCGCCATCTTTATTTCTTTGAAAAACCTTCTTTTTCGAACTCCTCCTAGACCGTTTGTCCGATTTTCACGAAAATTGAATCGTATCATCTCCAGACCGTGCCGACTAAAAGTTATGAATTGCACGATGATAGACAAAACCGTTTTGGTATACCACAGCATCAAAGTTTAGGCATGCTGCCAAAATTACTATTTAGGCTTTATCTCTGCAATGCCTTCACATTTTGACACCAAACTTTGCATGTGTCATTGTCACCTCACTCTGACCACATCACATCTATTTCGGAACTGCGCCACCTATTGTTCGAAAGTGATAACCCATTAAATCATCTTATAAGGTAATGTTTATGTGATTTTTTTAGCCATTTGCAAAAAGTTCTCTCAAAATGCCCGTAATTGCTCCTTGCTGCAGTTGGTCTGCCACTCCTAGCCATTTTGGCATATGTTGCCGCTTTTTGCGCTTGGCCCCGGTAATGGCTGCTTGCAGCTATATTTAGGGGCCAAGCACCGAAGGTGCGGAGGCACCTATTGTATCTGTGCCGGTTCTTATTATTATTATTATTATTAGGGGCCAAGCACCGAAGGTGCGGAGGCACCTATTGTATCTGTGCCGGTTCTTATTATTATTAGGGGCCAAGCACCGAAGGTGCGGAGGCACCTATTGTATCTGTTCCGGTTCTTATTAGGGGCCAAGCACCGAAGGTGCGGAGGCACCTATTGTATCTGTGCCGGTTCTTATTATTATTATTATTATTATTATTCTTCTTCCGACTGGGCGTCTATGACAGCCCATAGACCGGTTTGCGGGAAAGTTGTTTTGGTTTGACATTCTGATAGAGGACAGTCCCAACTTTAAATACACCAATTTTGGTGTCTCTAACTCATTCCCTCTAGCGCCACCAACTGTCCAAAGTTGCACTTTTATTATGCTAATAACTTTTGAACCGTCAGGCCTATCAACAAAATTCTTTTTTCCTCTTGTTCCTGAGCTCATGCCGATTCGATCGCACCCTATGACGTCATTTTCCGTCATAAAAAAATGGCCGCCATTTTGAATTTTCCAAAAAACCTACTTTTGCGAACTCGTCCTAGAGGGTTTGTCCGATTTTCACCAAAATCGCACCGGATCATCTCCAGGCAGTGCTGACAAAAAGTTATGGAATTCAAGATGATTCGAACAACCGTTTTCGATAAACGCGCAAACTAATTTTACGTAGCGCTTGCAAAAACAGACGTGAGGCTGTATCTCCGCAACGCTTCATCCTATTCAGACCAAACTTGGTACATGTCATCACAAGCATGACCTGAGGCTACATGCAGCGTTTCGGCGCAGCGCCACCTAGTGGTCCGGAGATATGAAAAATGGCTATTTTTGCTCGTAACTTCTGAACGGTTTGTCCAAAAATCATAAACTTCATCTCGTTAGATTCAGGGCATCATGCCGAGTCGACTGATATCCAATTTTCCCAGATCGGCCATTTTGGCTGTCGGCCATTTTGAATTATGTGCTAAAATGCTGTATTTTTTGAACGCATGAACGAATTGTTACGAAACTCGGTATGGGTCATCAGTACGATGCCCTGAAGAAGCCTGAGAAGTTTCGAAACAGCGCCACCTAGTGGTGAATTTTTTTTTTCAAACGCTTATAACTTTGGGTGTGGTACACTTATTTTCACGGGAGTCATTTTTTGAGTTCCTGAATCGTTGCCGAGTCCAACGATACTAAACATGCTGGGTTTCGTGTTACGGTTGGTGTAGCGTAGCGATTTAGCGCGAAAAAAACACTTGGCGATATCTTCAAAACCGCTGTTCCGATCGAGACGAAACCACCGCCAGAAACACGGAATCATAGCTTGTTAACTATACGCTAATGCCCAAATGCGAAAATATTGATAGTAAGGGGTAGTAAAATTCAAACAAAGTCATGTGTCAGTCATTTTTTACGTGTTTTTTCATATAAATGTTTATAACTCGGAAGTGAATTGAGATATTTGCACCAAAATTGACACACATATGTATGGGGTCACTCTGAGGACACATAAAAAAAATTGTGGGACTGAGCCTCTTGGTGGCGCTATAATAGAACAAAACGTAAAATTCCCATTGACTTCAATAGAGTTTTGTGAATTAAAATGCTATACTAAACAAATGCTTTGGTCTAACATTACGAAACTCAGTGTGTGCCATAAGCAGCATGCCCTGAAGGTACTCAAAAGATTTTGAGACAGCGCCACCTGTTGGTCAAAAGTTATAATTAATTTCTGAGAACGCTAATTACTTTTGAATAAATTTGCTTATGGAAACGAAACTGATCTTAATAGATTCGTTGGGTTATGCTGAAAACATAGATATCAGGTTTTCCATAATCAGACAAACTTCCTGTTCGCCATCTTTATTTCTTTGAAAAACCTTCTTTTTCGAACTCCTCCTAGACCGTTTGTCCGATTTTCACGAAAATTGAATCGTATCATCTCCAGACCGTGCCGACTAAAAGTTATGAATTGCACTATGATAGACAAAACCGTTTTCGTATACCACAGCATCAAATTTTAGGCATGCTGCCAAAATTACTATTTAGGCTTTATCTCTGCAATGCCTTCACATTTTGACACCAAACTTTGCATGTGTCATTGTCACCTCACTCTGACCACATCACATCTATTTCGTAACTGCGCCACCTATTGTTCGAAAGTGATAACCCATTAAATCATCTTATAAGTTAATGTTTATGTGATTTTTTTAGCCATTTGCCCAAAGTTCTCTCAAAATGCCCTTAATTGCTCCTTGCTGCAGTTGGTCTGCCACTCCTTGCCATTTTGGCATATGTTGCCGCTTCTTGCGCTTGGCCCCGGTAATGGCTGCTTGCAGCTATATTTAGGGGCCAAGCACCGAAGGTGCGGAGGCACCTATTGTATCTGTGCCGGTTCTTATTATTATTATTATTATTATTATTCTTCTTCCGACTGGGCCTCTATGGCAGCCCATAGACCGGTTTGCGGGAAAGTTGTTTTGGTTTGACATTCTGATAGAGGACAGTCCCAACTTTAAATACACCAATTTTGGTGTCTCTAACTCATTCCCTCTAGCGCCACCAACTGTCCAAAGTTTCACTTTTATTATGCTAATAACTTTTGAACCGTAAGACCTATCAACAAAATTCTTTTTTCCTCTTATTCCTGAGCTCATGCCGATTCGATCGCACCCTATGACGTCATTTTCCGTCATAAAAACATGGCCGCCATTTTGAATTTTCCAAAAAACGTACTTTTGCGAACTCGTCCTAGACCGTTTGTCCGATTTTCACCAAAATCGCACCGGATCATCTCCAGGCAGTGCTGACAAAAAGTTATGGAATTCAAGATAATTCGAATAACCGTTTTCGATAAACACACAAACTAATTTTACGTAACGCTTGCGAAAACAGACGTAAGGCTTTATCTCCGCAACGCTTCATCCTATTCAGACCAAACTTGGTACATGTAATCACAAGCATGACCTGAGGCTACATGCAGCGTTTCGGCGCAGCGCCACCTAGTGGTCCGGAGATATGAAAAATGGCTATTTTTGCTCGTAACTTCTGAACGGTTTGTCCAAAAATCATAAACTTCATCTCGTTAGATTCAGGGCATCATGCCGAGTCGACTGATATCCAATTTTCCCAGATCGGCCATTTTGGCTGTCGGCCATTTTGAATTATGTGCTAAAATGCTGTATTTTTTGAACGCATGAACGAATTGTTACGAAACTCGGTATGGGTCATCAGTACGATGCCCTGAAGAAGCCTGAGAAGTTTCGAAACAGCGCCACCTAGTGGTGAATTGTTTTATTCAAACGCTTATAACTTTGGGTGTGGTACACTTATTTTCACGGGAGTCATATTTTTGAGGTCCTGAATCGTTGCCGAGTCCAACGATACCAAATATGTCGGGTTTCGTCTCACGGATGGCGTAGCGTAGCGATTTAGCGCGAAAAAAACACTTGGCGATATCTTCAAAACCGCTGTTCCGATCGAGACGAAACCACCGTCAGAAACACGGAATCATAGCTTGTTAACTATACGCTAATGCCCAAATGCAAAAATATTGATAGTAAGGGGTAGTAAAATTCAAACAAAGTCATGTGTCAGTCATTTTTTACATGTTTTTTCATATAAATGTTTATAACTCGGAAGCGAATTGAGATATTTTCACCAAAATTGACACACATATGTATGGGGTCACTCTGAGGACACACACAAAAAATTGTGGGACTGAGCCTCTTGGTGGCGCTATAATAGAACAAAACTTGAAATTCCCATTGACTTCAATACAGTTTTGTGAAATACAATGCTATACTAAATAAATCCTTTGGTATAACATTACGAAACTCAGTGTGTGCCATAAGCAGCATGCCCTGAAGGTACTCAAAAGATTTTGAGACAGCGCCACCTGTTGGTCAAAAGTTATAATTAATTTCTGAGAACGCTAATAACTTTTGAATAAATTTGCCTATTGCAATGAAACTGATCTTAATAGATTCCTTGGGTTATGCCAAAAACAGATATCAGGTTTTCCATAATCAGACAAACTTCCTGTTCGCCATCTTTATTTCTTTGAAAAACCTTCTTTTTCGAACTCCTCCTAGACCGTTTGTCCGATTTTCACGAAAATTGAATGGTATCATCTCCAGACCGTGCCGACTAAAAGTTATGAATTGCACGATGATAGACAAAACCGTTTTCGTATAACACAACATCAAAGTTTAGGCATGCTGCCAAAATTACTATTTAGGCTTTATCTCTGCAATGCCTTCACATTTTGACACCAAACTGTGCATGTGTCATTGTCACCTCACTCTGACCACATCACATCTATTTCGTAACTGCGCCACCTATTGTTCGAAAGTGATAACCCATTAAATCATCTTATAAGTTAATGTTTATGTGATTTTCTTAGCCATTTGCCCAAAGTTCTCTCAAAATGCCCTTAATTGCTCCTTGCTGCAGTTGGTCTGCCACTCCTTGCCATTTTGGCATATGTTGCCGCTTATTGCGCTTGGCCCCGGTAATGGCTGCTTGCAGCTATATTTATTATTATTATTCTTCTTCCGACTGGGCGTCTATGGCAGCCCATAGACCGGTTTGCGGGAAAGTTGTTTTGGTTTGACATTCTGATAGAGGACAGTCCCAACTTTAAATACACCAATTTTGGTGTCTCTAACTCATTCCCTCTAGCGCCACCAACTGTCCAAAGTTTCACTTTTATTATGCTAATAACTTTTGAACCGTAAGGCCTATCAACAAAATTCTTTTTTCCTCTTGTTCCTGAGCTCATGCCGATTCGATCGCACCCTATGACGTCATTTTCCGTCATAAAAAAACGGCCGCCATTTTGAATTTTCCAAAAAACCTACTTTTGCGAACTCGTCCTAGACGGTTTGTCCGATTTTCACCAAAATCGCACCGGATCATCTCCAGGCAGTGCTGACAAAAAGTTATGGAATTCAAGATGATTCGAATAACCGTTTTCGATTAACGCGTAAACAAAATTTACGTAGCGCTTGCGAAAACAGACGTATGGTTGTATCTCCGCAACGCTTACTCGTTTTCAGACCAAACTTGGTACGTGTCATCACAAGCATGACCTGAGGCTACGTGCTGCGTTTCGGCGCAGTGCCACCTAGTGGTCCGGAGATATGAAAAATGGCTATTTTTGCTCGTAACTTCTGAACGGTTTGTCCAAAAATCATAAACTTCATCTCGTTAGATTCAGGGCATCATGCCGAGTCGACCGATATCCAATTTTCCCAGATCGGCCATTTTGGCTGTCGGCCATTTTGAATTATGTGCTAAAATGCTGTATTTTTTGAACGCATGAACGAATTGTTACGAAACTCGGTATGGGTCATCAGTACGATGCCCTGAAGGAGCCTGAGAAGTTTCGAAACAGCGCCACCTAGTGGTGAATTGTTTTATTCAAACGCTTATAACTTTGGGTGTGGTACACTTATTTTCACGGGAGTCATATTTTTGAGGTCCTGAATCGTTGCCGAGTCCAACGATACCAAATATGTCGGGTTTCGTCTCACGGATGGCGTAGCGTAGCGATTTAGCGCGAAAAAAACACTTGGCGATATCTTCAAAACCGCTGTTCCGATCGAGACGAAACCACCGCCAGAAACACGGAATCATAGCTTGTTAACTATACGCTAATGCCCAAATGCGAAAATATTGATAGTAAGGGGTAGTAAAATTCAAACAAAGTCATGTGTCAGTCATTTTTTACGTGTTTTTTCATATAAATGTTTATAACATGGAAGCGAATTGAGATATTTTCACCAAAATTGACACACATATGTATGGGGTCACTCTGAGGACACATAAAAAAAATTGTGGGACTGAGCCTCTTGGTGGCGCTATAATAGAACAAAACGTGAAATTCCCATTGACTTCAATAGAGTTTTGTGAAATAAAATGCTATGCTAAACAAATGCATTGGTGTAATATTACAAAACTCAGTGTGTGCCATAAGCAGCATGCCCTGAAGGTACTCAAAAGATTTTGAGACAGCACCACCTGTTGGTCAAAAGTCATAATTAATTTCTGAAAACGCTAATAACGTTTGAAAAAAAATGTGCCTATTGCAATGAAACTGATCTTAATTGATTCCTTGGGTTATGCTGAAAACATAGATATATGGTTTTGCATAATCAGCCAAACTTCCTGTCCGCCATCTTTATTTCTTTGAAAAACCTTCTTTTTCGAACTCCTCCTAGACCGTTTGTCCGATTTTCACGAAAATTGAATCGTATCATCTCCAGACGGTGCCGAATAAAAGATATGGATTGCGTGACGATAGACAAAACCGTTTTCGTATACCACAGCATCAAATTTGAGGCATGCTGCCAAAATGACTATTTAGGCTTTATCTCTGCAATGCCTTCACATTTTGACACCAAACTTTGTATGTGTCATTGTCACCTCACTCTGACCACATCACATCTATTTCGTAACTGCGCCACCTATTGTTCGAAAGTGATAATCCATTAAATCATCTTATAAGTTAATGTTTATGTGATTTTCTTAGCCATTTGCCCAAAGTTCGCTCAAAATGCCCTTAATTGCTCCTTGCTGCAGTTGGTCTGCCACTCCTTGCCATTTTGGCATATGTTGCCGCTTATTGCGCTTGGCCCCGGTAATGGCTGCTTGCAGCTATATTTATTATTATTATTATTATTATTATTCTTCTTCCGACTGGGCGTCTATGGCAGCCCATAGACCGGTTTGCGGGAAAGTTGTTTTGGTTTGACATTCTGATAGAGGACAGTCCCAACTTTAAATACAGCAATTTTGGTGTCTCTAACTCATTCCCTTTAGCGCCACCAACTGTCCAAAGTTTCACTTTTATTATGCTAATAACTTTTGAACCGTAAGGCCTATCAACAAAATTCTTTTTTCCTCTTGTTCCTGAGCTCATGCCGATTCGATCGCACCCTATGACGTCATTTTCCGTCATAAAAACATGGCCGCCATTTTGAATTTTCTAAAAAACATACTTTTGCGAACTCGTCCTAGACGGTTTATCCGATTTTCACCAAAATCGCACCGGATCATCTCCAGGCAGTGCTGACAAAAAGTTATGGAATTCAAGATGATTCGCCTAACGGTTTTTGATAAACGCACAAACTAATTTTACGTAACGCTTGCGAAAACAGACGTAAGGCTGAATCTCCGCAACGCTTCATCCTATTCAGACCAAACTTGGTACATGTAATCACAAGCATGACCTGAGGCTACATGCAGCGTTTCGGCGCAGCGCCGCCTAGTGGTCCGGAGATATGAAAAATGGCTATTTTTGCTCGTAACTTCTGAACGGTTTGTCCAAAAATCATAAACTTCATCTTGTTAGATTCAGGGCATCATGCCGAGTCGACTGATATCCAATTTTCCCAGATCGGCCATTTTGGCTGTCGGCCATTTTGAATTATGTGCTAAAATGCTGTAGTTTTTGAACGCATGAACGAATTGTTACGAAACTCGGTATGGGTCATCAGTACGATGCCCTGAAGGAGCCTGAGAAGTTTCGAAACAGCGCCACCTAGTGGTGAATTTTTTTCTTCAAACACTTATAACTTTGGGTGTGGTACACTTATTTTCATGGGAGTCATCTTTCTGAGGTCCTGAATTGTTGCCGAGTCCAACGATACCAAATATGTCGGGTTTCGTCTCACGGATGGCGTAGCATAGCGATTTAGCGCGAAAAAAACACGTGGCGATATCTTTGAAACCGCTGCTCCGATCGAGACGAAACCACCGTCAGAAACACGGAATCATAGCTTGTTAACTAAACGCTAATGCCCAAATGCGAAAATATTGATAGTAAGGGGTAGTAAAATTCAAACAAAGTCATGTGTCAGTCATTTTTTACGTGTTTTTTCATATAAATGTTTATAACTCGGAAGCGAATTGAGATATTTTCACCAAAATCGACACACATATGTATGGGTTCACTCTGAGGACACACACAAAAAATTGTGGGACTGAGCCTCTTGGTGGCGCTATAATAGAACAAAACGTGAAATTCCCATTGACTTCAATACAGTTTTGTGAAATACAATGCTATACTAAATAAATGCTTTGGTATAACATTACGAAACTCAGTGTGTGCCATAAGCAGCATGCCCTGAAGGTACTCAAAAGATTTTGAGACAGCGCCACCTGTTGGTCAAAAGTTATAAATAATTTCTGAGAACACTAATAACTTTTGAATAAATTTGCCTATTGCAATGAAACTGATCTTAATAGATTCCTTGGGTTATGCTGAAAACATAGATATCAGGTTTGCCATAATCAGCCAAACTTCCTGTCCGCCGTCTTTATTTCTTTGAAAAACCTTCTTTTTCGAACTCCTCCTAGACCGTTTGTCCGATTTTCACGAAAATTGAATCGTATCATCTCCAGACGGTGCCGACTAAAAGTTATGAATTGCACGATGATAGACAAAACCGTTTTCGTATACCACAGCATCAAAGTTCAGGCATGCTGCCAAAATTACTATTTAGGCTTTATCTCTGCAATGCCTTCACATTTTGACACCAAACTTTGCATGTGTCATTTTCACCTCACTCTGACCACATCACATCTATTTCGTAACTGCGCCACCTATTGTTCGAAAGTGATAACCCATTAAATCATCTTATAAGTTAATGTTTATGTGATTTTCTTAGCCATTTGCCCAAAGTTCTCTCAAAATGCCCTTAATTGCTCCTTGCTGCAGTTGGTCTGCCACTCCTTGCCATTTTGGCATATGTTGCCGCTTCTTGAGCTTGGCCCCGGTAATGGCTGCTTGCAGCTATATTTATTATTATTATTCTTCTTCCGACTGGGCGTCTATGGCAGCCCATAGACCGGTTTGCGGGAAAGTTGTTTTGGTTTGACATTCTGATAGAGGACAGTCCCAACTTTAAATACACCAATTTTGGTGTCTCTAACTCATTCCCTCTAGCGCCACCAACTGTCCAAAGTTTCACTTTTATTATGCTAATAACTTTTGAACCGTAAGGCCTATCAACAAAATTCTTTTTTCCTCTTGTTCCTGAGCTCATGCCGATTCGATCGCACCCTATGACGTCATTTTCCGTCATAAAAAAACGGCCGCCATTTTGAATTTTCCAAAAAACCTACTTTTGCGAACTCGTCCTAGACGGTTTGTCCGATTTTCACCAAAATCGCACCGGATCATCTCCAGGCAGTGCTGACAAAAAGTTATGGAATTCAAGATGATTCGAATAACCGTTTTCGATAAACGCGTAAACAAAATTTACGTAGCGCTTGCAAAAACAGACGTGAGGTTGTATCTCCGCAACGCTTACTCGTTTTCACACCAAACTTGGTACGTGTTATCACAAGCATGACCTGAGGCTACTTGCTGCGTTTCGGCGCAGCGCCACCTAGTGGTCCGGAGATATGAAAAATGGCTATTTTTGCTCGTAACTTCTGAACGGTTTCTCCAAAAATCAAAAACTTGGTCTCGTTAGATTCAGGGCGTCATGCCGAGTCGACCGATATCCAATTTTCCCAGATCGGCCATTTTGGCTGTCGGCCATTTTGAATTATGTGCTAAAATGCTGTATTTTTTGAACGCATGAACGAATTGTTACGAAACTCGTTATGGGTCATCAGTACGATGCCCTGAAGGAGCCTGAGAAGTTTCGAAACAGCGCCACCTAGTGGTGAATTGTTTTATTCAAACGCTTATAACTTTGGGTGTGGTACACTTATTTTCACGGGAGTCATGTTTTTGAGGTCCTGAATCGTTGCCGAGTCCAACGATACCAAATATGTCGGGTTTCGTCTCACGGATGGCGTAGCGTAGCGATTTAGCGCGAAAAAAACACTTGGCGATATCTTCAAAACCGCTGTTCCGATCGAGACGAAACCACCGCCAGAAACACGGAATCATAGCTTGTTAACTATACGCTAATGCCCAAATGCGTAAATATTGATAGTAAGGGGTAGTAAAATTCAAACAAAGTCATGTGTCAGTCATTTTTTACGTGTTTTTTCATATAAATGTTTATAACTCGGAAGTAAATTGAGATATTTGCACCAAAATTGACACACATATGTATGGGGTCACTCTGAGGACACATAAAAAAAATTGTGGGACTGAGCCTCTTGGTGGCGCTATAATAGAACAAAACGTGAAATTCCCATTGACTTCAATACAGTTTTGTGAAATACAATGCTATACTAAACAAATGCTTTGGTCTAACATTACGAAACTCAGTGTGTGCCATAAGCAGCATGCCCTGAAGGTACTCAAAAGATTTTGAGACAGCGCCACCTGTTGGTCAAAAGTTATAATTAATTTCTGAGAACGCTAATAACTTTTGAATAAATTTGCCTATTGCAATGAAACTGATCTTAATAGATTCCTTGGGTTATGCTGAAAACATAGATATCAGGTTTTGCATAATCAGCCAAGCTTCCTGTCCGCCATCTTTATTTCTTTGAAAAGCCTTCTTTTTCGAACTCCTCCTAGACCGTTTGTCCGATTTTCACGAAAATTTAATCGCATCATCTCCAGACCGTGCCGACTAAAAGTTATGAATTGCACGATGATAGACAAAACCGTTTTCGTATACCACAGCATCAAAGTTTAGGCATGCTGCCAAAATTACTATTTAGGCTTTATCTCTGCAATGCCTTCACATTTTGACACCAAACTTTGCATGTGTCATTGTCACCTCACTCTGACCACATCACATCTATTTCGTAACTGCGCCACCTATTGTTCGAAAGTGATAACCCATTAAATCATCTTATAAGTTAATGTTTATGTGATTTTTTTAGCCATTTGCCCAAAGTTCTCTCAAAATGCCCTTAATTGCTCCTTGCTGCAGTTGGTCTGCCACTCCTTGCCATTTTGGCATATGTTGCCGCTTCTTGCGCTTGGCCCCGGTAATGGCTGCTTGCAGCTATATTTATTATTATTATTCTTCTTCCGACTGGGCGTCTATGGCAGCCCATAGACCGGTTTGCGGGAAAGTTGTTTTGGTTTGACATTCTGATAGAGGACAGTCCCAACTTTAAATACACCAATTTTGGTGTCTCTAACTCATTCCCTCTAGCGCCACCAACTGTCCAAAGTTTCACTTTTATTATGCTAATAACTTTTGAACCGTAAGGCCTATCAACAAAATTCTTTTTTCCTCTAGTTCCTGAGCTCAAGCCGATTCGATCGCACCCTATGACGTCATTTTCCGTCATAAAAAAACGGCCGCCATTTTGAATTTTCCAAAAAACCTACTTTTGCGAACTCGTCCTAGACGGTTTGTCCGATTTTCACCAAAATCGCACCGGATCATCTCCAGGCAGTGCTGACAAAAAGTTATGGAATTCAAGATAATTCGAATAACCGTTTTCGATAAACGCACAAACTAATTTTACGTAACGCTTGCAAAAACAGACGTAAGGCTATATCTCCGCAACGCTTCATCCTATTCAGACCAAACTTGGTACATGTAATCACAAGCATGACCTGAGGCTACATGCAGCGTTTCGGCGCAGCTCCACCTAGTGGTCCGGAGATATGAAAAATGGCTATTTTTGCTCGTAACTTCTGAACGGTTTGTCCAAAAATCATAAACTTCATCTCGTTAGATTCAGGGCATCATGCCGAGTCGAGTGATATCCAATTTTCCCAGATCGGCCATTTTGGCTGTCGGCCATTTTGAATTATGTGCTAAAATGCTGTATTTTTTGAACGCATGAACGAATTGTTACGAAACTCGGTATGGGTCATCAGTACGATGCCCTGAAGGAGCCTGAGAAGTTTCGAAACAGCGCCACCTAGTGGTGAATTTTTTTCTTCAAACGCTTATAACTTTGGGTATGGTACACTTATTTTCACGGGAGTCATATTTTTGAGGTTCTGAATCGTTGCCGAGTCGAATGATACTAAACATGCTGGGTTTCGTCTTACGGTTGGTGTAGCGTAGCGATTTAGCGTGAAAAAAACACTTGGCGATATCTTCAAAACCGCTGTTCCGATCGAGACGAAACCACCGTCAGAAACACGGAATCATAGCTTGTTAACAATACGGTAATGCCCAAATGCGAAAATATTGATAGTAAGGGGTAGTAAAATTCAAACAAAGTCATGTGTCAGTCATTTTTTACGTGTTTTTTCATATAAATGTTTATAACTCGGAAGTAAATTGAGATATTTGCACCAAAATTGACACACATATGTATGGGGTCACTCTGAGGACACATACAAAAAATTGTGGGACTGAGCCTCTTGGTGGCGCTATAATAGAACAAAACGTGAAATTCCCATTGACTTCAATACAGTTTTGTGAAATACAATGCTATACTAAATAAATGCTTTGGTCTAACATTACGAAACTCAGTGTGTGCCATAAGCAGCATGCCCTGAAGGTACTCAAAAGATTTTGAGACAGCGCCACCTGTTGGTCAAAAGTTATAATTCATTTCTGAGAACGCTAATAACTTTTGAATAAATTTGCCTATTGCAATGAAACTGATCTTAATAGATTCCTTGGGTTATGCTGAAAACATAGATATCAGGTTTTGCATAATCAGCCAAACTTCCTCTCCGCCATCTTTATTTCTTTGAAAAACATTCTTTTTCGAACTCCTCCTAGACCGTTTGTCCGATTTTCATGAAAATTGAATCGTATCATCTCCAGACCGTGCCGACTAAAAGTTATGAATTGCACGATGATAGACGAAACCGTTTTCGTATAACACAACATAAAATTTAGGCATGCTGCCAAAATTACTATTTAGGCTTTATCTCTGAAATGCCTTCACATTTTGACACCAAACTGTGCATGCGTCATTGTCACCTCACTCTGACCACATCACATCTATTTCGTAACTGCGCCACCTATTGTTCGAAAGTGATAACCCATTAAATCATCTTATAAGTTAATGGTTATGTGATTTTTTTAGCCATTTGCCCAAAGTTCTCTCAAAATGCCCTTAATTGCTCCTTGCTGCAGTTGGTCTGCCACTCCTTGCCATTTTGGCATATGTTGCCGCTTCTTGCGCTTGGCCCCGGTAATGGCTGCTTGCAGCTATATTTATTAGGGGCCAAGCACCGAAGGTGCGGAGGCACCTATTGTATCTGTTCCGTTTCCTATTATTATTATTATTCTTCTTCCGTTTCTGACTTGGCGTCTATGGCAGCCCATAGACCGGTTTGCGGGAAAGTTGTTTTGGTTTGACATTCTGATAGAGGACAGTCCCAACTTTAAATACACCAATTTTGGTGTCTCTAATGCATTCCCTCTAGCGCCACCAACTGTCCAAAGTTTCACTTTTATTATGCTAATAACTTTTGAACCGTAAGGCCTATCAACAAAATTCTTTTTTCCTCTTGTTCCTGAGCTCATGCCGATTCGATCGCACCCAATGACGTCATTTTCCGTCATAAAAAATTGGCCGCCATTTTGAATTTTCCAAAAAACCTACTTTTGCGAACTCGTCCTAGACGCTTTGTCCGATTTTCACCAAAATCGCACCGGATCATCTCCAGGCAGTGCTGACAAAAAGTTATGGAATTCATGATGATTCGAATAACCGTTTTCGATAAGCGCGCAAACTAATTTTACGTAGCGCTTGCGAAAACAGACGTGAGGCTGTATCTCCGCAACGCTTACTCGTTTTCAGACCAAACTTGGTACATGTCATCACAAGCATGATCTGAGTCTACATGCAGCGTTTCGGCGCAGCGCCACCTAGTGGTCCGGAGATATGAAAAATGGCTATTTTTGGTCGTAACTTCTGAACGGTATCTCCAAAAATCAAAAACTTGGTCTCGTTAGATTCAGGGCGTCATGCCGAGTCGACCGATATCCAATTTTCCCAGATCGGCCATTTTGGCTGTCGGCCATTTTGAATTATGTGCTAAAATGCTGTATTTTTTGAACGCATGAACGAATTGTTACGAAACTCGGTATGGGTCATCAGTACGATGCCCTGAAGGAGCCTGAGAAGTTTCGAAACAGCGCCACCTAGTGGTGAATTGTTTTATTCAAACGCTTATAACTTTGGGTGTGGTACACTTATTTTCACGGGAGTCAAATTTTTGAGGTCCTGAATCGTTGCCGAGTCCAACGATACCAAATATGTCGGGTTTCGTCTCACGGATGGCGTAGCGTAGCGATTTAGCGCGAAAAAAACACTTGGCGATATCTTCAAAACCGCTGTTCCGATCGAGACGAAACCACCGCCAGAAACACGGAATCATAGCTTGTTAACTAAACGTTAATGCCCAAATGCGAAAATATTGATAGTAAGGGGTAGTAAAATTCAAACAAAGTCATGTGTCAGTCATTTTTTACGTGTTTTTTCATATAAATGTTTATAACTCGGAAGCGAATTGAGATATTTTCACCAAAATTGACACACATATGTATGGGGTCACTCTGAGGACACATAAAAAAAATTGTGGGACTGAGCCTCTTGGTGGCGCTATAATAGAACAAAACGTGAAATTCCCATTGACTTCAATAGAGTTTTGTGAAATAAAATGCTATACTAAACAAATGCATTGGTGTAATATTACAAAACTCAGTGTGTGCCATAAGCAGCATGCCCTGAAGGTACTCAAAAGATTTTGAGACAGCGCCACCTGTTGGTCAAAAGTTATAATTAATTTCTGAGAACGCTAATAACTTTTGAATAAATTTGCCTATTGCAATGAAACTGATCTTAATAGATTCCTTGGGTTATGCCGAAAACATAGATATCAGGTTTTGCATAATCAGACAAACTTCCTGTCCGCCATCTTTATTTCTTTGAAAAGCCTTCTTTTTCGAACTCCTCCTAGACCGTTTGTCCGATTTTCACGAAAATTTAATCGCATCATCTCCAGACCGTGCCGACTAAAAGTTATGAATTGCACGATGATAGACAAAACCGTTTTCGTATACCACAGCATCAAAATTTAGGCATGCTGCCAAAATTACTATTTAGGCTTTATCTCTGCAATGCCTTCACATTTTGACACCAAACTTTGCATGTGTCATTGTCACCTCCCTCTGACCACATCACATCTATTTCGTAACTGCGCCACCTATTGTTCGAAAGTGATAACCCATTAAATCATCTTATAAGTTAATGTTTATGTGATTTTTTTAGCCATTTGCCCAAAGTTCTCTCAAAATGCCCTTAATTGCTCCTTGCTGCAGTTGGTCTGCCACTCCTTGCCATTTTGGCATATGTTGCCGCTTCTTGCGCTTGGCCCCGGTAATGGCTGCTTGCAGCTATATTTAGGGGCCAAGCACCGAAGGTGCGGAGGCACCTATTGTATCTGTGCCGGTTCTTATTATTATTATTATTATTATTATTATTCTTCTTCCGACTGGGCGTCTATGGCAGCCCATAGACCGGTTTGCGGGAAAGTTGTTTTGGTTTGACATTCTGATAGAGGACAGTCACAACTTTAAATACACCAATTTTGGTGTCTCTAACTCATTCCCTCTAGCGCCACCAACTGTCCAAAGTTTCACTTTTATTATGCTAATAACTTTTGAACCGTAAGGCCTATCAACAAAATTCTTTTTTCCTCTTGTTCCTGAGCTCATGCCGATTCGATCGCACCCTATGACGTCATTTTCCGTCATAAAAAAACGGCCGCCATTTTGAATTTTCCAAAAAACCTACTTTTGCGAACTCGTCCTAGACGGTTTGTCCGATTTTCACCAAAATCGCACCGGATCATCTCCAGGCAGTGCTGACAAAAAGTTATGGAATTCAAGATGATTCGAATAACCGTTTTCGATAAACGCGTAAACAAAATTTACGAAGCGCTTGCAAAAACAGACGTGAGGTTGTATCTCCGCAACGCTTACTCGTTTTCACACCAAACTTGGTACGTGTTATCACAAGCATGACCTGAGGCTACGTGCTGCGTTTCGGCGCAGCGCCACCTAGTGGTCCGGAGATATGAAAAATGGCTATTTTTGCTCGTAACTTCTGAACGGTTTCTCCAAAAATCAAAAACTTGGTCTCGTTAGATTCAGGGCGTCATGCCGAGTCGACCGATATCCAATTTTCCCAGATCGGCCATTTTGGCTGTCGGCCATTTTGAATTATGTGCTAAAATGCTGTATTTTTTGAACGCATGAACGAATTGTTACGAAACTCGTTATGGGTCATCAGTACGATGCCCTGAAGGAGCCTGAGAAGTTTCGAAACAGCGCCACCTAGTGGTGAATTGTTTTATTCAAACGCTTATAACTTTGGGTGTGGTACACTTATTTTCACGGGAGTCATATTTTTGAGGTCCTGAATCGTTGCCGAGTCCAACGATACCAAATATGTCGGGTTTCGTCTCACGGATGGCGTAGCGTAGCGATTTAGCGCGAAAAAAACACTTGGCGATATCTTCAAAACCGCTGTTCCGATCGAGACGAAACCACCGCCAGAAACACGGAATCATAGCTTGTTAACTATACGCTAATGCCCAAATGCGTAAATATTGATAGTAAGGGGTAGTAAAATTCAAACAAAGTCATGTGTCAGTCATTTTTTACGTGTTTTTTCATATAAATGTTTATAACTCGGAAGTAAATTGAGATATTTGCACCAAAATTGACACACATATGTATGGGGTCACTCTGAGGACACATACAAAAAATTGTGGGACTGAGCCTCTTGGTGGCGCTATAATAGAACAAAACGTGAAATTCCCATTGACTTCAATACAGTTTTGTGAAATACAATGCTATACTAAACAAATGCTTTGGTCTAACATTACGAAACTCAGTGTGTGCCATAAGCAGCATGCCCTGAAGGTACTCAAAAGATTTTGAGACAGCGCCACCTGTTGGTCAAAAGTTATAATTCATTTCTGAGATTGCTAATAACTTTTGAATAAATTTGCCTATTGCAATGAAACTGATCTTAATAGATTCCTTGGGTTATGCCGAAAACATAGATATCAGGTTTTGCATAATCAGCCAAACTTCCTGTCTGCCATCTTTATTTCTTTGAAAAACTTTCTTTTTCAAACTCCTCCTAGACCGTTTGTCCGATTTTCACGAAAATTGAATCGTGTCATCTCCAGACCCTGCCGACTAAAAGTTATGAATTGCACGATGATAGACAAAACCGTTTTCGTATACCACAGCATCAAAGTTTAGGCATGCTGCCAAAATTACTATTTAGGCTTTATCTCTGCAATGCCTTCACATTTTGACACCAAACTTTGCATGTGTCATTGTCACCTCACTCTGACCACATCACATCTATTTCGTAACTGCGCCACCCATTGTTCGAAAGTGATAACCCATTAAATCATCTTATAAGTTAATGTTTATGTGATTTTCTTAGCCATTTGCCCAAAGTTCTCTCAAAATGCCCTTAATTGCTCCTTGCTGCAGTTGGTCTGCCACTCCTTGCCATTTTGGCATATGTTGCCGCTTCTTGCGCTTGGCCCCGGTAATGGCTGCTTGCAGCTATATTTATTATTATTATTATTCTTCTTCCGACTGGGCGTCTATGGCAGCCCATAGACCGGTTTGCGGGAAAGTTGTTTTGGTTTGACATTCTGATAGAGGACAGTCCCAACTTTAAATACACCAATTTTGGTGTCTCTAACTCATTCCCTCTAGCGCCACCAACTGTCCAAAGTTTCACTTTTATTATGCTAATAACTTTTGAACCGTAAGGCCTATCAACAAAATTCTTTTTTCCTCTTGTTCCTGAGCTCATGCCGATTCGATCGCACCCTATGACGTCATTTTCCGTCATAAAAAAACGGCCGCCATTTTGAATTTTCCAAAAAACCTACTTTTGCGAACTCGTCCTAGACGGTTTGTCCGATTTTCACCAAAATCGCACCGGATCATCTCCAGGCAGTGCTGACAAAAAGTTATGGAATTCAAGATGATTCGAATAACCGTTTTCGATTAACGCGTAAACAAAATTTACGTAGCGCTTGCTAAAACAGACGTATGGTTGTATCTCCGCAACGCTTACTCGTTTTCAGACCAAACTTGGTACGTGTCATCACAAGCATGACCTGAGGCTACGTGCTGCGTTTCGGCGCAGTGCCACCTAGTGATCCGGAGATATGAAAAATGGCTATTTTTGCTCGTAACTTCTGAACGGTTTGTCCAAAAATCATAAACTTCATCTCGTTAGATTCAGGGCATCATGCCGAGTCGACCGATATCCAATTTTCCCAGATCGGCCATTTTGGCTGTCGGCCATTTTGAATTATGTGCTAAAATGCTGTATTTTTTGAACGCATGAACGAATTGTTACGAAACTCGGTATGGGTCATCAGTACGATGCCCTGAAGGAGCCTGAGAAGTTTCGAAACAGCGCCACCTAGTGGTGAATTGTTTTATTCAAACGCTTATAACTTTGGGTGTGGTACACTTATTTTCACGGGAGTCATATTTTTGAGGTCCTGAATCGTTGCCGAGTCCAACGATACCAAATATGTCGGGTTTCGTCTCACGGATGGCGTAGCGTTGCGATTTAGCGCGAAAAAAACACTTGGCGATATCTTCAAAACCGCTGTTCCGATCGAGACGAAACCACCGCCAGAAACACGGAATCATAGCTTGTTAACTATACGCTAATGCCCAAATGCGAAAATATTGATAGTAAGGGGTAGTAAAATTCAAACAAAGTCATGTGTCAGTCATTTTTTACGCGTTTTTTCATATAAATGTTTATAACATGGAAGCGAATTGAGATATTTTCACCAAAATTGACACACATATGTATGGGGTCACTCTGAGGACACATAAAAAAAATTGTGGGACTGAGCCTCTTGGTGGCGCTATAATAGAACAAAACGTGAAATTCCCATTGACTTCAATAGAGTTTTGTGAAATAAAATGCTATGCTAAACAAATGCATTGGTGTAATATTACAAAACTCAGTGTGTGCCATAAGCAGCATGCCCTGAAGGTACTCAAAAGATTTTGAGACAGCACCACCTGTTGGTCAAAAGTCATAATTAATTTCTGAAAACGCTAATAACGTTTGAAAAAAAATGTGCCTATTGCAATGAAACTGATCTTAATTGATTCCTTGGGTTATGCTGAAAACATAGATATATGGTTTTGCATAATCAGCCAAACTTCCTGTCCGCCATCTTTATTTCTTTGAAAAACCTTCTTTTTCGAACTCCTCCTAGACCGTTTGTCCGATTTTCACGAAAATTGAATCGTATCATCTCCAGACGGTGCCGAATAAAAGATATGGATTGCGTGACGATAGACAAAACCGTTTTCGTATACCACAGCATCAAATTTGAGGCATGCTGTCAAAATGACTATTTAGGCTTTATCTCTGCAATGCCTTCACATTTTGACACCAAACTTTGTATGTGTCATTGTCACCTCACTCTGACCACATCACATCTATTTCGTAACTGCGCCACCTATTGTTCGAAAGTGATAATCCATTAAATCATCTTATAAGTTAATGTTTATGTGATTTTCTTAGCCATTTGCCCAAAGTTCGCTCAAAATGCCCTTAATTGCTCCTTGCTGCAGTTGGTCTGCCACTCCTTGCCATTTTGGCATATGTTGCCGCTTATTGCGCTTGGCCCCGGTAATGGCTGCTTGCAGCTATATTTAGGGGCCAAGCACCGAAGGTGCGGAGGCACCTATTGTATCTGTGCCGGTTCTTATTATTATTATTATTATTATTATTATTCTTCTTCCGACTGGGCGTCTATGGCAGCCCATAGACCGGTTTGCGGGAAAGTTGTTTTGGTTTGACATTCTGATAGAGGACAGTCCCAACTTTAAATAAACCAATTTTGGTGTCTCTAACTCATTCCCTCTAGCGCCACCAACTGTCCAAAGTTTCACTTTTATTATGCTAATAACTTTTGAACCGTAAGGCCTATCAACAAAATTCTTTTTTCCTCTTGTTCCTGAGCTCATGCCGATTCGATCGCACCCTATGACGTCATTTTCCGTCATAAAAAAACGGCCGCCATTTTGAATTTTCCAAAAAACCTACTTTTGCGAACTCGTCCTAGACGGTTTGTCCGATTTTCACCAAAATCGCACCGGATCATCTCCAGGCAGTGCTGACAAAAAGTTATGGAATTCAAGATGATTCGAATAACCGTTTTCGATTAACGCGTAAACAAAATTTACGTAGCGCTTGCGAAAACAGACGTATGGTTGTATCTCCGCAACGCTTACTCGTTTTCAGACCAAACTTGGTACGTGTCATCACAAGCATGACCTGAGGCTACGTGCTGCGTTTCGGCGCAGTGCCACCTAGTGGTCCGGAGATATGAAAAATGGCTATTTTTGCTCGTAACTTCTGAACGGTTTGTCCAAAAATCATAAACTTCATCTCGTTAGATTCAGGGCATCATGCCGAGTCGACCGATATCCAATTTTCCCAGATCGGCCATTTTGGCTGTCGGCCATTTTGAATTATGTGCTAAAATGCTGTATTTTTTGAACGCATGAACGAATTGTTACGAAACTCGGTATGGGTCATCAGTACGATGCCCTGAAGGAGCCTGAGAAGTTTCGAAACAGCGCCACCTAGTGGTGAATTGTTTTATTCAAACGCTTATAACTTTGGGTGTGGTACACTTATTTTCACGGGAGTCATATTTTTGAGGTCCTGAATCGTTGCCGAGTCCAACGATACCAAATATGTCGGGTTTCGTCTCACGGATGGCGTAGCGTAGCGATTTAGCGCGAAAAAAACACTTGGCGATATCTTCAAAACCGCTGTTCCGATCGAGACGAAACCACCGCCAGAAACACGGAATCATAGCTTGTTAACTATACGCTAATGCCCAAATGCGAAAATATTGATAGTAAGGGGTAGTAAAATTCAAACAAAGTCATGTGTCAGTCATTTTTTACGTGTTTTTTCATATAAATGTTTATAACATGGAAGCGAATTGAGATATTTTCACCAAAATTGACACACATATGTATGGGGTCACTCTGAGGACACATAAAAAAAATTGTGGGACTGAGCCTCTTGGTGGCGCTATAATAGAACAAAACGTGAAATTCCCATTGACTTCAATAGAGTTTTGTGAAATAAAATGCTATGCTAAACAAATGCATTGGTGTAATATTACAAAACTCAGTGTGTGCCATAAGCAGCATGCCCTGAAGGTACTCAAAAGATTTTGAGACAGCACCACCTGTTGGTCAAAAGTCATAATTAATTTCTGAAAACGCTAATAACGTTTGAAAAAAAATGTGCCTATTGCAATGAAACTGATCTTAATTGATTCCTTGGGTTATGCTGAAAACATAGATATATGGTTTTGCATAATCAGCCAAACTTCCTGTCCGCCATCTTTATTTCTTTGAAAAACCTTCTTTTTCGAACTCCTCCTAGACCGTTTGTCCGATTTTCACGAAAATTGAATCGTATCATCTCCAGACGGTGCCGAATAAAAGATATGGATTGCGTGACGATAGACAAAACCGTTTTCGTATACCACAGCATCAAATTTGAGGCATGCTGCCAAAATGACTATTTAGGCTTTATCTCTGCAATGCCTTCACATTTTGACACCAAACTTTGTATGTGTCATTGTCACCTCACTCTGACCACATCACATCTATTTCGTAACTGCGCCACCTATTGTTCGAAAGTGATAATCCATTAAATCATCTTATAAGTTAATGTTTATGTGATTTTCTTAGCCATTTGCCCAAAGTTCGCTCAAAATGCCCTTAATTGCTCCTTGCTGCAGTTGGTCTGCCACTCCTTGCCATTTTGGCATATGTTGCCGCTTATTGCGCTTGGCCCCGGTAATGGCTGCTTGCAGCTATATTTATTATTATTATTCTTCTTCCGACTGGGCGTCTATGACAGCCCATAGACCGGTTTGCGGGAAAGTTGTTTTGGTTTGACATTCTGATAGAGGACAGTCCCAACTTTAAATACACCAATTTTGGTGTCTCTAACTCATTCCCTCTAGCGCCACCAACTGTCCAAAGTTGCACTTTTATTATGCTAATAACTTTTGAACCGTAAGGCCTATCAACAAAATTCTTTTTTCTTCTTGTTCCTGAGCTCATGCCGATTCGATCGCACCCTATGACGTCATTTTCCGTCATAAAAAAACGGCCGCCATTTTGAATTTTCCAAAAAACCTACTTTTGCGAACTCGTCCTAGACGGTTTGTCCGATTTTCACCAAAATCGCACCGGATCATCTCCAGGCAGTGCTGACAAAAAGTTATGGAATTCAAGATGATTCGAAGAACCGTTTTCGATAAACGCGCAAACTAATTTTACGTAGCGCTTGCAAAAACAGACGTGAGGCTGTATCTCGGCAACGCTTAATCCTATTCAGACCAAACTTGGTACATGTTATCACAAGCATGACCTGAGGCTACATGCAGCGTTTCGGCGCAGCGCCACCTAGTGGTCCGGAGATATGAAAAATGGCTATTTTTGCTCGTAACTTCTGAACGGTTTGTCCAAAAATCATAAACTTCATCTCGTTAGATTCAGGGCATCATGCCGAGTCGACTGATATGCAATTTTCCCAGATCGGCCATTTTGGCTGTCGGCCATTTTGAATTATGTGCTAAAATGCTGTATTTTTTGAACGCATGAACGAATTGTTACGAAACTCGGTATGGGTCATCAGTACAATGCCCTGAAGGAGCCTGAGAAGTTTCGAAACAGCGCCACCTAGTGGTGAATTTTTTTTTTCAAACGCTTATAGCTTTGGGTGTGGTACACTTATTTTCACGGGAGTCATCTTTTTGAGTTCCTGAATCGTTGCCGAGTCCAACGATACTAAACATGCTGGGTTTCGTGTTACGGTTTTTGTAGCATAGCGATTTAGCGCGAAAAAAACACTTGGCGATATCTTCAAAACCGCTGTTCCGATCGAGACGAAACCACCGCCAGAAACACGGAATCATAGCTTGTTAACTAAATGCTAATGCCCAAATGCGAAAATATTGATAGTAAGGGGTAGTAAAATTCAAACAAAGTCATGTGTCAGTCATTTTTTACGTGTTTTTTCATATAAATGTTTATAACTCGGAAGTGAATTGAGATATTTGCACCAAAATCGACACACATATGTATGGGGTCACTCTGAGGACACATAAAAAAAATTGTGGGACTGAGCCTCTTGGTGGCGCTATAATAGAACAAAACGTGAAATTCCCATTGACTTCAATACAGTTTTGTGAAATACAATGCTATACTAAACAAATGCATTGGTGTAATATTACAAAACTCAGTGTGTGCCATAAGCAGCATGCCCTGAAGGTACTCAAAAGATTTTGAGACAGCGCCACCTGTTGGTCAAAAGTTATAATTAATTTCTGAGAACGCTAATAACTTTTGAATAAATTTGCCTATTGCAATGAAACTTATCTTAATAGATTCCTTGGGTTATGCCGAAAACATAGATATCAGGTTTTGCATAATCAGCCAAACTTCCTGTCCGCCATCTTTATTTCTTTGAAAAACCTTCTTTTTCGAACTCCTCCTAGACCGTTTGTCCGATTTTCACGAAAATTGAATCGTATCATCTCCAGACCGTGCCGACTAAAAGGTATGAATTGCATGATGATAGACAAAACCGTTTTCGTATACCACAGCATCGAAATTTAGGCATGCTGCCAAAATTACTATTTAGGCTTTATCTCTGCATGCCTTCACATTTTGACACCAAACTTTGCATGTGTCATTGTCACCTCACTCTGACCACATCACATCTATTTCGTAACTGCGCCACCTATTGTTCGAAAGTGATAATCCATTAAATCATCTTATAAGTTAATGTTTATGTGATTTTCTTAGCCATTTGCCCAACGTTCTCTCAAAATGCCCTTAATTGCTCCTTGCTGCAGTTGGTCTGCCACTCCTTGCCATTTTGGCATATGTTGCCGCTTCTTGCGCTTGGCCCCGGTAATGGCTGCTTGCAGCTATATTTATATCTGTTTTTTAATTGTTGAACATCAATTAAATTACAGTGTGCTGGATCCCTCACTGGAAATCGAAAGTAACTCACTCCGAATAAACATTTTCTCTTTAAATAATTGCACCTGGGAACAATATAAGTTGACGCCATTATGACTAAAAGTTTGCTAAGAAGTATTTGCAACTAAAGTAAGGCAGTATTTAACTGCATATCTATTACAGACTGTGGGAGTGGATAGCAACATGCCCAGTGCATTATGGGTGTTGAAGTTTTCCTACCTATTTGGCAAAAAGGAAGACAACAGCCTTCTTTAGTCTAGTCAGGTAGCACCAATTTCAGTTTTTTTCACCTTTCTACTGTATAGACAGCCAAGTTTTATTGAATGCCCATTTTGCCAGTAATGAATTACCCATTTAAGTGTCACTTTATTTCCTTAATATTACATTATCTGCAAGTACAGCTTTTTGAAAACAGACTTTTAAGACTTGAAGCACACTACAAGCGTACTTCCAATAGAATTACACTTCTTTTTCGCAAAGGTTATTTCTGGAGAAAAAATAGGAAGAACATAAGGAATAGCAAAGAAAATAAGGTGTTGCCTTTACTTTTTTATATCATAAAACAAAACAAACTTAGACTTACATGAAGAAACAGGCGCCTCAGAAGTAGAATTATCTGCACCTGCATAAAACAAATATAAACCAAGTCGTATGGTCACTTTCACCATTTATTGAACATACAAATAAGTATTGTAAAAACATACTTCAACAGAACATTTTTTTTCATGCCTTACAGTGTGTGGGTTTATGTGTGGGTTTCTGATATAGCAGTTACAGATATTGTTACTTTGCTTTTAGTATGGCATGCAGCTTCACATCCATTTACCCAGTAAAATATTATACTCTGATATACAGGAGACTTTTTGAAAAGCTTCCTCTGTCAGACATCTGTCTGCTGGGGGCTAGTGTGGGACCTTTCTGCTGACATTTCCTGTCCTGGCCAAACACAGTTTCTGCTCTCACTCTGTCTGATTTTTGTGACCCCTTGCTTGACTTCTGCCTCTTAACAGCTAAAAGAAAAGCTGACACTTGCTGTGCTGTCCTGTCTGCTAAACAACACACCGCATACACATATCTAGACATATACTCTCACTAAATACTGTAAGTTCATATGTTCAATACCACTTTAGGAGAATTAGCCAATAAAAATTAAATCACATCTTTATAAATGATCAGGGTTTGCATACAAATAATATCTTTGATAGGGCAAAGGAGTAATTAACTTCATACGGTGGCCGAGAGAGCTCAGCACGCTGTAACTGAAGAAAACACATACAAATAGAAAAACTAAAACATCTTCAACAGTTTTACAACACACTTGTGCTCTAAATACTCACAACACAACCAAATACAGAAAGTGCTGCAAATAGCACAGACCACAACGGAAATGTTTCCAGGGGACCCCAGTGACGAACCCTCCTGGGACATGCTGTTTGCTCGTTTCTTACCTATCCTTACCTGTTATTAAGTTTATTCTTACCTGTTGTTATTATTCTTACCTCTCCTTAAGCCAATTATTACCTATATAATAATTATTACCAATTATTATGACCCAACATTTCTTATGAAACTTATTTAAACACAACATGACAACATCTTTTTTTCCTATCTTTAATTCTCATTTGTATTCTGATGACATTGAATATATTGTTAATAGATTATGTATATTGCATACAAAGTTGCATGTCATAAACATGTCATCTCTGTAATTTTTTGCAAAAAATAAAAAAATAATAAAAAAATAAAAAATAAAAAAAGTAGACTTTGAGCTATAGGCATGTCCCAGATGGGTTCATCACTTCTTTTAGTTTGACATTTTGTTTGCAAATAAAAATATACTATATTCTTGGCATGTTTGGTTCGATTAAAACAAACACTGGAGCGATTGCTTTGTTAAATCGATTAACTTGAATCAGTGTGAACACTACCATCCGAACCCTTGTGCACACCAAAAATCTGGCTTGGTTTGAATGAAATATGAACACAACACTACATGATGTCACAAAATGCAACCCTAAAAAGGAGAGAATGCTCAGGCATACCTGTTTTTTCTCATGATAGTCACGATTTTGCCCACCACTTGGTACAGACATCAGAACCACATCTCCTCACAGCAGATCTTTGTTTGTGTGTGCGACGGAGGGATTACTTCCGTCCTTTACACATATTATAAGCTATTCACGAGTTCTTAGCTAGTCAAAATACTATCACGCAGGCTGTGCGCATGCAACAAGCGCATTTATCACAGCACACAGCATTGTTTTGGATGTTTGCAGCCCATTCTCACCCCCAAGGCGTCACCTAACTGACGCCTTGGGAAGCATTTGGACATGCTTCAATATCTGACGCTTTGGGCGCCCTTTAGCGTCAGTTAGATGACGCCCTAGGATCGCGTGTACCCTACCCCCACCCCACACCTAAACCTAACCGCGTCCTCTAACAAACGCTTTCCTTTAGCGTCAGTTAGATGACGCCGTAGAATCGCGTCATGTAAGTGACGCTAAAGGGCGCCTAAAACGTCAAATATTGAAGCATGGTCAAAGGTGACGCCTTGGGGTGAGAATGCGTTGATGTTTGATATGTTCCATCATGAAATGTAACAAAAGCCAAACAATCGGGTTTTGAACATATCCCTATGCCTTTATATTTGTTGTTAAAATGCCAATGTGAACGCTAAGAAGACCAGAGGCTGGTTGCATAAACCACTAAGACTAGTCTTACAATTCACATTAATTTTTTTTTCTTTAAGACTGTTCATAGCTTTTTTTTAAATAGTTACATAAAAACATATTTTGTAACTGAAAAGTAAGACTGACTGCCTCTGATTAACTGCTAGTGGGTCATACTAGAACTTAAAACACTATCTTAACATAATGTTTATGCAGACGGCCAGCAGAAGGAAAGGCTGTCTCCAAGCGGAGGATGGCCCACTGGATAGTGGATGCCATCGTCTTGGTTTACCAAGCACAAGGCGTGCCCTGCCCAATCAGGTTGCATGCACACTCCACAAGAGGCATTGTATCCTCCTGGGCGCTGGCAAGTGGCTTCCCGCTAACAGATATTTGTAGAGCTGTGGGCTGGGCGACACCTAACACATTTGCTAGATATTGCAGCTTACGTGTAGAGCTGGTCTCCTCCCATGTTCTCACCCTAAATGGGTGGAAGCACTGAGAGGTCCAGCTCTGTCAGCTCCCTGCATCCCACTGTCCACCCTTATTGCTTCAGCGAAAAACCAGTTGAGTCCTCCAAACACCCCTTGGCCCGGACATGGCGAAGCGTCCGGCGCCAGGCCTTTATCACTGAATCCTTGTGAACCGGTACTAGGCTGGTCCCATGTGTGTGACCCTACGGGGATCCCATACATGTATATTCTCCACGGCTGCTCCTAACAGAAGCCTGTGTCTTTCCCTTGGGCTAAGTCACCCACTATTGCCTTCAGGCAAGTCCATTTGTATTCTCTACATATTGTAACTCCTTGAAGAAAAGGGCTTCCATAGTGTTCTCCTTCTTAAAAGAAGGGCAAGCTTTCCCAGCGTTATCCAATAATCTAACTATATGGGTTATCACGGAACAACAGTGACAGATTCACTCCGTGTAAGCCTTCTCCTATTGTCCTTCCGGGCAAGAAGGGGTCATGGCTTGCCCAGGGTGCTGGATGGGGTGCAGCAGCTGTGGCGCTTTGGAAGGAATTTCTATTTGAAGTGAGAGTGATCGACTGATAGGGACCGTCTCGGTTACATATGGTAACTCTTGTTCCCAGCCAGGAGGGAATGGAGACATACGTCCAGTCGCCACATCTGCTACTGCCTGCCGGAGTGGCCAGCTTATTCATGCTTGGCTCCTCAGCAAAAAACTGAAGTTCAAGCACCTGCTGATCCTATACCTGCATTGCAAGGCTGAATCAAGACAATCTATTTTGTCATTTAAAAGTAGAATTTCTTGCCCAAAGTCAATAACAACATTTTTAGAGCTTCCAGAAATAAGAAAAAAGGCCTCTAACCCCAGTGACCTTGGCTCTGCGCTCTTCTTGTTGATGTTTGTGTGGAAAAGGCTGGAGACATCCGGTCAGACTGTAACCTTCCCATATTGGCGGGGCAGAGTTACAAGCCATGTTGCGAGCAATGTTACACCTGGGTGTTTTGGTCACCTCTGTTTTGGTTTCATTCACTCATTTTACTCATGTATGCATGATTGTGTTTATGTGTTTGTTTAGACTAGTATGTGTTTGTGATCACAGCAACATGTTCTGTATGGGCGTGGTAAGATGTTTTAGGTTAGGTGGGTTTTTTTTTACATTATTTATACATTATTTGATGAGCAATCGTAACACAATGGACGGTCTACGGGACGTAAACAGCTTTACAGTGATAAACAGGAAAATACCAATACTACAATGGAAACAGAAATCTTTTTTTTGCTCTTAAAGGGTTAGTTCACCCAAAAATGAAAATTAAGTCATTAATTACTCACCCCCATGCTGTTCCAACCTCGTAAGACCTTCGTTCATCTTCGGAACACAAATAAAGATATTTTTGATTGAATCTGAGAGCTAGATCAGTCCTACATAGACTACCTAAGGGACTGGCTCTTGACGGCCCATAAAGTCATTAAAGAAAAGGTTTAAATATTCCATGTGCCTACAGCGGCTCAATTATAAGTTTATCAAGCGACGGGACTACTTTTTGTGCGAAAAAAACATAAATAACGACTTTATTCCACTATTCCATTACTTCCTTATTGGCGCATGCGCGAGAACTGAGACGAGGAGGTTCTCATTCGTCTACTTGTTACCGGCTGCTCACCGCTTAGGAGTTTTACCGCCACCTACCATATAAAATGATGATCCATATATAAGGCGCTCCGGATTATTAGGAACACTGTCGTTTTTTGAGAAGATTAAAGGCTTTTAAGTGCACCTTATAGTGCGGAAAATACGCAAATTGAAAAGCGTATGTACAGCGCGCATCTTCCTCTGGTTGTAAACAGAAAGCTATATCAGCACATCATCTTATACGGTAGGGGGCGGTAAAACTCCTAAGCGGTGAGCAGCCGGTAACAAGAAGTAGACGAATGAGAACGTCCTCGTCTCAGTTCTCGCGCATGCGCCAATAAGGAAGTAATGGAATAGTTGAATAAAGTCGTTATTTTTGTTTTTTTTCGCACAAAAAGTAGTCTTGTCGCTTGATAAACTTATAATTGAGCCGCTGTAGGAACATGGAATATTTAAACCTTTTCTTTAATGACTTTATGGGCCGTCAAGAGCCAGTCCCTTAGGCAGTCTATGTAGGAGTGATCCAGCTCTCAGATTCAATCAAAAATATCTTTATTTGTGTTCCGAAGATGAACGAAGGTCTTACGGGGTTGGCACAGCATGGGGGTGAGTAATTAATGACTTAATTTTAATTTTTGGGTGAACTAACCCTTTAAACAGCTCTAAAAAGACAATAGTAAACAGTCCTTAGTTGAAATCATCTCAGTCCAATAACTCTGTAAAGCACATACATTATGAAATGAGTTCAAATCAGCTTTAAAGCAAATTTTCAGAAAACAGTGATGTTTTCAATGTTTTCATACAGCTAAGTTGAGTTCTTATCCAATAGTGTCAGTGCAGTCAAATCAGTAATAATGTTGAATATTAATATTATGGCACAGGAGAGAACACATAATCACATTTTAATGTGAAGGGTTTATTTTCCCAAATAAAGTCTAAACATATTTTGATATTCTTCATAGCTTTGTCATTAACAAACAGAGAGAGAGAGAGAGAGAGAGAGAGAGAGAGAGAGAGAGAGAGAGAGAGAGAGAGAGAGAGAGAGAGAGAGAGAGAGAGAGAGAGAGAGAGAGAGAGAGAGAGAGAGAGAGAGAGAGAGAGAGAGAGAGAGAGAGAGAGAGAGAGAGAGAGAGAGAGAGATCTGGATTCAAGAAGGGAAAGACCCACAGCCCCTCAGGTTGATTTTAGCACCTCTTTTTACTTTGAGATCGTTAAAATCATAACAATAAATAGTTTAATAGCTGTGATACTGTTTTTGAAATCAAATCTATGCAAGCTATGACAGGAAACACTGGCATTTAACAACACCTTTAAAAACTTTAGTTAATCCTAAAAAATAAAGCATATGCACAAGCCCAGATAGGAAATAAAACAGTTAACAAATAAGCATGTGTCCTATGGTTATTATACTAAAATATTATATTATACCAAAATGTATTGGACATACATTTATTTTATAAGTATTTTATAAGTATACTACAAATACACAATACTAATAATAAACTGCAATTCTACGTTTGATATACTAAACTGATATACACTTAAAGTCTGCTAATTTGGAACTAATTTTGTTCTAAATGTACTTTATTTAAATTAAATATGCAAATATGTCCGCATTACATTCATACTACACACATTCATATATACACTTATTCAAAATAAGTACCTTCTCAAGAGAGTATGTGATTTCAGATGCAGCCTATGCAATAGCGAGGGGTTAATGATGTGGCTTCCTATGCATTGATGTTAGCCAATCATAACAGTGGCTAATTACAAACAAGCCTTAAAACAGAGGCTTAGCTGTGCCTAAGGAGCCATGCCTTAAAACAGATCATTTCAGAGGACAGAGGGTCAGAATGAGGGTTGAAAATAATCGTTTTTGTCATGACCCCTTTAATGGTATATACTACACAGCTTCACTCTGACTCTAACTTTTAGGGAGCCTCTCAATTTCATCTCGAGTTGGCTAAGCCTGTCAAGTCAAGTGCCAATAACTAATGAATTATGTCATACCTCCTGAAGAGCCATTAATAATCTATTAATTAAGGTTCAAGAAAAAATTACTAATGAACAGTTATAGTAGTCACTACAATAATCAATTTTTTAGCATTGTAGTGGAAGAAGTACACAAATCAAGTGCTTGAGTAAAAGTACAGATACCCCAATAAAATATTACTCCAGTAAAATTATATTTAGGCCATTTTCAAAATTAATGAAAGGTGATTCATTTTTAAAGTACTTAAAAAGTAAAACGCATATTATTATACTTAGTTCTTATACATTTTAAACTTATTTTGCACCATTAAAGTTCCATCAATATCACCCCACATTTTACAGTGATTTGGTGATGCAAGAGCCCAGGCATTTGCATCCTCTTCTGGAGAGTTCTCAGCACCGTCGATTTGGTGCACTTCTTCTGCGAAATACACGTTATTCATTACTGTGCTGTAAATCATTTTATTTTATGCAAGGCAACATACAAAGACGCAATGTCAGTTAGCCTACCCAGCAAAGGAGTCGGTCTTTTTTGCGTCATGGAAACGCCTGATCCCTTGCATAAAACAAATTATTTTATTCATAAAGATAGTAAATCTATTTACATCAGATGTTAAAATATGTTCTTAGAGCTGTGCACTGTTTGCTTATGGCCTATGGTAGCCTGGATGCCAGCCCGAACCCCGCCCACAACATTTTTTGGTCGGGAAGTTCGGTCTGGACTCGATCCATTGCGGAGTAATTATGATCAGAAATGTTCGCGCCAATCAAATTGCCAGGGTGGGCTTTATACGATGATGGACAGGTGATCTGCAAGGACGTAATCATCACGTTATCAAAGAGCGCTTAACTCGTTTCCCTCAAAGATGACTGCAGCTGGAGAATTGAGATGTATAGATTCCGCTATCGCATATGTTGTAAAATAAATCGACAGCGCATTAATTTTAATAGACAAACAGAGAACTGCAATCAAGGCATTTGTCGATCGGAAAGATATTTTTGCCGTCCTTCCTACATGATTTGGGAAAAGTGTAACTTATCAGCTGGCTCCGATGATCACTAAGAAGATGGGACGTAATGAAAAGCCTGTGGTCGTTGTGGTTTCTCATTTGGTCGCACTCATGGAGAATGAAGTAAAAGAAGCAGCACTCGCTATTTTACTTCTAAAATAAGTAAGTTCTGTAGTTGACAACTGTATGCAAAGTAGTTGACTTACTGCGTTGCTCTGATTGGTTGTAGGTCTGCCGACTATCCAATTGAATGAAGAGTTTTTTTTTCTGGTTTGGTTTAGACACGCCTCATAATCAAAGCCCTACGGAGCAGTTTCAGACTCATATTCCGACAAGAATATGAGTATGATGAAAATGACAATGCAATATGTAAAATGACATCGCATTCTGTATTTAAATTCACAGTCAAGACACTTGCGATTGCATTTTCATGAAATATCCTGCAATCAATGTAGCAAAATTCAATATACAAATTGAAAATGCATTCCGAGCCAATCACGCCCCCTCCTGCCCTGTCAGTCACTATTTAGTCAGTCAGTCATATTTCGGCTATGAGTGAAACGCAGGGCGGTGGTCTGAAATTAAGCATTTTCCTTGATGAACATGAGCCCTGCTCCCACAAGAGATCCTGCACCATACCGTGGAAATGCGACCAGTTGTTTACTTGAATTACTTTTAAAAGTTTAACTTTTGATTTTAAAATGTTTGTTAAATGAGTTTAAATCAGTATATATGTTTTAAAAAAATATCATCCGAAATAAAGGAAGATATCATGCAGCTTAAACGAGTCATTGTAGTGTATTTTACAAAGTTTATAGATGATTACATTAATATATATATATTTTTTTCTAAGTTTTATTTGAATCAGAAGTATGTGGTAATTCTTTATTAATTACTAATGGATTCCCTATATTTTCACTTTAGAATACTGTTTCAGGTTCTAAGTAATTCCTGAAGAATTATGTAATCATTCTTTATTAATTACTAAATAAGTTTCCTATGTTCACTTTAGAACACTGTTTCAGGTTAATTCCTGTTGTCTAATTCCTGGATAATTATTTGATAATTATTTATTAATTACTAATGGGTTCCCTGTATTTTCACTTTAGAATACTGTTCCCGGTTATACACTCACCTAAAGGATTATTTGGAACACCATTCTAATACTGTGTTTGACCCCCTTTGCCTTCAGAACTGCTTTAATTCTACGTGGCATTGAATCAAAAAGGTGCTGAAAGAATTCTTTAGAAATGTTGGCCCATATTGATAGGATAGCATCTTGCAATTTATGGAGATTTAGGATGCACATCCAGGGCACGAATCTCCCGTTCCACCACATCCCAAATATGCTCTATTGGGTTGAGATCTGGTGACTGTGGGGGCCATTTTAGCACAGTGCTTTTTAGTTAACTCATTGTCATGTTAAAGAAACCAATTTGAAATGATTCAAGCTTTGTGACATGGTACATTATCCTGCTGGAAATACATCAGAGGATGGGTACATGGTGGCCATAAAGGGATGGACATGGTCAGAAACAATGCTCAGGTAGGCCGTGGTATTTAAACAATGCCGAATTGGCACTAAGGGGCCTAAAGTGTGCCAAGAAAATATCCCCCACACCATTACACCACCACCACCACCAGCCTGCACAGTAGTAACAAGGCATGATGGATCCATGTACTCATTCTGTTTACGCCAAATTCTGACTCTACCATCTGAATGTCTCAACAGAAATCAAGACTAGAGGTCTCCACAGTGCACCCGAGACCCGTCGGCCCGGGACCCGACCCAGGACCCGTACGGGTTCGGGTCTATATTTTAAATGATCAGCCGGGTCCGGGTCGGATCCGAATCTATTACTTCGGGTCCCGGGTCTGTTTAACATTGTGTGTAATACCAACGCATTCTCATCCTTTAGCGCCATATAGGACGCTATATGACAAAACGGCAAAATACTACTCACATGGCACCCGTTATCGTTAATATAACACGCGCTGAGAACGGGCTGGTAATACCCGTGCGATCGGAGTGCAATCTCAAGCGCGTGTCATGTTTCTATGGCAACCAGAGCAGAGCTTCCGCCAAACCGCGCTTTACATTTTCTCCAATGTTTATAATAATATAAATGAACCGTCTTGTTTAATCTTAAAGTTTTGGTGGTCAGATTCAGACTCAATGAAGAGCAGAGAGCACAGATATGATCAAGCTGAACAAGCAATCGTTATTATAGTTCAAAAGGGCAAACAGTTAAAGTTATTTTGCGAGTTAACTCGAGTCAGAATGTACATGTGCAAGGCTGCATTTGTCATCCATCACCGTGACATCAAGTGGAAAGCTGAAATAATGAGTGGATTAAGCTTGGAATAACGAGAGAAATAACATGGATAGAACTTTCTTGTCGGTGGATTGTAATGCATCACAGTCAGTCAGGTAACGTAACAAGGAAGTGAGACGACGGCTACTAAAATTAGGTAAGACAAAAAGTTTTATTTTTCGCAAAGTTCTCATGTGAAATAATATGTGACAATCGGGTCCAGTCGGGTTTGTGTCTTCCTGCCGGGTTCGGGTCCAGTTTTCAAATAATAGATGGGTCCAGGTCGGGTCCGGGCAGTACATTTATTTCTAGGGTCTGCACTGGTCCGGGTCCAACTTTTGAAATGAACAACGGGTCCGGGTCGGTTCGGTGTAGCACATAACGGGACTCTTCCGGGTCGGGCATTAATTTTTGGACCCGCGAAGACCTCTAATCAAGACTCATCAGACCAGGCAACATTTTTTCCAGTCTTCAACTGTCCAATTTTGGTGAGCTCTTGCAAATTGTAGCCTCTTTTTCCTATTTGTAGTGGAGATGAGTGGTACCCGGTGGGGTCTTCTGCTGTTGTAGCTCATTCGCCTCAAGGTTTGCGTGTTGTGGCTTCACAAATGCTTTGCTCAATAACTCGTTTGTAACGTGGTTATTTCAGTCAAAGTTGCTCTTCTATCAGCTTGAATCAGTCAGCCCATTCTCCTCTGACCTCTAGATCAACAAGGCATTTTCGCCCACAGGACTGCCGCATTCTGGATGTTTTTCCCTTTTCACACCATTCTTTGTAAACCCTAGAAATGGTTGTGCGTGAAAATCCCTGAGCAGATTGTGAAATACTCAGACTTGCCCGTCTGGCACCAATAACCATGCCACGCTCAAAATTGCTTAAATCACATTTCTTTCCCATTCTGACATTCAGTTTGGAGCTGGAGACTGTCTTGACCAGGACCACACCCCTAAATGCATTGAAGCAACTGCCATGTGATTGGTTGATTAGATAATTGCATTAATGAGAACTGATTAATTGAACAGGTATTCCTAATAATACTTTAGGTGAGTGTAAATAATCCCTGAAGAATTATCAAATAATTCTTTATTAATAACTAATAAGCTCCCTATATTATTAGTTCCCCTCAGTTGTTGCCTAAAATCCATGAATTTACTCAATGGCACTGACTCTATGCTGAGGAAAACAGACACAGACAGTACTGTATATAAAATAAAACTAATCTGAGGTTGGTTTTGTATGCCTGTTCATTAGTTGCTTATTATTTTTCTTGAACCTTAATTAGTAGTTCTTCAGGAGGCATGACAGAATTCATTAGTCATTGATTAACTAACTGTAACTTAACACAATCATAAAATTATATTACATACTGATTTGTTAACACATCTTCCTTAGTAGTTAACAGCAGTGAAGAAGTAGTTAATGAACTACTAGTTCTTCAATAATTCCTCAGTTATGTTATGTTATGCAGTAAGTAAGATATTAGCACAACAAACTTTGGATCATGTACAAAATGTTATTATATTTATAAAGTAGTTTTATATACAATGTCAAATACTTTGCAACTTTTATTAAGAAAGACCATAATTCAGAGACCCTGTACTGTATGTACAACATCATATAAAAAGCTGATCAAATTCAAAACCACCCTGACACTTCAAAACACCCACTAATCTTTACAACATGCTATAAAGGAAATGATTATTTTACCTGTCCAGTGGAGGAGGATACAGGAACAGATGAAGAATGAAATCCTTCTCACCATGGTGTAGTTCTTCTCTAATTACAAAAAAAAAAACAACCAGAAAAGCGGAGTGATGCTTTGGAGCGGAGCACTAAAGTGATTAGAAAGAGATGTGTATCCAGCTACTCCAATGCTTATTTTAGAACTTCCCTTAGACAAAGAGGTACAGGAAACTGAGCTACTGAGGGTGGAGGACCAAGAACCGGGAGATGTGTGGCGTGGTTTGGAAGTGGGTAGTGTTTGAGTATTGGTGCTCAGCTAAGGGCTGAAATCCCTTTTTTTTTGTTAGGAACTTCTCTATAAGTCTATGTTAGTGTTTTATACAAATCCAAAAGAAGTGTTCTACTTTTTTCTAAATTGCTGTGTTAGAATTAAGTAAGTTAGGCAGCATTAGGTAAACTCTCTGATGCATGATGCCCACTGCTGTGGACACAACTTAAAGTAATTTAACTGTTTAGGGTGTGATTCCAGAGTGATTCAGACTTTCTTTCTGTCAGGAGTTCTGAGAGGGAGGACCCAGATACAGAATAGGTTGATGTCTACAAACAGAGCACAGCACGAGAAAGAATGAGGAAGGAACAGTCCAAACAAAATGGCCAAAAAAAAAAAAAAAAAAAAATGTGACAGGACATCTGTGGGGGACTGTTGGAATTAACTTCAGAGGACAACAGACCGAAGAACTGCGGTGGATGTGACTGGGCCAGGGTCAGGGAGATGGTTGTGGTGAACACAGGGCAAGGCACCATGAAGCAGAGATCTGATATTTTCCATTATTCTTGCCTTCTTCTTACCTTTTGAAACTTATTTAAACATAACATGACAAAAATTGTACAATGTAACTTAGTATAGATTAATATCTTACCCCCATGATCTATTTCTCTATCTTTTTTAAGTTTCATTTTGTTTGTTTTTTTAGTGTTCAGCTCTTGTTTAACTCTTCTTTTCTCATTTGTATTCTGATGACACTGAACATACAGCATTGTTAATACATTTTGTATATTGTATACAAAGTTGCATGTCATAAACATGTAATCTCTGCATGTTTTGCAAAAATAAATAAATAAAAATAATAATAATAAAAGAAACCACCCCCTTTTACTGTACGCAGACAAAGGGGAATCCCCAAAGCAACACAAGGCCAAGCAAGTAGCACTCCAGACTCTTAACTGAACTCGTGCATTGATTTAAAATTGAATAACCTGCCTAAGACACGATAGAAGGGTTAAATTAATGATTGATGGTTCGTTCATTTCATGCCTTATAAGTGCATATAGAAACTTGGGATTTCACCATCTCACCCTTAAAACTCATTCTTCCCTCACTCCCTTTCTTTCTGTAACTCGTATGAATGTGTGTGTGCGTGTGACTGTGTTAGATATTAGTTTTATGTGTTAGAATAATCAATAAAGTATTGTTTATACTTTAAATATAATTGTTCTTGTGTTATGTGCTTACAGATTTAATGTCTTAAACTGCTGATCTAAGTTACCTTGCTAATAAATAGTGTTTCACTATAGTTTGTATATACTGCCACCTTAACGTGGTGGAGGGGGAGGGGTACCCGAATAACAGCTACATTGTCTGGGGCTATATGCCCCTGGTAGGGTCTCCCAAGGCAAACAGGTCCTAGGCAAAGGGCGGGGTCTCTGGGAGGAGTGCTGGAAAGTGCTCCGACTGGGGACTCTGTCGTTCTACTGGGGGACTTCAAGGCTCACGTGGGTAACGACAGTGACACCTGGAGGGGCGTGACTGGGAGGAACGGCCCCCCCGAGCTGAATCCAAATGGTGGTGTTCAGTTATTGGACTTTTGTGCTAGTTACAGTTTGTCCATAACAAACACCATGTTCAAGCATAAGGGTGTCCACCAGTGCATGTGGCACCAGGACACCCTAGGCCGTAGGTCAATGATCGACTTTGTGGTCGTTTCATCTGACCTGTGGCCGTATGTCTTGGACACACGGGTGAAGAGAGGGGCGGAGCTGTCAACTGATCACCACCAACTGATCACCACCTCCATTGTCGAAGTGGCTGCTCGAAGCTGTGGCCGTAAGGTCTCTAGTGCCTGTCGAGCCGGGAATCCTCAAACCCAGTGGTGGACACCGGAAGTAAAGGATGCAGTCAAGCTGAAGAAGCCTGGTTGGCTTGTGGGACTCCTGAGGCAGGTGACAGGTACCGGCAGGCCAAGTGGACTGCGGCCTGGGTGGTTGTGGAGGCAAAAACTCGGGCCTCGGGAGGAGTTCGGCTGGCCTCGAAGAGATTCTGGCAAACTGTCCGGCGCCTCAGGAGAGGGAAACAGTCCCCTACCAATGCTGTTTACACTAGAGATAGGCGGCTGTTGACCTCAACTGGGGATGTCATCGGACATTGGAAGGAATACTTTGAGGATCTCCTCAATCCCGCCGTCACGTCTTCTATTGAGGAAGCAGAGGCTGAGGCCTCAGAGGTGGATTTGTCCATCACCCAAGCTGAGGTCACCAAGGTAGTCAAGAGATCCGCCCTGAATACCTCAAGTCTCTGGATGTTGTGGGGCTGTCTTTGCTGACACGCCTCTGCAGCATCGTGTGGTGGTCGGGGACAGTGCCTCTGGGACAACAGAGGGATCACATTTCTCCTCCCTGGGAAAGTCTATGCCAGGGTACTGGAGAGGAGAATACAGCCGATAGTGGAACTTCGGATTCAGGAGGAACAGTGTGGTTTTTGTCCAGGCCGTGAAACACTGGACCAGCTCTATACTCTCTACAGGGTGCTGGAGGGTTCATGGGAGTTTGCCCAACCAGTCCACATGTGTTTTGTGGATCTGGAGAAGGCATTCGACTGTGTCCCCTGAGGCGGCCTGTGGAGGGTGCTCCGGGAATATGGGGTCCGGGGTCCTAAGTCAGACTTCTTCCCGGTGCATGTTGGACTCCGGCAGGGCTGCCCTTTGTCGCCGGTTCTGTTCATAATTTTTATTGACAGAATTTCTAGGCGCAGCCAGGGGCCGGTGGGGGTGAGGTTTGGGGACCACGCGATTTCATCTCTGCTTTTTGTGGATGATGTTGTCGTGTTGGCCCCTTCACCCCAGGACCTTCAGCATGCACTGGGACAGTTTGCAGCCGAGTGTGAAGCGGCTGGGATGAGAATCAGCACCTCCAAATCCGAGGCCAAGGTCCTCAGTCGGAAAAGGGTGGCTTGCTCACTCCAGGTTGGTGGAGAGATCCTTCCTCAAGTGGAGGAGTTTAAGTATCTTGGAGTTTGTTAATGAGCTTACTCAAATCCTTCTTGTGGATTTGAGTAAATCTTTAAAAATAGAGAACTTTCTTGGCCTTATGCTCACCATGATGTAACTCTCTGGGGTCGACAGTCACGCCGGCATGACCAGCTCACTTTTTTTCTTATCCGTGCAAAAAAGACTCAAAATACTCTGTCAATTTTGATCTTACATATAAGTGTTATACATCATTCAAAACTGTTAAATATATTCTTTTATTTGTGTAACCTCATAATAAAAACTAAATGTTGTGCTTTTCGTAAAATAAAGAAAATAAACATGATGTGCATTCTGCCGTCTCTCTCAATGGCCCTCATTTATCAAAAGTGCGTATACCAAATGTCCATCGTACACTTGGAGTACACCTAAAACCACGGTGAGTTTGAGATTTATCAATATGGCATTGGCGTACAGCACGCTCAAATCCTACACCTGCTCAAGAGGAGGTACGCACGTTTTGAGTCCTAAAACAAATCCTACAACCACAAAACGGACTGACAAACTAAAAGATATGATATGACCCACTGTTAAAAAAAAAAAACAAAAAAAAAAACATACAAAAAAACAAAACAAACATAGTAATTATAAACATGGACTTCAATGTTTAATTTGTGTGACTTTATCAAAGCAATTGATTTTGTAAGCATATGTATTCCTTCATTTGCCAGCCTGTGCGCTTTACCCTGACGTTTCAGGGTTAGCCCCGGCAGGAGCGCACAGACTGCTTTCACTAATGAAAGGTTATCAATGACCAAAAAATAATTCAGAATAAAAAAATAATAAAAAATACATTCCTCTTCTTTTAAATAATAATAATAATAATAATAATAATACAAATAATAATAATGACTCTCTTCTTCAAAATAACAATAAGCGTCATTAATAATACAAATCATAACAATAAGAAGAATATTACAAATTGTCATGCAATTATTAATGTGAATGAATGATACTCCACATCATCATCAAAGTACACCCCAATACATGTGACGTGATTCGAAATTGAATGCTAATTCAAAAGACGTGCTGTAAAATAATGCATTGTGATAGGTCATTTCGGCTCCATGTCAGAGAAGTTTCTCTTCTTTGCCGTCTTCCGTGTGTCCATGGCGTAAAATGAGGGCGTTGGAGCGGAGACTTGAATATTTAGGGGCGTGTTATTCTAATGATGATCGTTTTCACCCGCGGGATTTATCAAGGGCAGGTATTGCGTACACCTGGATTTCAAAGAACGCACAGCTTCATAAATCGGGTGGTGAGAGGAGTGTAAGCATAATCTTACGCCAACATATACGCCCTTTTCTACGCAAGAATGATAAATGAGGACCAGTGTGAAGTTCTTTCTGAAACACGACAGAAAATGAACTGTAACTCAGCGAATGTTTGTCACACAGACTTGAGATGCATGTCTTTACAAAATTTGGAGTCTCTATTTTGAAATGATGCAAATTATATTAAAAACAAATATTCTCTGTTTATTTTCTGTATATTAAAGCAACGACATGGACAGTTTCTCAAACGCAAATAGCAATTTTACCCTGAAAAATCTAAAGTCCTATAGTTTATCTTGAGGTCAGCATGGTCACTCAAAACCAGTTATTATTTATTTATTAATTTTATACAGGGACCAGATGCCACTGATAAGTCCTGCTGACTTTTCATTCATGTGAACTGAACATTCACATGAGTCTCTTTTCATAAACATGGTAAAGTGAAAAATGTGTGACTGTTCAAGTCTCTAGATCAAGTCTTTAGATCAGTGTGTTCAATAATGTGCTTTTTTGTCTTTTGTTGTGTATCTTTGGATTATGTTGTGTTGTAACATATTTTCTGCAAGCAATTTCTTTTTTAAATCTCCCAAGGCGGGCATACACTGTGCGATGTCTGTGCGATTTCAGCAAGGTACTTACTCACACTGAACGAGTAAATCGCATGCGATGCAAAGCCAAAGTTCAGGATTTATGTGCTCACACTGTACGGTCCGATCGTCGAGCTGTGACTTCACTTCTCACACTATAGGCCTACGTGTAATATCTGCGATAACCCCCTGGATTGCGCCTATTTACGTGTATGTATCCAGAGATATTGTCAAAACAAGCATCTGCTATCATATCAAGATGATTTAGTATTTTCAATTTATGCATTTAATTATTATTATTATTATATTATCATTATTAGGGGAGGCCTATAGGCTAATTTTACTATTAAATTGATCCGCTATTATAATTAATTTGCCACGCAATATTTTCACAGCACATAACCAACGTGCTGTGAGGATAATAAAATATTAATCTTACTCCTCATTAAAAATTGTCTAAAACATTTAGGTCGATTACAATGAATTATATATAAAATAACTATTACAGTTTTTTTCGATTGCTAAACGACAGTGAGCACAACTGGAGCTAAATGTGCAAAACTCTAACTACAGTCTGCATTACCAACAGTCACCTGAGCACAACTCTTAACACATGGCTCAAAACAGGCTCAGTGTGCACAACACTATGCACAACCCTCACTGAGATAACACACACTGTCACTCAGAACACACTGAGAGGAAAAACAGTAGCATCAAACACCAATGCAGAAAATCCAAACTTTTCATCTTTGCAGTTTCAACAATTTCACACTTCATACAAAGTAATATTTTCTTCAAAGAAAACAGTGATATTTTTAATTTTTTAGAACATAACAATTGAAAATTAGCAGTTTGCTTCAATAGTCTGTAGTAATTTTCAGAATTACGGTAATTAGAAAAAAAGGTAGAAACTAAAAGTACATACTGTAATACTGTAACCCTGCCTTTCTCAAGCATTAGGCCACAAGTTTTCATCCTTTCAGCTGAAATTGTTTGAAAGTCAGCAGTGTGTGAAAGGCACAAGGCTGAATTTTATTCTGTTTTGAATGAGTGGTTCACAGTTTTGACAGCAGTGTGTTAGCATTTGAACAAAGTGCTGTAAATCCACAGTGTTGTGCAGGTTGTGGTTAAAGTCATGGGATAAGTGTGTAGAGTTTTGAAAACTGTGTTCAAGCAATGAAAAACGATCTAGAGTTTGGTCCACATGAACTGCTGCTGTGCAGACTGTAGAGTTTTGCACATGTAGCTCCAGTTGTGCTCCACTGTGGTTTAGCAATCGGAAAAAACTGTAACAGTCTATAATATGTCCGAACATTGCCATTAATCATCAATGAAAATTAAAAACAGGTTTATTTCAAAAACATTGTTTGACAAAATAATAAAAGAGGTGTTATCAAGTGGCTTGAAGACGGTGGGTAATATTATCCATTTTGCAACACGAACTAGAGGTAAGCAACAGTAATTTGTAGCTCGTTTTTATTTTAATTTTATTTTTGCTGCACATGAAATGGTTAAACTTCTGTTTTCGCGCAGGTGCAGTGAGGGAAAAAACACTGAGTTTAGGGCAATCGGTTCGTAGCTTTGCTTCAACTGTGCGATATAGTCACGAGGAGCGACCAAAATTTCTGACATGCCAGACTGTGTTGACGATCGTGAGAGGTTAATCGCCTCTCGTTTCTCCCTGTACACTGCACGAACACTGCACGACAAACGACGCACGACAAAGCTGAAAATCGGTCCGACACGAAAATGAGTCGCACGAGTCAGAATTCGGCTCAAAATCGGACGAAAATCGCACAGTGTATGCCCGCCTTACTCTTTGTGCAAGGTTCCTCATAATGATAGTGCCTGATAGCACCTGATAGGGCCATTATGGGAGGGTCTTTGTCTTTCTCATTAGATTTTTTTTATCTGAATGAGTATGCAGGATGATTTTCACATAATTTTGAAGCAAATGTTTTTAAACAATGGCTACTTGATACAATTTTCAAAAGTCTTGTAAACGAAATCATCAGTTTGTGCTAAATACATATGGAAGCCTATGGGCAGCCATATTCAATTTGAAATGTAATATGCAAAATGACAGTGCAATATGTAAAATAGTATTGAATTCTGTATTTAAATTTACATTTTACATTACCATCCTAGCAATGCTTGGTGCAAAATGAAAATGAAATTACATCATTTACATTTACCATTTCATTTACTAGTTTTAATATGAATATTGAAAAGTTGCAAAATTAAAATGAAAATGCATTACAGAAATGATTAGATATGTGTAACATGTTCAAGCAAAAACTGTGGCAAAATGACAGCCCATTCTCACTCCCAAGGCGTCACCTAACTGACGCCTTGGGAAGCATTTGGACATGCTTCAATATCTGACGCTTTAGGCGCCCTTTAGCGTCAGTTAGATGTCGCCCTAGGATCACGTGTACCCTACCCCCACCCCACACCTAAACCTAACCGCGTCCTCTAACAGACGCTTTCCTTTAGCGACAGTTAGATGACGCCGTAGGATCGCGTCATGTAAGTGACGCTAAAGGGCGCCTAAAACGTCAAATATTGAAGCATGGTCAAAGGTGACGCCTTGGGGTGAGAATGCGTTGAAAATGATCATTCAAATGTAATTTTTCTTAATTGCATTTACACTCACAGTCAATACACTTGCGATTGCATTTTCATGAAATGTCCCGCAATGAATGTAACAAAATTCAATGTGCACATTGAAAATGCATTCCGAGCCGATCATGCCCCTTCCTGCCCTGTCAATCACTGCATCAAGACAGGGCATCAACACGGGAGGTGTTCCGGGCACGTCCCACTGGGAGGAGACCCCGGGGAAGACCTAGGACACGTTGCAGAGACTATGGCCCTCATTTATCATTGTTGCATAGAAACTGGCGTATATTTTGGCGTAATATTATGCTTACGCTCCTCTCACCGCCTGATTTATGAAGCTGTGCGTACCTTTGAAATCCAGGTGTACGCAATGCCTGCCCTTGATAAATCCCGCGGCCGAAAACGATCATCATTAGAATAACACGCCCCTAAATATTCAAGTCTCCGCTCCCCCCTCGCCCTCATTTTACGCCATGGACACAGGGAAGACGGCAAAGAAGAGAAACTTCTCCGACGTGGAGCCGAAATGAATCTCAATGCATTATTTTACAGCACGTCTTTTGAAATTAGCATTCAATTTCGAATCACGTCACATTTATAATAGTGATGATGATGATGATGTGATGTGAAGTACCATTCATTCACATTAATAATTGCATGACAATTTGTAATATTCTTATTATTAGGCCTATATGATTTGTATTAATGACGCTTATTGTTATTTAGAAGAAGGATGTCATTATTATTATTTGTATTATTATTATTATTATTATTTAAAAGAAGAAGAATGTAGCTATTTTTTTATTATTTTGTCAGTCTCAATTATTTTTTTTGGTCAATGAAAGCCTTTCATTACCGAACCGTGTCCGTGCGCACCTGCCGGGATAATCCTGAAACGGCAGGGTAAAGTCCACAGGCTCGCAACTCAAGGAATACATATGCTTACAAATCAAATGCTTTTTTTAAAGTCACACAAATTAAACATTGAAGTCCACGTTGCACAAAAATAAACACCGAAGTTTATAATTACTATGTTTTTTTTGACCAGTCGTATGAATTCGACGAATGATTAAAAAGTGGCTAATTCGTAACAATTCATACGACCTCACTCGTACGAATTAATACGATTTTGCTAAATCGTACATATTTTACGAATTGGCCAATCCGTATGAATTTGTACGAATGACCTACCCCTTACCCCACCCCTAAACCTAACCATCACGTGGGTTTAGACAAATCGTACGAATTAGTATGAGTGAGGTCGTACGAATTAGTACGAATTAGCCACTTTTTAATCATGCGTCGAATTCGTACGAATTGGTCGTGAGATAGTGTTGTCATATCTTTTCAGTGCGTTAAGTGGTGTTAGGAATTCTCCGCATTTCCTCACTAACGTGCGTACACCACCTCCTGAGCTGGTGTAGGATTCGAGCGTGCCGTACGCCAACGTCCATATTGATAAATCTCAAAGTCACCGTGGTTTTGGGTGTACGCAAGGTGTACGCTGGAAATGTGGTGTACGCACTTTTGATAAATGAGGGCCTATGTCTCCCCGCTGGCCTGGGAAGGCCTCAGTGTCCCCCCAGAAGAGCTGGAGGAAGTGTCTAGGGAGAGGAAAGTCTGGGAATCTCTGCTTAGACTGCTGTCCCCGCGACCCGACCCCGGATAAGCGGAAGAAGATGGATGGATAGTTTCCTGTCTATAAATGTATCCAAAACAGGTGTTCTCTTGTTTAATATACCTATTAAATCATCTTTGATGTTTCCATGGTTTCTGCTAAATAAAACTGGAAATCGAGGGTAACACAGGCATGACGTCACTGATAAGGCGAACCAATGAAATAGTCTGTAAAATAGCTTATTTCTCTGGATTTAAACATACTTAGAAAGATCTGGGATAATATAAATACAAGTCAACAAAATATATATTACACTGGTCTAGTGTTTGTTTTATTTATATTTTTGTAAAAATCTTATAGATTGTACCTTTAAGCTCCCAGAACCTTATAAGTTTGACAGAATGTTCTAATTCAAAGTCCAACGAGAAGTCAAACTACCTTGCTTTACATAACATGTTCTTATTTTGAAATTGTTTTATTTTCCTGAATTACTAATTGTTTATTTCCTACAGTACAGTTCATTCGATTCTTAATGATTTAATCAACGCCATCTCTTCTCTTGTGCACAGTTCTTGAAATATAGGCGAAGTTTTTCCTATCAGTTATCATTAGAACACATTTTACTCATTTCTCTGTAATATCTTGCCCTTATGGAAATGTATGACCAGTGATGCCTCCTCTATACTGTGCTGGTTCAGTTGTACTTTATTACCTGCTGATATTTGCAACAGCATGATTGTTAGTGTCATAATCATTAAAAGACTCATTAAAAGATTAATTTACTGTTAAATCAAACCAATCAAAGCCAGAAAATATAGTAAAGAAATAAATTAATTTTACTTAACAAAGATTGCAATTATACAACTATCCATTTAATCAATTAAATGGCCACATCACCAATCAGTAGGACAAGGTCGATTTTTTTTTGCAGAACTTTTCTTAATTCCATTTTATCCCAAAACAGGATGTGAGAATCTATTTCCTTCCTACTCTATTGTGCCTCACAAAAATACAGGAAAGGGAAATTCAAAAACACACTCTGAGTAAACAGTTAATGCTCTGCAAAACCTGAATTCATTTAATACAATAAGGAGTGCAATGCATGTCATCAATATTAATATTTTCACAAGAACACCTTTCAGATGAGAGATCCAAGATCAGGCTCCGTTACATGCCTTACTTAATGTAATTTGTTATATATAAAACATAAAAATAAATGACTGGAAATTAAAATCACATCCACTGATGTTATGTTCAGCTATTGTTTTTAAAGGAAACAGACTGCACTAGGCCCCTACCTCACATAAACTTCCTTTTCACCTTTCCAGCAAAGGTGTTTTCATAACGGCTTGAAATGTATCCTCTTGTATTGCCAGATTTTTAATCAAAGAACTTAATCATGTCCTTCGAAGGAAACGCCTTATGGTCACGGGGCTGCCAAGTGCTCATTTCCTATTCGGTTGTTATTCCTTGTCCAATAGGCTAGTCATGACCAAAAAAAGTGAGAGTGAAATACAACTATTGTTTTTGCGGTAACACTTTAGAATACGGTTCCTTCGTTAATGAATAACTACACAAGAACTAATGAGTAACACAATATTAACAATCTAGTAACTATTATTAACTAACAAGAAACTCTGATTAACGAACTAGTAAGTAATAGCGCACAGACGAAAGTGGTAGTTCACTATTAAGTAATCAATAACTACTATTTTTTTAATACTTCCCAGAGAACTACTGAAAAAGTTTATTAACAATCTAGTAACTACTATTAACTAAAATAAATTCTTATTAACGAATTAGTAAGTAATAGCGCACAGATGAAAGTGTTACTAGATACTTCTGTGGGAGTTACTAATTATTTGGATTCGTATTATAAAGTGAAGATCATTGGAACTAACTAGTAATTACTCAAGTGTTACTAAAGACATTTTCTAAAAGTATACTAAAGTTCACCAAAAATCTCAAACGTTTGCACAAATCATGACTAGATCATGTAGTAACACTTGAGTAATTACTAGTTAGTTCCAATAATCTTCACTTTATAATACGGATCCAAATAATTTGTAAGTAATAGCTCACAGATGAAAGTGTTACTAGATACTTCTGTGGGAATTACTAATTATTTGGATCCGTATTATAAAGTGAAGATTATTGGAACTAACTAGTAATTACTCAAGTGTTACTACATGATCTAGTCATGATTTGTGCAACCGTTTGAGATTTTTGGTGAACTTCAGTATACTTTTAGAAAATGTCTTTAGTAACACTTGAGTAATTACTAGTTAGTTCCAATGATCTTCACTTTATAATACGAATCCAAATAATTAGTAACTCCCACAGAAGTATCTAGTAACACTTTCATCTGTGAGCTATTACTTACTAATTCGTTAATAAGAATTTATTTTAGTTAATAGTAGTTACTAGATTGTTAATAAACTTTTTCAGTAGTTCTCTGGGAAGTATTAAAAAAATAGTAGTTATTGATTACTTAATAGTGTACTACCACTTTGGTCTGTGCGCTATTACTTACTAGTTCATTAATCAGAGTTTCTTGTTAGTTAATAATAGTTACTCGATTGTTAATATTGTGTTACTCATTAGTTCTTGTGTAGTTATTCATTAACGAAGGAACCGTATTCTAAAGTGTTACCGTTTTTGCTATTATTACCCTTTGTCGTTTGGTAAACGACATAGGGCAACGTTGTTTGTTTATAACCTGCAGCTCGGAAAATATAACAGGGTCGCGCATTAACATACGTTCATATGCGCGTGCACGAAATGAAACACGCGCTTTTTAGCAAAACATCACTGGGGACCAGTACAATATATGCCTGATGGCACTCCTTATTATAGTTGCATATACTTTCAAAACAAGACAATTATTACATTGACTAATTTGTATGTTATATTGCATTATAATATATATATTGCATTTGATTAGCTGGACATACTGGTCAATATGGATGTAATAATGTAATAAACAAAACCATCAAGCATTGCTTTTATAATTTAAAGCACAGTGACATGCTATTACAAGCCATTTTATTAATTCATTCACAGAATGCATTTTTGATATTAATAAGTAAATTTGTACTACTTAAAATGTGAATTCTTGATATTAAGAATGTACTTTTTCTAGTAACAATGTCTATTTATGATAATTATCAGGAATTACATTTCCATTAGTACTAGTTAAAGGAGTGAGGATTGTTGTGGGAGCACAGGGGGGAATGGTTTTCATGGCTCATGGGTCAGGTAGGAGGGCACCTTAAAGGGATACTCCGCCGTTTTTTTTTTTTTCATATTAAACTATGATTTCATATTATATGATTTCATCAGGTTCGCGCACCTTAATGCATGTTCATTGAACAAAAAGACTGATCTACTTCATGACATCATCCTTGACAAAAAACTTCTCAGAAACTTGGCACCAACAGAATGACTTTTTAAATCTTAATCTGTGTATTGACAAACCCAGAGCAACTGGTAAAGGGGGTGGCCTTGCTGTTGTGTACAGTTCTGAGGTCTCCGTTACTGAAATTACTAACACAGTCTCATCCCAAAAAGTCATATAACTGACGTCTTGGGACGTCTTTTGACCATACGTCAATATCCGCCTTTTTAGGGCCCCCTTAAACGTCGGTAGATGGCGATCCCGGGCCGTCATACAACTGACGCTTTACCTTTAACGTCAGTTAGGTGACGGGTTAGGTTTAGGGTTAGGTTTAGGTCTGGGGTAGAGTTAGGATCCCATAACCTCATCTACCGACGTTTAAGGGGGCCCTAAAAAGGCGAATATTGACGTATGGTCAAAAGACGTCCCAAAACGTCAGTTATATGACGTCTTGGGATGAGACCGGGTTGAAATTACTGTTCCTCCTGTCTTATCATTTGAGAGTATTGCTTTTAAAGTTAGTGGTGTTTCTCCTGTTTTGATTTTGTTTATCTATCGGCCTTCGAAACCTAACCCTCTGTTCTTTGAAGAACTCACTGAGTTACTTGCATTTGTAAATCCCATTCATGATATTAACATTCATGTTGATAATCCTAGTTGTACTCATACTACTAATTTGATGGAGATTCTGGATTGGTTTAACTTGATACAACATGTAAACTTTTCTACTCATAGAAAAGGTCATACACTTGATTTGGTGTGTACTGCTGGTGCTGATATTAATCGGCTTGAAGGCTTTGTGTATCAGTGACCATAAGCTCTTGAGCTTTAACTTGTCTGTTCCTCATCACAAACTTCAAAAGAGGGTTCTAAGTTTTAGAAATCTTAAAAATTCTGATCTCAATCAGTTTTCATGTATGATCAATCAGAGTCCTGCAGGTAATACTGTTGAACACTATAATTTAATTTTATCATCAACTTTGGATGTGTTGGCCCCCAGGAAGGAACGTGTCGTTTCATTTTCAAAATCCTCACCCTGGTTTACTACTGAGCTCAGGGCACTTAAAGCAAAGAATAGGCACCTGGAACGACAGTATAAAAAAATCAGGGCTCACCATTCATAAACTTATATATGATGAGCATTTGGTTCAGTACAGTAATGCCCTTAAAATAGCAAGAACCGAATATTACTCTCAAATCATTAATGACGGTATTGCAAAACCAAACAAGATGTTTAAAGTAATCAACAAACTACTTAAACCTACTAATTCACTCATCTGTTCCACCGTGCAGCAGTGCAATAAGTTTCTGAAATTCTTTGCTGATAAAATTGAGAATATTTATCAGTCTATTACTTCTGTCTCTTTCTGTGCACCTCCTGAGACTCAGCCTTTAAATTGCCCGCTTACCCGGTTCTCTAGTTTTCAAACGGTCACCATTGATTATATTTCCACATTAATTATGACAATGAGTTCCACTACCTGTTCCCTGGATCCTGTTCCAACTTATGTTCTCAAGGAGTGTCTGTCATCGATCAGTCCTCTCATTTTGAACATTGTTAATGCTTCTCCACTGGAATTGTGCCCCAAGCCCTTAAGGTTGCATTCATCATACCGGTTCTTAAAAAGCCTGGGTGATGCGTCTGATCTGTCTAATCTACCTTTTTTGGTGAAGGTCTTTTGGCCAATACTTTTTAGTATTTACATACTTCCTTTAGGGCAGATTATTAGAAAGCATGGTTTGGGGTTCCACTTCTATGCTGATGATACTCAGATTTATATTAGCACAAAAACTAATATCACAGGTATATGAGCACCCCTTTCTGACTGTCTGCAGGAAATTCAATTATTGATGTACCACAATTTTCTTAAATTAAATGGTACAAAGTCAGAGGTTCTTTTAGTTGGAACACCTACTGTTACCTGTAATGGTAAAAATTTTAATTTGGACATTGGAAATAATGTTGTATCTGCATCACCTCAAGTTCAATACAATGGTGTAATTTCTGACTCTCACCTAACACTTGAAGCACACATCAAGAGCATTTCAAATTCTGCATTCTTCCATTTAAGGAATATTGCAAGGATCAAGCCTTTTCTTTCATTACCTGATGCTGAAAGGCTTGTTCATGCACGTGTGACCTCCAGCCTTGATTATTGCAATGCCCTTTATTTTGGCCTTCCTGCAAAGTCTATTAAGCGACTGCAACATATACAGAACTCAGCTGCACGTGTTCTTACACATACTCCTTTCCGTCAGCATATCGCTGGTGTGCTTAGGAACCTCCATTAGCTTCCAGTACATGCTCGTATTGATTTTAAAATTCTCATTTTAACATATAAAGCAGTACATGGAACTGCACCATCATATTTATGTGATTTAATTACGCCATATATGCCCTCTCGATCTCTCCGCTCTGCCCACTCATTTTTACTTAAACAGCCTTCTTCTAGACTGAAAACAATGGGTGAAAGAGCCTTCTCTGTGGCAGCCCCAGGTTGTGGAATGCACTTCCTTTAACTGTTTGGAAGGCTGCAACATTAACGAGTTTTAAGAAACTGTTAAAAACCCATCTTTTTAAGAATGTGTTTGTGTCTTAATTGGTTGTTAATGTATCTTAATTGTTAATGTATTTTAATTTTGTACTGTGATTGTAGCGCTTTGGGTACAAGAAAAGCGCAATATAAATAAAATGTAGTATTATTATTAGTATTATGTTTTTCCCTTAACTAAGACAAGTTGATACATACCTCTCTCATCTCAGTGCGTCCACTCAATTGATCTCGCGCACAGTGACACATTGATGGCACTTAGCTAAGCCCAGTTCAGCCCAGAAACGATCTTAAAACTTTACGTTTAAAATCCCGAATTTGTCCTTTAAAAGGATACTCTACTGTTTTCTTTCATATTAAACTATTAAACCATCTTATTCCCTTAACTAAGACAAGTTGATACATACCTCTCTCATCTCAGTGCGTCCACTCAATCGCTCTGGCGCGCGAGACACTTAGCTTAGCCCAGTTCATTCATTAGGATCCAAGCAGAGAAGCGACAAAACACATCAACTTTTCCCTGTTTAAATAGTTCCATGAGTAGTGTAACTCGACCAAGAATGGTGACACAAAATAAAACGTTGCACTTTACTAAGCATGTAAAGTGGATAACTATAATGTTTGGCGGAATACCACAGCAAGTTCTTGGGAGCACTTCGACTCGGCGCATACATATCTATGGACTCGGCATAGTTAAATCATCACTCCGGAGAGGTAGAGGACTTTTCAAGAGTGATGATATTACTGCGCCGAGTCGAAGTGCTCCCAAGCACTTGCTGTGGTATTCCGCCACTTTACATGCTTAGAAAAGTGCAACATTTTATTTTGTGTCACCATTCTTGGTCGAGTTACACTACTACTACTGGCCTACTACTACTACTACTGCCCTACACTACTGCTACTGGCCTGAGAATTTTCGGTTTCTTCTGTAGCACACTTGTCCTTTAACAGAACTTTGCTTTAGCCTCAGGCCCCGTCCACACTACTGCGTTTTCGTTTAAAAACAGAGAATTAAAACGAGTACGATCTCCGTCCACACCAGCGTTTTGTCTGCGTATTAGAATTGATCTCCGTCCACATTAAAACGACTGAAAACGCAGATCACGTGACCATTCACCAACACTGGGCATGCGCGCGCCGGTGTAAACAGTGGTTGGCGAATCAGGGAAGGACACGTCATGACTGATAACACCCAATCGTAGAGCCGAGCGTGAGCCTCTGTTTTGTCTCGTCCACACTAAAACGCCCTCCGGAGATTCAAAACGCAAAACGCAGCTGCAGCGTTTCTAAGCTTCTCCGTTTTAGGTCTTCGTTTTTCCAGTTTTAGTGTGGACGGGAGGTGCAAACGTAGCAAAAGGTCTCCGTTTTTAAACGAAAACGCAGTAGTGTGGACGGGGCCTCAGAGAGGTCAGGGTCGGCTCTGCAGCCTTCGGAGTGTTTTTGTGTAGACTGAGCCAAATTTGCTTCTGTTTGGCAGATGCAAAATCCATCACATGAATGCATTGTTAATCTCTCTCTCTTTCTATATACATATATACTGTATATCAACGCTATCTCACGACCAATTCGTATGAATGATTAAAAAGTGGCTAATTCGTACTAATTCATACGACCTCACTCGTACGAATTCGTACGATTTGTCTAAACCCACGTGATGGGTAGGTTTAGGGGCAGGGTCAGGGGTAGGTCATTCGTACGAATTGATACGAATTGGCCAATTCGTAAAATATGTACAATTTAGCAAAAATCGTACTAATTCGTACGAGTGAGGTCGTACGAACTGTTACGAATTAGCCACCTTGTAAAATTCATACGAATTCCTGTTTTTTTTTTCTTTTTCCGGAAACTCAGACCAATATCAAAAAGGCAAAAGTCTGCTAAATAGCAGAGTCTGATCTCTCCCCTAACACACAATAACACTCCCCGAGCACATTCACATTCACCGCTCAATCGCGAGTGACTGTCAGTACTATTAGTTACTACAGCTGAGCCTATTTGCTACCTTGCTATGCCTTCGACACGGACATGCATAGGCTACCTGTATGCGATCATGTACAAACAGATTGGTATCTTCATTTAAATTCCCTAAAAACGATCACATCAAGAAGAGGTTTTTAGAGAGCCAACCTTGATGAAGAGCTGAGGATCACCGGCAACACCCGCCTCTGTAGTGATCATTTTACACTGGATAGTTTAAACTTTCCTCAGAGACAACTGGGATTCACTGATGATCCGCTGTTACTGGTGAACGGGCCGAAACGACTATCTCCCGCCTCAGTGTTCATCCTCCCGTTGCGAAAACAGTTTCACCCAATATCACCGTCGGCAGCTTTCCCGCTAGTGGGCGTGGTTTCAGCACAGCCAGCGGACACGCCCCCAGCGTTTGAGAACAGAGATAACTGCTCATTTTTTTCAAGATTTTGATAGCTTATTTTATGTACTTGCCGGCTTTTTTATCATTCAAATTTGGCTGGGTGGCTAATAACACATTTTTCTGTGGTGTGACAAACTCAGAACACATACTTAATTTTGACTTTACAGGGACTTTAAGTGCATTATAGAAATGCTTCCATGGCAAAAGTACCAAGAACGTCTGCAATCCTATGGTCTATTCATTCCTAGTAAAAACTCACACAAGCTGTTGACAAAACTGAATTTCATGCACAATTTTATTGAACAGTAATAGAAAATACCTTTTTTTCATAGTTGCGAGTGCATGCGTCATCTGCCAACAGTTTGAAAGTTAAATTATAAAAGCAAGGCTTCATTTTGTGTAGTGAATTACTTGGGCACTTAAGCATTTGTTTAAAAAAAAAAAAAAAAAAAAAAAAAAAACATTGATGGAGTTTATTTATTGTGAAGTATTTAGCAATAATAAAGTGATATACAAAGCAGAATTAATCATAATAATAATATGTAAATTACACTTTTGTCTGTGGCAAATTTACAAAAAAAAAGAGAGAAAGAAAATAAATAATCTAATCCTAACAGCTATCATGCATTTTAAGTTTGACATTAGAGAAGCACAAACTTAGTTTACGTGACATCTAAACATGCTAATCCAGACTACTGGTCTACATGCAAGCATTTGTTTAAAACCATGATTCCTCATCCATATTAATAGTAGATGCTTTGATTACAAAACAAGTTAAAGGCCTGAAGCTTTTCCAAGCATAATAGCTAAGAATGGCGGTACATTTCCAGGACTTGTCCACTAAGGTCACTACAGGTAAAAACAGGCCTTGGCAGCCAAGGTAATTCAAATTGTCTTAGTTAAGTCTTATAAAACATGCATAGGCAGATCAATCACCTTTTTTCTCACTTTCCTTCTCATTCTTTTTTTCATTCTTTCTTTTTTTTCAGAACATAGATGCTTAATATATATATATATATATATATATATATATATATATATATATATTTTGTTTTTGTTTGATATCATCGTTTGAAAAGCAGAAAAAAAAAAATTAAACACATTTTCCAGCAAGTCACAATAAATCTACCCCCGGATTTACCCAAATGAAAACAAAGACATATATGCAAAAGATAAATGTAAATTTTAAATTTCCAGTTTTTAACTCCAAGAAAATCCATTTTCAGCAAGCTAGCTTGCAATTACACAACAAGTAGGATCCAAGCACACACCAAAGAAACCTGAGGTAAGCATAATCTGTACAAAACCATAAAACGTTCCATTTTTGGCATTATAACAATGTTGCAACATTCTTTTAAGACTGCCTAATTTACTATAGAGCTAGTTTATAAGAGTAGCAAAAAACGTATCAATAAATTATCCTTACTTAGTTTGTACACCCTTTTTGTTAAAAACTTTTTTTTTACGTTCTGTCCATTTTTAGTGCTGTATTTTTGTAAACGTACAATATTTAGTAAGAAGTTACACACACAAAAAGAGAAACAAACAAAAATCTTATATCCAGTAAGTAAAGGCCTTTCCATATAAGATCTCTCAGACACCTGATGTAATTCTTTATGCCGAAACCCAGATAATCCCCTCTCCCATGTCAACTTTTTTATAGTTTTTATGCCCCACCCTCCAAAAAAATAAAAATTAAAGGCATATCCAAAGTGTCACTCTGAATTATGTTTAAATGCTGCTTCTCTTCCTCCTCACCTCCTCTCTTCTTTATCTCTCTTGTCCTTCTTTCTTTTTTCTTTTCCTCAAACTCTACACTCCAAATTCTTCCTTTCCCTCCATCATATATGGCATGGAAAAAGATAGGGAGGGGCTTAATCGCTGTGGCGACCGTGCGGGATTGATGCAGGATCACTGGATATTGTCGCTGCCACTGCTGGCCTTGCCCTCGGTGCCATTAGTCTCGGACGACAAAGCCCTATTGAGAGAGTTGAGGCTGGCGTCACAGGGCATGGCGTTTCGGCGGGGTGGCATTCGTTCATTGATGCGGTCCAGCCCTTTAGCCTCTGCGAAGCTGCTGATCTTGTGCTGAGGTGAGAAACCTTTGATTGCTGAAGCAGAAAAGAAGGGAGATGGTTCAACATGTACACACTCCAGAGTTTTAGCCATTTAACTGCTTGAAGTTCACATAGTACTTGTTCAATGTTGAACTGCAATAATATGTAAGCCAATGACAGAAAGTTTCACTCAAGCTAAGTTGCAATTTTCTGACAAATTCTTTATAAAAAGTGTGATATTTTATAACTCTATTACAATATTTAGTATACTACATTGTGCATATGAATACATCACAAATCATATACACACACACACACACACAATGTCTATGCCACATAGAGAGACCAATATTGAGAAAAAGCAAAACTTCTTGCAAAGTTCTTGAAGCAAGGTGATGTAATATATAAGATATATAAAGAGAAAACAAAATATCCACACTGGTCATCAATTGTAGGACTACTGAGGCAGTGCTGGGTGGTCTCGGTTCTGGAGGGCCTTCGAATGAATTACAGTAGCATTCTTTGCATCACTCAATGAGGCACTGAACGGTTTCAAGATATCCTGCACAAACCTGAGCATTCACTGGCTATCTAGAACAGAGCTTCCCACCACTCTCGAAAACAAAAGTTCAAGGAGGATGTATAAATGAAAAGCTAGAGGATGAAGTCATTTGAATAACCAAATAAAACTCTTGATAAAAGACAAAAAAAGACACAAAATAAATAACTGACTTAACAAATATACACTAACAAGGAACTCGGGGCTAAGCTAATGTCCTATTATGATTATAACCTTGGTTTCCTGAGTAGGGAACGAGACGTTGCATCAGAATGTTGACGCTATTGGCCTGTTTACAACTGGTCATTTAATGCGTTTTTACTGATCAGATAGCTATCTGATTTGTTAAAACAGCTATGTTTACACTTGCCCATTTAAAAAGTTCACCTCAGAAAATGCAAAAGATAGCTGCATTTTATTTATCATCAGCTAATTTAAAGATCAAGGACAACAATTGGAGAGAGATTGGCCTCAGACCATTTATGGCTCTTTCAGACTGCACGATTTTCAAAGTAGTCAGGTCGCTGCTCTTTTCACACTGCATGACTATCTTGGCCAGCATTCAGTCGCTGCTGTGTTCACACTGGACGATGGATCGGCGACAGAAGGTTTCACACTGCATGACTTTAGAAAAATCGCCGACAGACTCTGTCTAGCACGCTGCACTCAAACTACATTTCACAACAAACACGCGTGAGATATGAAAAGGAAATAACGCGCGACATCACACGTGCAAGACCGGAGTTCTCATGTGAGACTTTTTTTTTCTACCCGGTTGTGGTACAGCTGGTGAAACAGACACGAGTGCTCCTGCCAAATTTCTACTAATTTTTCTTCCATTTATTGTGTCCAAATAGACCGAGAAGAAGCTTTTTTTGTTGAAACAATGCCATATCATGTTGATATGTGATCTATAACTCCTCCCCGAACTCCCTGCTGCTCTGTATCTTGCTCTCTCACTGGCTGCCGGTGATCGCCGATGTAGTTTTCAGTCAAAACACTTTTCACACAGCAGGATTTTGAATCGCCGACAGGTCCAGATATTTAGCATGCCAAATATCTCACGGGCGTCGGCGACTCGTCGGTGATTCTCTCAGTTCGCGTCTTTGTTCATTCACACTGCGTGATTGTCACTCGCGTGAACGAGCGCCGATTTGCCTGTGATTTCGGGCATTTGTCGGCGATTTCTCAAAACCTGTCGGCGAGCCAAAATCGTGGCTAAAATCATGCAGTCTGAACTCGGCATTAGTCTCACAACTTTTAATGAAGATGATTGTGTTGTCTCTGCGACTTACTTTGTTTTATTTGGGGCAGTTTGCACACGGGCTTGCTGAAGAGATTCATCTGCAGCGATGCGTGTTGCAGTAGCACCATAATATCTGGCTATAATATATCATATGGCCTATAACATGCTCTCACACGTTTATTTTCTAACATTTTAGGAGGAGTAAAATTTAAATTTTGCCCAGATTAAAGACCTGCCCAGTTTCATCTGGGAATGCAGCCGAGACCACCTCCTGATGTGGTTTGAGAGATTTAACAATTGGCAAGATCAGGGCATTTACACCTGGCCTTTTCACGATCTGATAGCTATCCGATCTGAGAAAACCCATGAAGTGGACAAGTGTAAACAGGCCCTTGTAGGAACGCTTCTTTATGACCGGTCTCTGAAGCACATGTGAAATCACTAATTCTACTGACTGCCGGTAGTCATAAGACGCAAAATGACTTGTGGCATGACTATAAAATGGCAACTGCATTGAACATCAGTTTCTGATTGGCAGATAGAAGACAGGAATTATGGTAACGAGACACAGCGTCTCGTTTACTACTCAGGGAACAAAAATATACTCAGGGTTATAGTCAAAACAAGAGACGTTCCCTTTTGAGAGAACAGAACACCGTTGAATGTTGATGCTATGGGAACGGCAATACCCAATATGCCATACTGAAAGGATGCCTGCTCTAAGGAAGTGTCAAACTTAAAGAGCAAGAACTTAAGAACCTGTAGAACTAATATTGAGGAACTAATACTGAATAGTGAAGGTATTCAACGCACCCCAAAAGCCTCAGAAATTGCCTGCGCAATCTAGTGTGCTAAACCTCTCCTGATCTGCAGATTGAAAAAGCAGGGAACAGAAGGCCTGAAGAGCCACTGATTGTGGAACTGAGGAAGGTACCATTGGAACCTAATCAGGCCTAGTATGTAGACTCCAAGCAAACTCTAAGCAGGAGAAAGCAACAGGCGGGGCCCGAAAATCCCCTACTCTCTTTAGCAAACGGCTAGGAGAAAACTACCAGAAGAGGTTTGTTTTGAGGATTCTTCTGATCTGCGAGGCTAAACTGTGCTAAGCACACGCAGCGATTCCTGAAGACACCACTTGTAGTCATGCAACAAACCATTTCACATCATTTGACTACTGGCAGCCAATAGAATTAGCTTGATTTCACATGCTTCAGAAACCGGTCACGCAGAAGCGCTTCCATAGCGTCAACATTCTGATGGAGCGTTGAGTTCTCTCCGAAGGGAACCACGTTACACCTGCTGAAAACATGCAGCAAACTACAGGGAAATACAAAGATAAAACTTTTTTTTTTTGAGAATTGTGTAACTTTCCAGTTATTTAGCAGAGGCTCTCTTATGTACAATGAACACAATTTGTGTAGAGGTCAGACATAGGTTATTAGCAGTAAAGAAACACAAGGACACGACACAGTCACAGAGTAACCACAAATAGAAATAAAAAATGGATGAGAGTATCAACACAGTTGGCACCTCTTCCTCAGGGAGAAATGTTCAAGAACAACCACAGAACATTTAGGATGTAAATAGCAGTTACAAACCTGCTATTTAGCAAGCAGCTGACATTGTTCTTGCTGAGGATTTTATTCTTTTTAACTGAGGGAGACCCACAAATGTGTGAGTGTTTTGAGTCTAGAGCTAATGTTTCGCAATTTAAATGGATTTTTTTTTTTTTTTTTGCAAGAACAAAGGACAACTACATCAGCTCCTTGTTTTACGGGGGTTCAGACAGTTTTAGAGTTAAAATCTTGCCAAAATCTTGTTTGTGCCACATTTAAGCACTCTGCGTTTGCAGAAAATATATTCTTATTGTAAATATACTAATACTGTCAATTCGGAATATATTTTGAAATATAACTATTGTGATTTCAATCTGATGCAATATGTTCCTGTGATTTGACCGATCACAGATTTTTCAACAAAACGGTCTGTCGTCCACAACGGTTTGATCCCCTTTAAAACAATCATAGCTTTTTTGTGTGTGTTTCGTCTTTTCTTTTCCTACTTCTGCTCAGCACACTAACAGTACAGTGTAATCTGGCCAAACACCCAACACACTACACAAGCTACATTGACATGGATGAACCCGGTGGAACCCTTTATCTGTTGCACAGATGCAACAGAAAGAGGGGAAGGGGCTGTAGACCTATTTACCTTCATCTGCCTCTATAGCCTCAACAGTAGCTGAAGAGAAGAAGAAGGGGGATTGCAAAACGAGTGAGAACAGGTTACATTTGTCCAGTCAGATGAACAGCAAAAGAGCCCAAATAGACACACAACATCATTATAATTACACTAGGCCCACTACAAGGCCAGGGCGGAGGGAAATAATAGGGTAGAGAGAGAGGAGGACAAACGATGGGTAGTTAGTTGCAGGTGAGGCAACGTGTCAGAGATTCATTACTCTATGAGAAATGAGTTTGGGAGACATGGAATAAATTGGAAATTAATGACATCAGACTTTAAATGGTCAGTCAAAGCAAAGAAAGGGATATGAAGGAGATCAATGATTGTGCCTTCCATTGCTTTGGTTTAAAATCGGTATAATACACCAGGAGAACTACACTTCATTATTTATTGTGAATGGCAAGACCAAAGCAAGGAGAAGAAGTGACCCAAAAGCTGGCTTCAAGGAGTTTTTAACAGCCACTTGAAAGACTTGATTTTTTTTTTGTTGTAAAAACAGATTATTTTAGCTTACAGATCAAGAAAATGCACCACCCTTGCATTGTGTATTATTATTTTTAACTTACCTCAATCTACATTCACCTTAGCACAATCACAAAGTAATCATATAAAACTACAAGAATACACAGCACGCACGCACACAGATAAAACACATTAAAGCTAAATACTAAAGACATCAGCTGTGATGGGGGCACAACATTGAAGTAAAAGCACAATGATGTCCATGTGCAAGGGTGGGGCATTATTGTGATTCTACCAATGTTTTAGCAGAACATCGCTGACATCAGTCTGTATCTGGCATGTTCCCAGACAAGATAGCCACATGCAAACATGGCCACTCATATCAAATTTTCTGTTACATGTTGTATTGTTTAAGTAAATCTAGTTTATCAAACTAAAGCTAAACCGAAAAAAAAGCAATTAAATTACTGCAAAGAATCAAATGTTTCCAAATGAAGTAATAGACAGAACATGCCAGTACAACAAGTTTGATTTCTGCCTTGATTTGTGAAAGACAAGACCAATTAAATTTAATTTACATCTTGTCAGTTTTGTGTATTCAGTGTAAAGGGGCATGATGTTACAGATATAAGATACGACTTAATGAAGTGTCACTAGACAATGTGCTAAAATTACACATTTATTCATGGCTCCTTATGATGACAAAACATAACAGCATTACAAATGTGTTATTTTAGGTACATTTTTCCCTTTCTGATTCACTATGTCCAGCATCACAACACTGTCATGTATTTAAATGATTACAAGGAGAACCTATAAAATCAAAGCAGCTTTGTGTTTTTGTTCCTATCTGTTAGCATGATGTTAGTGCACTTCAAAAAGTGGAAAAATGTATTTAAATAAAACAAAATTACATTTAACAATTCAAATTTGGTCTTTCACTTTCTCTGGAAATTGGAACAAACCTATTCATAACCTGCACTCTCTAAATTTGTGTCAAATAAATAATTTTCTCTAGAGTGAGAATATCCTCTTCCTCTAATACCAACGACTATTAATAGCAATTAATATCAATCAGAAAATCGTGATTTTTTTTAATTGAAAAAAAGGGACAAGCACTTCTGTTTGTACTGCCTCAAATTCCAGTTTCAACAGAAACTACAGTTCTGTTCAAAATTTGGGTTAAGAATGGATTTATTTGATTAAAATGACGGTAAATACAGTAATATTGTAAGATATTATCATAATTGGAGACAATTGGTTGCATTATATGAGAAATCAAATTGCATCCATTAACTAATTTCATTTAAATATTGTGGCCTTTAAGAGTCTTGTTCCTATAAAGAAATTAATAAATCTAAATGTGCTAGCTTTGCTGTTATGTTAATTGCAGCCATATTCTCTGATCTTTAAGACATCTTCAATCTTTAAGATTCCTTACCGATATCTCGTCCACCAAAAGTGGTGTTAAATCTGGACACAGTGAATCTAAGGTTAAAAGCACACTGAGAACATGTTGCCTGAGTTATGATTCGATCTTGTACAAAAGCATTTGTGTTGATTCACTTGGGGCTCCTTTGAATAAATGGTGGCAAAGAATGAAACTATGTTTCTTAAGAACAGATGATCTGAATTATACTTGCACAACTGATTATACCTGCAGTTTCTAGGGAGACAGGAGAATGAAGAAGAGACAATATTTGAAAAAAGATAAAAGATTGGAGAGAGAGAGAGAGAGAGAGAGAGAGAGAGAGAGAGAGAGAGAGAGAGAGAGAGAGAGAGAGAGAGAGAGAGAGAGAGAGAGAGAGACCAAAGGAAAAGAAGCAAAGAGGAAAGAATATAAGTTTCACAATACAACCACCAGGGGGTGCAGAGAGTATACAGTGAATAAACATACCAGACTGTGTATATTTGTACATTACATATGTGTTAAGCTGAAATAGAGTTGACTCGGCTGTAAATATGAAAACACTACCTGGGAAATTAAAAAGATGTAAATCATCTCTAAATTTACTGAATGATACTGTGAAAATAACAGCCATGGAAAGAGCTCTGATTTGGAAAGAAATATTAGAGTGATTTACATATTCCTGACCACAAGACGAGTGTGTGTGTGTGCTTCTCACCATTCTGGAGTTTCTCTTTGCCTCCAGATAGAACGCCACTGGGCAGCATGCCAGTCGGAGTGAGACCTTTCAGCGTCAGAACGCTCTCACTCTCTTCTCTGCAACACAAACATGTTGTTATCTACAATACTAATACACAAAGATAATATATATATATATATATATATAATGACAAAATAATTTAGTTTACCCTCAATAAATACAGTAGTTAAGTTTTTTTAAATAGACTTTATATTTATATCAGAAAATTATTTTATCAAATTATTGCACATATTGACAGTAATGTGTTTTAAATAAGTGGAGGGTAACAGCTGATTCACAACCCATTTGAAAGTTCAATGCAAGCCACTAGTGGTCGAAACAATCGGTCGAAACTGATACGATTAATAGGAAAGGCAGATTAACTCTTCAACAATGGTAAAAGCTGTGACAGATTTTCTTTAGTAGATGGTTTGCAGGTCTTTGACTTCACTTACAGTACATGTATAAGAGTCAGATTTTTTTTACTTATTAAGTTATTAGATACTAGCAAAATAACTACTGTATATGACCTAATGCGTTTCTATTCACGATTGACACTAGTTTTCTTTTGCAACTGTACAAAAGAAAAATTTGGCACACCATAGCTTAATAAATACAGATTTTTTTTTTATGTATACATGCCATATTAGTACCAAAATGATGGTCAGATTTTACTTACAAAACCTTTAATCATACTCGTACTGGGAAGACATTTAAGATGCGAGGAATGATATCCTGTAAGACTTGCCCTTGTGGACTTTGCAACATTGGCAAACTAGCACACAGCTTAAAAATTTGCAATCAAGTTGAGACATTCGGATTCCACAAGTCTGTATATTGGCATAGAAGCAGTAAACTTGCTTTGAAGAGGGTGTAAAATCAACAATTTGGGTTTAAAGGTGCCATATGTAATAATTGAGGTAACAATATAGGAAAAATTAGCTACACACATCAAAAGAATGAGAAGAAATAAGTACAAAGATGTCATTAAAAAAACTGACAAGTTATAGTGCTGCCGAGATATTAATCTGAATTAGCATGCTAAATTACTAGCCCCGGCCCGGCAGGTATCGTAATACCAGTTCCGGCCATGGGAGGCGGTATGCGGATGGGCAACGTTAGCACCAGCCAAACTGCAATACGCGAGTGAGTCGCGCTCGCGCCGGCTTGTGTGTGTACTTGAACCTGATGTCAGTCGTGTGGAAATACAGCCCATTACTACATTTCAGTTCAGGGAAGAGTTCAAAAAATGATTGGTCGACATTATGCATGAGGAATACATTTTGGTAAGTTGTAGCATACTGTATCTTTCAACAGAGTTCATGTTCTTTTTCCAGCTAGTAGAGACGATCGGTTCACGTGCGCTAGGGATCTGTAGTGTAACATGTACAAGCGCCAAAACGCTATTTATTCTTTGAATTGCGTAATATAATTGACAGAATCTGGGCGCTTAACTAACCTGCTTGCTAAGTGTCAATTGCGTGTGTCTCACGGTGAATTCACGGCGCTAGCTTGATCAACATCAGCGAATGCTGTCTGTCAAATTAATTCACTAACAATAAAAGTGTAATATGAACAAAACGAATACCGTAAACTTCAAATAATTGCCCAAGCTTTTATTTTCCCATACCGTCGAAATGCACCAGCTTGTTTTTGAGATCTATGAGGCGGTCTTCATCATTTAGTGTTGAGATTCATAGTGTTTAGTTTAGTTCACACTAGTGTTTAGTTCATTGAGTCTCTGATCTCTAAAAATCTCCAAATGTTCCACGTGAAACTGCGGTCTTCCAACCTTTTACTATCATGTCAAATGATTTGAATAACATGCGCGATGGTAGGAGCACAAGTCATTTTTTGGAGGTATACTGCCCCCATCTGTTATGGAATATGGAGTAGGATTTGATTTATTATGTTAGATGGCACCTTTAAAGCATGAAACTTACTATATTTACACCCTGGACACAGTATGACCCAATGGTCTCAGTGAACAGTTTGATATTCGCTCTTCTCTTTAATCATTTATAATGGCTTTTTTGTGATATTCTCTTAAGGTGCAGTAAGGTTTCAGTAAGTTGTTAATTGTAACTGCCATAGATACAACATCCAACTCAGTCACTTGCATTTATCAATCTTTTTGCACGTTGTCCATTCAGTAGTTGTTAGATAATCTTGTCTATCATTTTGTTAATTCCCTGTGATAAGGTAAGAGGCTCTACAAGTTAACATTATCTCACAAATCCATCAGATTGGTCAGATGACCAACTTCCTCCAATTTATAAAACTAATTCAGTCAACAATCTTCCATGATTGTTCTTAATTGTAAAGATGAAATTCCTTTGCTGGTGCCCCGTAATGGAAATGTTTCAAGGGGACCCCAACATGTGACGAACCTGGGACATGCTTATTATTCAACGTCAACTCGTCAGTGGTTTTTTTTGGTGACCCGAAAGCTGAGATTTTTGTTTATTTTAACATCCTGATTTTATGTTCGTACAGATAATACTTGCGTTTCGGTATTTGGTTGCATTGTGAGTATTTGCAGCACATGTGATGTCAAACTAAAGAAGTTATTTTCTTAATTTGCTGGTGTTTTTTGTGTGATTTGCATGCATCTTCTTCAGTTGCAGCGCATTGAGCTCTCTCTGCTACCATACATATGGATCGAAATGTCACTTTTGTTGAAAACAAGCAATGATTTTTTTTTTTAATTTTATATAGGGAGCTTTGGTGCGCCAACCTTTTCCCATTTGTTAGGTTTTTTTTTTTTTGTTATTGGGCACCCCCTAAGGCCATCCTTAAAAATATTTTGGTTTGCAGTAACAGCAATTTTTTTTAAAAAAAGGGTCGGTAGGTAGGTCTATATTTTTTTTTTCAAGATTCAGTGTAAAAAAAAAAAGTACAATTTTGGTCATGGTGATCGTGAATTTAAAAAAAAAAAAATGCATATTGTGACGTCACTGACTGTCTTCAAACTCTGCATGCACCGCTAGGTGTTAATGCAACCTACAACCGGTTACATTTTAGGCCAGTCACAAAATGAATAAAATATATTTGTTATGCATATACATGAGATAAGCAAAAACAAGTACAAAACACATGGTCAAACAAAGAATACAATTACAAATTAGATACAAATTAGCCTATATACACAGTGCTTTAATTTCAGGAAGGTCTAAAATTAGCTACTTTTCAGTTAAGTGTGTTGCTCTGTCTGAAAAGAAATTTAATTAGTAATCAAATGTAAAATGACACTGCATAGTTTATCATAGTTAGATTAATGCTTATTAAAGTTTAAGTTATTCATTCAAGAGCTGTGAGTGATTTTTATCTGCCTTTTGTTGTTTGATTCGCATTGGCTCAATCGTCACATGTTTATTAGACTACTGCCCCTTTAATACCGAATGCAGAACTCTACTGTAATAGATGACTGATGCACCATCATTTTCTCCCAACTATTTACGTCCAATTAAGACATAAACTGTGTTTAAATGAATCTCAGAGCAGATCATTTTTATATTTTATGTATATTTGATAGTTTAGATGCGCACATGAAGCCCAAAATGAGGATATAGCCTAGTTTTCTTGTCTCGTTTTAGTGCATTTCGGAGCTCGCGTCGCTTTGTTAACAGCGTCTCTTGCGCAGACTTTTGTGCTTTTAACAGCTCTTTTAATGATTGAACGCGTCCGCAGTTTAGCAACAGTACAGACTGCATTTTACAACAATCACTGATCGTGCTGATTCTGACGGTACGTTTGGGCTTTAGGAAGAAATGACAGCGCAACGCTGTGAAGGGAAAGTTGCGCTAGACAGAATGCGTCTGTAATGGCTTCGTCTCAAATATCTTCTTTTTATAATCTTTGAAAGCAGAAATCTATACAATTAGAATAATATCCCAGATCTAAAGTGTAGGTAACCACGTTCTGTCCTCATTGTCACTCATTAAGCAGGGCTGTCGTGCTGTGCGCGCTGTGGCTCCGGGTGAGAGATCGCTCTCTCTTCTGGACTGCGAATAGCAAAATTGCATCACAGACAAATTGTTTAATATTATTATTATTATATATAGAAATGGTTGATATTCAGCCCCTTTGCCCGTTTAAAACCGGGTTTACCAAGCGGGAACACTGAATGAAACGAGCGAACAAGCCATATGATATAGGCTATGACACGCGTAACGTTAAACCAATGTAAACATAATCGGATGACTGTATGACGCCACGGGTTTTTATTTAAAAGAAAGAACGTAGTTCTTTCACAATACTAACTAAAATATAATTAATTATTTTATTGAATTTGAATTAGTCGTTTGAAGAGTAAAAAAAAATAAAAAAAAAATCGGTCTGTCTGAACGCAAGTTACAACCGGCAAGTCGGTCGGACTAAAAGGAAAAAAAAATAAAAAATTGGGTCGGCCCTAAATTGACAGGGTCGGTCGGGTTACGGCAAACAAGAATATTTTTAAGGGTGGCCTAAGCCTAGTTCACACTACGTGATTTTAAGCCCGATTTAAGCCCGATTTGCAAATCGTTGAGTCGCCGACAAGTCAGGGTGTTATCGCGTGCAAATCGCGGGCGATTAGCGGACGATTAACGCTCGCCAATCCGTTAGTGTGAAAGAGCCAACAACGCATCAAAGACAGCTCGCAGACACCTCGCAGACAGGTCACCGAGCTCAGAAAAATATCTAGCCTGCTAGATATCTCGAGCAGTCGCGCGACTCAATCTCAGTGATGTCATGAGTACAGCCAATCATAGCAACGCATGGGTTGAGGACACCAGGTAAATCTTACTTTTTCTTTTTTGCATTTTTTTTCTCAGAGCAGATCGTCGAGCAAACAGTGTGCAGCACTAGTTTCTGTCTGACGTCCATATTCGCGTGTTATGTTCTTCTCTGTAGTTTCGCGTCATTTCTGGTTCGTTTTATTGCGTGGGTTTTCGTTCCAAAACATGGTTTCTAGACCAGATAGAATCGTGTTGTTGTCAACTCGTTATTTGTTTGATTATTTTCAGGATTTAGACCGTACTATAGTACTGAAACAGCTCTCATTGAGTCACAAATGATATGCTCTTATCATCCGATCGTGGTTGTATCTCTATGCAGTGCGTTGTTAACTCGTGTAGTGAGTTACCTCCTGTTGTGGATCAATCACGTTGTGTTGTGTGGTGTGAACAGCTAAACAACTTGAACACTCATGATTTCACTGAGAGCAAGTCATGTAATGTGAACTGCACAGTTCAGCCCAACATTTTCAAATCATGTAGTGTGAACTAGGCTCTACTGAGCTTTTTGCTTACAGTTTAGTTTTTTTGTAATTGAGCTCCCCTACTGAGCTTTTTGCATGCAGGATGTGTGCACTTTTGTCTAATTCCATTTTGCACATGTACACAAAGTAATCTTACCGAAGAACTGAAAAAACTCGAGCCATCTTTCCAATGGCACGGATCTTGTTTCGGATGACCTCCTTGCGCGCAGAAGCTGTGGCACCTATGTGACACACACACACACATGTCAGTGTTACATAACAGTTTACAAACAAAAACAAACATGCTTGAAGAGTCCCTTACATACATGCTTGAGGAATCACTTCATTAAAACACAACCAGCCACTTAATCTCCAAACCTCACAATTTCAAACATTCACAAGCCATAATCACATCCTGCCTTTAATGTCCAGATAAAACAAATGAATACATTGGGTGAACACTTCCTTTGGAGAGTAATCACCCAGACTGTTGACTGCAGGGGAAACTCAGTTGGCAGAACGTGCTGTTTCAGCACACTAAGGGCAGATCAATAGAGATCCTCACAGTGGCCCACATCTCAGGACTGAAATGCATGCTAAGCATTCTGTTAGCCTGCTATCGATCCTTACAGTCATGGATATGGATATGGTTAGGTTGATCATGCTAAAGAGAAGAACCTTGTTGGTTTTAATTTAGATTCTACCTAGTTTGTCAAGGTAAGAATATAGACAACAGTGTGATGAGAAAATAACAAACACAAGGGAGTGTCTTGCATATGAACAGGTTGCAGCATAGACATTTTTGAGTGTTTGAATGAATGTTATATTTGTTTAAGCTTTGGTGATACAGTCCTAAAATGAAGTCACTGTTAAAGGTACAATATGTCAGAACTTTTTTATAAAATATCCTAAAATCACTTGCACACACACAGTGTGATATATTTCCTGCAGTTGTGTACTTACAATATACCAAAAGTCTCGAAAGATTTTTATTTTTTATTTTAGAGAAATTCCAATTTTAAATATGTGGCCATCCCGGAAAAAAATGTCGCCTGTCAATGACGCGATATCCGTGATATCCTCGCTTTCCTTTCATACTGCTATAGCCATGGCGTAACCATGGTGACAGACGTGGACAACTGCATAGTGCGTAATGTTTAGCGGCACACAGTTCTTGTTTCTTTCAAACATAGACCGTAGCAAGCAGACTTTGGGACAAACAAGGAGAACTGGAGGATCAATATCAGCGTGGCGTTTGTGAGACGTCGAGAGCTCCACGTCCGCGACTAACTTGGACTCAACAGAGCTTCACAATTCAAGACTTGACGCTTTAGACAGGTGAGCAAATGTACATAAAACAAATCAATGTTATATAACGTTAGCTCAACATGATGAAATGTTAGAATATGGTCAGTATGTTATTCTAATGTTGATCTAGCTCAACGTTACTGCTAGTTTCATATAGCAAACGAACTAACACATAGTATAACATTATAACTTTCAACACACATTTAAATGCCGTTTAGTGTGATAGTGTAACGTTAGACCAAGTGAAGCGGCGCTGCGTTACCTCACAAGTTTAATTCGTCTAATAAACTGACCTGTGTGAGTAATCCAGCACTTGCGGGTTGTTCGGTAGAATTAAATGTCCTTATGCCTTTATATCCGCGGGACTCGCGTGTGATATCTGTCTCTTTAGCAATCGCGACCTGCTTCATACCACTGTAATGTTAAAAAACATGAATGTTTGCACTCATCCATAAACATTAGCTTGACAGCAAGTCCCATCATTCAGCTCATCACTGTTGTCATAAACCTACGCCTTTGTAATTGTTGGAAACTGCGGTCTCTTGTGACGAAAAAACAAAACAAAACTACATATTGTGCCTTTAAAACTATTTAACTTTTAAGTGCGTCTTCTGTGTCCTAATTAGGAGTTACATCATTCCAAAAATTAGATTAGTGAGGTCAATTCACTTTAGATTTTTAGTTAGTTTCAAAATTTTAAGCATGGGTTACAGCCCCTAAACACGTAATGATCAGAAAAACATCTTAGGCTGCTGTGTTACAACAAATGTCAACGTTATTGTGTCGAGTTAAAAAGAGTTATGCTTTCTAGAGCCCCACATTCTGTTACATACTTTTAAGCTCTGTCCAACTTTTTTGTACATAAGAACTTATGTAAAGGAAAGGACCCCTAGGAACCATGGTCGACCACGAGTTATCCAGGGCTTGTTTAATACTAGTTTTTCAGCCATTCAAGCAAGCAACTGAGTAGATGTTTTTTTGGACATCACTAGTTTAAATACATTTTGGGATCACTGTTTTTATACAGAGGTGGAGAACATGGAAAATGGCAAAAAAAAAAAAATATGGAAAATGATGACAATGTGATATGAATTGGTGTGAACGATAGAATATAAAAGATGAAGGCACTGTTGAGGTTCTGAGAACTGTAAAACAATTCACAAAGGTTCACATACTCTTATATTCACATCAGTGTCTCTAATTTCAGAAAAAAAATGTTAGTGGTCTGACTGATTGCATACTCACCCCACTTAGTAAACGAAATTCTTGTCTTTTCAAACAGTGCAAGGAATTCACACGCAACTAGCAATGGCCTTTTAATAGTTTGAAAAACATCTACTCATCCAGTTCATGGTGACCAGGGTGCATGAAACAAAAGAATTAGTACCTATTGATATTATAAGTAGGTTCATTAGTGATTTTTTTGGTGTTAGCTTAATCAACTAACTAGAAAAAGGTACAAACAAGAGGCATGACACCGCATTGGATGTCATGGAGGTTGTACCTTTCTTGGGCCCATATATTAGCTGTCCTTCTCAAGATACACCCCCAGAAGAAACAGAAAAAGAACAGAAGAATGATCAATGAATGGCTGAGGAATGACAGAGAGAAAGAGAGAGAAAAGTGGCAAAAAAGCGCATCCATCGAAGAAATAAAAGATAAGAAATGCTTTAAAGAACTCTGAAAAAAAGAGAAAGAGATTCATTAGATGAAGCAATATTTGAGAGGGAAAGAGATGGACAAAATGAGTGAGAAAAAGAAAGAACAAAAGAGAAACAAAATAAAGATTATTAAATGCATAAAAAAAGGAGAGAGTAACAGTGTAGAGCATGATGAGATGTCAGTGTTTTTAAGTTTGTGCTTTACCAAAGCTTGAACTCTTCAAAGATTTCTGGTCAATCGTTTATTTGTCATCTGACAGTTTATGTTTATTTGGAATGGCAATTAATTGCATTTTTTTTTTCTTACCTTGGCTGTATGGTAGAAAAAATAAAAACAAAATTGTATATTTAAAGTAATAATCCAAGTCTTTGCTCTTTGATTATTACATTCAAAGTCTGAGACCACACAACAAATCTGAATAATCTTTTTCATTTGTAATTAAAAAAAAATGCAAACAAAGTAATGTTATAATAAGAAAATTAATAAGAAATATTTAAAATTCTGCACTAACATTTATAACTCAGATGTTCTCGCTTCCACACGCTCTGCTGTCAATAAAGCAAAAATATATTCTATTTTCTGAAATGAATACATTGTCAAACCAAACTTTCACTGATGACAAAAATATATATTGAAAAAAAATTATTTTGCTTATACCTTAAAGGGATGCTCCACTTTTTTGGAAATAGGCTCATTTTACCACTCCCCCAGAGTTAAACAGTTGGGTTTTACCGTTTTTGAATCCATTGAATCCATTCAGCCGATTTTCGTATATTTAGAAGAATATCAGTAACCAGACAGTTTCTGGTCTCATTGACTTCCATAGTATATTTTTTTCCTACTATGGAAGTCAATGAGACCAGCAACTGTCTAGTTACTGATATTTTTCGAAATATACGAAAATCGGCTGAATGGACTCGAAAATGGTAGAACCCAACTGTTTAACTCTGGGGGAGTTGTAAAATGAGCCTATTTCCAAAATAAGTGGAGTATCCCTTTAAAGGTACTATATGAAATTTTTTGTATGCAATATGTTTGGTAAGATTTAGGTAAAGTTAAAATACTAGTTTCTCCGGAAAAACAAAATACTACAAAACAATGCTTCCTTTTTTGAATGTCTGTTTTTGTGTTTTTGTCTGTGTGATTCCACCCACTGCCAATTTACTCAAAAGCATTTCGACATCCTGGGTGGCCAGTTGGTGACACAGCGAATTGTGTCCATGAAAGCCAGCAAGCGAACTGGGTCAAGATCATAGATTCTGACTTAAGAAGACTCATCAATAAAAAAAATAAAATAAAAAACCATTTGTGATGCGATCTGGGAAAACCCGTCGGATGTCGCGCTGGTACGTTTTCAAGGTTTAAATATAGATGTCAGATGTCAGAATATGAATGCCAGTTTTTTGTCAAAATTGGGTTTTTATTAAATTATTATTCTATAACATCTTGTTTATCATCTCTGAAAAATAGCGATGTATAATGACCAGCTGAACAAAAAACATTATCTCTCGTTTAGCTCTCCTTCTCTTAACACTACAAAAGACAGTTCACCTATCAAAATAAACTACATAACAGAATAAAGTCCTGTCCTGGGTGAACTACAACAGCCCGCAAGTTTTAATTTATTTATTTTTATCCAGCGGTATCGTGTGGTGTGATGCGGAGCACAAGAGAACATCAGAGTTTGAAGCTGCTCGCTTAAAAGACCTTGCTCACCTCTCAATCGTCCAATTTCAAAACGGTTTTCACAGGTTGAATTTTGAGTTCGTAAGCTTTCGAATGATACCTAATCTAAGATGATTACTAAAATATGTGATATGAAAAAAGGGAGAGCCAGTCCATTAAGTAAACCTGTTTTTCTCAAAATTCAATTTCTGAAAATCATAGCAATCAGCCGACTTCAGATAACCAAAACTTTTGATACAGACAAATGATAAATGAAATAAAAACAGATTTGGAAAGGACTTGAACCCAGCTTTAATATGGCCTCAAAACCTGTAATACGTCAAGTTTCACCACGTGGTGGGTTTTCTCAGATCGCAGCACATTTATACATTAGCTGCCGCTAATACATAAGGCTTGTCGCATTCCATTGTCAAATGTGCTCGTTCCTGTTACATCCTCTCAATCCGGCAACATGAGTGTGAACTGAATCTGAGGAGGTGCAAACAACTCAAAACAAAATTTTGAATTGAATTTTGACTGCAGTATCCATTTCAACCATTAGCTGTAACATAACATTCCGCACCTTTAAAATGTGACATAAAAGCTGTTAGGAAGAGAAAGGTACTCCATATGGTGCATTTCATGCAGATGTGTATAAGTGAGTCTATAGCTTGTTTTCACGTGACGTCACGCCACTCCGTTGCCATGGCGCGAAAAGCAGATGGAGGGCAGGAAGTGATTTTCTACATTAGGAATCACTATAACAAACTCAAAATGCCTATGTTTTGCGTCGTTTATGGTTGCTCAAATCGATCAAACCACGAGGAGTTTTTATCGTGTGCCCAAAGTTGTTGTTCATAAGGGGGGGAAATACAAGAAATTGGAAATGGCATTTATGGGTCGAATGGGAAAATGCCTGTGTGTGTGTGTGCAGTGATCACTTCGTCAAATTTGAGTTAATACATTATTTATGTGGCTTATAATTACATTATTCAGGTGTTTAAATACACTTATGTGGCTGTTTGTGTAACGTACCAGTTTCCGAACTTTGTAAAGTCAAAGTATGTCTGCAAGACGAGTTAGTTGCTGATATTTACAGCCTCGATGGCAGGCAAATCTCTCAATTCAGTTGAAAATCGGTCCTCTTCATAACGTAAGGATCACGTCCTACATATGTTTCGATTTTCTGTTTATATATTTCTCTTGTAATAGCGTCTAAAGTAGTACAGTACGGATTTTCCTCCATCTCATCCATTGCGCTCTTCACTCCTTGCCCTCCTTCTGCATTCCGCGCGTCAACACAATCACGTGACTGCAAACCACCTATTAATGTCTTACATTTTGTTGGTATGCTTTGCATTGGATTTAAACATCAGCTAGCTACTGACTGTCATTTAAAAGACACTTTTCCCCCAAATAAAATGAAAGTAAATAGTTTTCTCTAACAAGGAGATCATAAAAGAATCAGGTCATTTTGAGTTGTAAGGCCAGCAGCATCTAAATAACTTAAGGGCAAATGTTTAATTTTTTTTTTTTTTAGTTTTTTTTGATGTAAAGCACTTTGAAATGTGCTATATAAATAAACTTGCCTTGCCTTGCCAAATGGTCCATTAATATTCCAGATTTATTTAGAAGCAATAGATGGAGGGCACCCTCTTGTGAACCCAACCATGCACTTTACTTTCAAACTTATTGTAATGTTATATGGAAACAGGATGATGCATGTGCTTGCTTTGTGTACGCCTGAATTTCTTACCATCTATCTCTTCATCAGTGGTCAGCTCATCATTGGAGCAGATGCTCAAGACATTTACCAGCATCTCAGTCACTACGGGGAACAAGAAAAATGGAGAGTTTGTTCGCTGCACTTATTGAGGATTTTATGCCACATAAAATCTGTTGAAGGCAAATGGTTTACCTTTCTCCCCAACGAAGGGCAAAGACCAAGTGAAGACATCCATGAAGTTAGGCAGCCAGTAAGGATGAGGGGAACAGTTAAACTGTCGAATGTTCATGACATTATTCTCATATTTCAGCACAGCAGCTGTATAAGGAAGAGAGGTACAAAAAGAAGAGAAAGCATAAAGAGAGAGTATGGGAAAATGATACAGTGAATAACTGATACAGCTGGATTCTGCCAAACCCTACATCAGATCTGAACACTATCTCAGACGTACAACAGACTCCCTCCCTCCCTCACTTGCATGTTTAAATGACAAAACACATAATGGATGTGGAACTCCACCTTCAGAAGACATTTTGTGGTTAAAATTTTTTCCTAGAACTACCAAAACAAAGGAATTTGAATCGCTTAAAATAAGGAAAACAGTACCAACAAGCACAAGTTATTATCATCGATACTTCAAGGAACAGCCACAGTATTTTTTAAGGGGAAATAGTATAAAGATCTCCACACATAATTTGACAAACCAGAATTTTACTTTTATCTCCTGTCATGTATTTTTAATGAAATTTTCCTGGAGATGGCTAACTCCATGTGATCAATCCTGTTGATGTGGCGACCAATGTGCGCATGCCCTAGATCTGTCGAAAGTTGACACCACACATCACAACTCACAGAGGGGGACTTTTCTGTCCCATCATCTTAGTGGTGTTTGAGAATAGCAAGTCGTCAAACATGGAGTGGCTAGCAGGTGTCAATCACATGTCAAATACCAGACATAAAAGACCTGAAGATAAAGCACACTGAACATAAACACGCCTTAAATGTCACTCACGGTCCACTGCCTATACATCTTAGCAGGATATGTGATCAGATAAAGCAACATTGCTATTAATTACATAAAATATTATCTTTCCTCAGTCTATAATTAGGTGATGGTCCACACCATAAATGCCTCAGAAAGGCTGACCTTAAAGTGCCTGATTTAAATATACACTTACTGATAGTTGTCCATGGTTGATGAAATGAACAGACTGAAATCTAGATATGTCATTAAGAGACGGCCATTGGCTATATTTTAATTATTTCATGATAAAATTTCAAGAAAAATGAAGAATACATTTAGGTTCCACTTCAACTTACATATAAGATCAACATGACTTTAAATAATCAGTTAGATTACTGCATAGCTTCATAAAAAAACAGGGTTGCTGAAATCTGTTCCTATAGGGGAAATCACTGGTGTGAGGAACTCCCACTTCAGAGCAACAATCAAAATGATGACAAGAGTTCTCCTCTCTTTCATCTGGCATATTCACTTTATCCTTCCCTTCATTCCTGCACACCAGTCACAACCAACCCTGCTGTGCCAAAGCCTTCCAGGCCCACACAAGCTTAACCAGTGATCCATGACCTGCTACGTTGTCATGGTAACAAGACCTATGCAATGATAAATGCTTCAAGCAATAGTAATGAAATACCACGACATTCGGATTATGTACCCCTACAGCTTTCGCCAATATCCAACATCTGGCAATTTCAACAAAAATGATCAAAGGAAGGAATCTGCAAAATTTCTTATTTGGATTTGTCAGGACTGTGCCATCAACAGATGAAGGAACCCTCTGCATTTGAATCAATACAGAGACGGTGTCCATCACCCTGCTGCTTTCTCCTATTCTCCATAATGAGAGCCACACAACAGTTACACGTTCAACAACGCTAGAAAACCTTGCCAGACCAGTGAAGAGCGGACTGTCATTTGTGTGTTGTTCTTGCCGCAGAATTTTTTTGTGCCGTGTCAGGGGTTGCTTGATTGACTCTTATTTGCACAGTCAGGGCTGTGGTGCTCATGGTCAGCATATGATGGACGGCTGGTGCTCAATCTGGCAACCCTTTGGAGTGATGGATATCCTGGGCTTCCCCCCACCGGGCTCGAGTTACAGCGCCAGTCGATTGGCCATCAATCTCCTCACACGCTCGTGTCCAGACTTCATTTGGTGTATAAAAAGGTTCGATCTTCACCCCTCCTCCACACTCTTAACATACTTAATTTAGACTTGAAGGAATAATTCAGTTTTGCTGGTCCAACTGGCCTTCAGAGAGGAAAATTGAGGCAATAGCAGACCAAAAATGCAGCGATAACAATGAAATGCACATATCTTTGCTTATAATCCATCTATAAAAATGAAGAATGGTTGAACGAATTAGGGTTTTCAACCCCCAACAAAATAAATAAATAAAAATAGGGGTGGATAAATAAAATGTATATACTGATTAAATAAAAAAAGGCTGTTCTTTTGAACTTTATATTCATAAAAAAGAATCATGAAAATCACGGTTTCTACAAAAATAATAAGCAGCAAAGGTTTCAAGTTATTTGAGCACCAAATCAGCATATCGGAATGATTTCTAAAATATCGTGTGACCCTGAAGACTGGAGTAATTGATGTGTAAACTTACCCTATACTGTAGGTTTGATGAGATGTGTTAAAAGGGCTGTCAATGTTAACGCGTTAATGCATGTGATTAATTCAAGATCCTTAACGCGTTAAAACAATTTAATGCAAATAAATGACTTAAGCACGTGAAATTGCATCATTATCGTCATTTATGGCATGAAGTTAGATGATCTTAGAAGTCAGGAGTTTATTGCAGCGTCAACAATCTACCTGGTACCCTGGTAGGCGGAAATTTCTATTCTGACCCTTTAACCCAACTTCACTTCTCTGTTCTGACCAGATCATTTTAAGCACCTAAACTCTGGGGAAGTTTTCATTCCAAAGGTCCAGTACAATCCAAAACAATCTGTCCAAAATAGCACTAATGTAAAGAAAACCAGGCAGAGAGAATAGAGAATCACTTTGCAAACTCATTCCAGTGTTTTTCATTTTAAAACAAGCTCTGTCATATTCTGTGATTGTTTCACAGAAAGTTTATTTATATGTCTGTACATTTTGATTTTAGACTGTATACTGTAGACTCTGAGGGGCAGAAGCAGTGACAACTCTTTATTATATAATTTTGTTTGAAGTGTCTTTTTTTCCTTTATGTTTCGGTTTATTTTTGGTAGGGTTGCAACTGCAACATATTTTGTGAGTTCCACTCTTGAAAATAACCCCCTAAATTGTTGTTTTGCAACACTTTGCTGCCTCTGTCCTTTTCCATTCTGGTCACAACCATCACACTAACTAACTTGGGTCTGTCCATCTTGTAGCTCAGCAGAGACACTGCAGGAAACATCTGGACATCTGACCTGCTGTCTACTCACACATGCACCATTCAGAGATGTGTGTGCATAATACCTTTGTTATTGTAGACATCTAAGTAGTTGGGAGCTGAGAAGATGGTGATGAGAGATGGGAAGCCCGTAGTTTGACTCTTTCTGTACATGCGATAACTGTGGGTAAAAAAGAAAACATCATCATCATCATCACTTTCCTCAGAATAAACATCAAGACAATGATTACATTTCTTCATTTGGTCCACGCACCTAAGTTGTAACTAGGGCATCAGAGAGCGTAAACTGTAAGACCCCAAACGACCCCAAACCTGGCAGGATGGTCCAATCGTGCACCACTACTCAGGCGCATAGACACACACCTGTCTGACACTTGGTGGTGCTATTACATGGTGATTTGAATTTTGGGTCATAACTTTTAACCATAAGGGCTGGAAACAAATAGTTTTTTTCTTATCTTACCAGTTTGGCAATGGTACGCTTATAAAAATGATTAATAATTTTTTGATGATTTTGCAGGAAATGTCATTTTAACGTCATCTGTCTTTGAGTGGTTATGTCAAGTCCGTAAACAGAAAGAAGACTACTATATGGCATGCTGAGGATACAGTTGCTTGAAAAAAGATGGTACCTAGGTGGTTAGATAATTAGTGAATATATTTGTTTTTGTTTTAAATTGGTTCATTTAAAAGTATACATTCAAAGCTTTCTATAGACATATTTACCATGTCTGTAAGGCACGTATACACTGGGTTCCAGTTCATTTTTATGACACAGTCCAGAAAGAAGTTTACAGACACCGAGACGGCAGACACACAACATTTTGTTATTGTGAGTGTGCACAAAAAAGGACAGTTTTGAATGATGTCTTACTCAACTGAATGACCAAAAATGACTTTTTTTTTTTGTTATGTTACGTCGTTATGTCAGGAAAGAAAGTAAATGATCGCGCAGGCATGTTTGACTACCCCAAGCGGTTAAACTTGTCATCTAGATGGCTCAGCGAAGAACCTGCAGTCAAAAAGAGAAAAGTGACTAAGTCCGTGCTAAAATGAGAATAAATATCGTCATGGCTTTTAAGAGGTTGTAACAACTTCGAGATCAATAGGCAGATAATTTGCAATGTGCGAATCTAACTGAGCAAACGATATATCTAAAGACCATCAGTAAAACGATTTTAAGACATATATGCTTTCATTTGGTCAGAAGAAAATATTGTCATGTCGATATGACAGATCCGCACTGATGTGGCGATCAGATTCATTCATGCAGAGAAGCAGTTCGAAACACACCCCAAACACCTCAACAAGTAACTTGCAATTTCATATTTTAAACAGAAAACAGGCACACGTTCTGTACTGCAGTTTTAACTTTTATTTACCCAAATAAAACATATTTGTCAAATTCATGATTAAATATTCTGCTGTCTATTTAAAAAGAAGAGATAATTTCATTTTTTTTATTTTGAAGACAATATATATTATAAACTTGTTATAAAGACGCATAATAAAATAAACACTCGTGTATTAAAATGCAAGCATAAGTTATCATGCAGACATCATATTTCTCCTCCAAACTATAATACAGCAGCTCAGAAGCACCTGCAGTCAAATAATTATTCAATTGACTTTTTCTGACATAAGTAATTTAACAGTTACTTCAATTCCAGAAATATACCACATTATAATTTCAACAAAAAATATTCCATGATTTAATTATTATTACATTGTTTACTTGGTTTTAGTTTCAGTTCTACATAACTTTCCACATTAGTTTAAGCACAGCAGTTTTAAAAACTAAAACAAAAACGTATGCACTATAGGTATATTTAAAAATTAACATATTATAAAAATAAAGTAAGCATAGTAAATATACGTATAACATGAATGTTTAATTCAACTCTTTAAAAATGGCACACCCTCTTCCATTTGGGACATTTACAACAGAGAGGTTACTCACAAAATTAAAGTTCATTATGTTTTTTAAATAAATTAAAAATTTGTTTTTAAGCAAAAACAGATAACTCCACATTTTGTGTTTCAGAGTTAAACAAAACCAAGTAATTGCTATGATATATAATAAAACACTTGATTAATCTTTAAGTTCATCTCCTCCGCTGACATAGATGCTTGACACACTTTATTATTGTGATTAGACACAATACAACGACCCTTTCCCTCACCACTGTAACGTGCTGCAAGGTTTCTAACTAGCGGCCTTGACACCTGACCTGAATACTGCACGCTGATTCGCTAAAACGGACTTATCGGGTTGTGTTCACAAACAACAAGAGTGCTTGTCAGTTTCTGCTGTAAAACATGGAACAATGAAAGTGGACAATACCGGCTTTGTGACAAAACGTGTTAAGGATTCAGTTAATCTTGTCAGCCGTTTATTTCAGCTGAGAAACCGGCAGACAGTATGGTGAGTAAACGGAAATGCCGGAATGGCAGATTTGCTTAGACAGACATTATGTGAGGATGTGGAGAGTCCCAAAATATAGGTACCTCATATCGATATTTTACGCGTGGCATCGATGGATCGTTAAGACGTTTGATCGATGTAATGATCCATATCAATTGTTTTGTTACACCTCTGATATCAATATATCAGTCTCTTCCTGTCAGAGTGTCTGTTTGTTTTAAGAGGCTGTGAAGTGGGCCTATAACTTCTGGCTATCAATTAGTCATGAGACTATAATCACCCAACAATAAGCATTTTCTCAATCAAAAATGCCACAGTCTAAATCTAGACTTCATTCGTCTAGTCCGACATTGCTTTGATGTCTCTTTTCATTCGTCAGAGCTCTAGACTCGGTTTGCTTGTAGCATAATAATAATTATAAATTATCTGTGCAGGATTGCTAATACGACTTCCGTTACGTGAGCGCCGAGTCTGGATCTCTGATCTCAGTCCTTCTGCTTCCACTGTACTGTTAAAGCAAGAGATCTTGGGCCAGAGCTGCACTAGAAGGACTCTCACTGCAATTAATGCTTTCTAAGTAGCTCTCAATCTAGTGTCTACTAATCAGCATATACTGTAACTTCTATTGGTGTTGCTTTAATTTTCACCACCCTGCTGCTATAATCAGGGACCAAGAGACTGGCAGAGTACAGTCTAGTCAAACAACGACTTCAGCATAATCAATGAACATGCTGAAAGCTCTAACACTCTGACTCAACAGAATTGGACAGCAAGACCAAAGCAAACAGACCCATTCTCAGCTGGAAAAGCTAGGCTTGTCCCATAATACAGTCTATTCATAAGATTTCCATCAGGTAAAATGACAAACATGCTTTGTTATCGCTGGATGTCGACTTAAAAATGAGTGGGCAATATGAATCAATCTCAGCTTGAATGCAGTGTTGTGTTGTGTTGTGTTGTGAGAATCACAACACCAACAAGTTAATCTTCCTTTTATAGTCAATATGTTCATTCAGTTGTCAGAGCATAATTAACCACATCTGACAAAAGAATATTTCAAAATGCAATGTTTGCATCTCTCCAGTCTCTCAAATCGAACCAGATGCTACTAAAAACAACCTACGATGTATGCTTTTGTGCCAGACTTACCCAGCATCCTGTGCTTCATGGGCTCGGATGATAGATAATAAGTTGTTGTGTTGTAGAAAGTCACACACAGCAGGATAACTACAAGAATGAGGAAAGAGGAAAATGAGATGTAAAATACAGCATAAATGCAAATGGACTTGGCTTCTAGTTTTAGTTCTGGGGTGCAATTTAATTTAATAATGTTCAAAATACAAGAACACGATCATCATACTACTGTAGCAGTAAGTAAATCCCTTGATACTCATCTTTGATCACCAAAATCAAATCTTCATGACTTAAAATAGCTTCAATGTAACTACACCCTTGCTTCATTTAGTACACAGAACCATGAATATAGAAATCAGCCCCGCCTCCACTCAATCACATGAGCTTGGGATACTTGATCCACTTAGTCAACTTTACTTTAGTAAATGCTGCACAGTGGGAAGTGGAAACTATGGGTTTCCAATTGGCAGAACCAATTTCATTCTGCTGCCATTCTATAGCAGGCATGCAGGCACATGAAATCCTCCTTATTGAGGCAAATACAACACATAACAAAAATAATCTTTATTTAACAGTCATTAGAGATTCAAACAATAGATCACCACAGGATAATGGTTCTTAATTCTTATAAGCGTGCTCATAGACAAACGTATGAAATTTCTATTCTGTGATATGGAGGTTTTCAGAAAGATGTAGAGGAGGCAGGAAATGTCTAAATATACTCAATCTTTTTAATCTAACTGGCATGTCAATTCACTAATTTATCTCACTGTGCAATTTGCTCACATAACACACTATAAGAATTATTACAATGAATCTCATGTCTAGGAATGCATAATATTCAATGTTAAAAGATGTTTTCTTTTGTCAAGTGCTTTCTGGTTTCCTCTTTGATGTGCAATTGGTACCTGTAGAAATAGGAGCAGCCTCTCACTGTGTTGTGTGTGAAATGTTCCTGGGTCTTCTCGTTCCCAAAGTCCTCTAGCGGGTCCGACCAAAGCAAGTCACACATTGGTCCATATGCGGGAGGCTCTTTGAACCTGTCTAACTGGAAAAGGTAAACACACTATATACTACAGAGTACTCCCGGGTTAGATAAAGCATCATTATTAACAGAAAAAACAATCAAAATAGAATAGATAAAATCTGTATATTGTGGACCCTTTTTATTTACAATATGGCCACATAAGAAAAACATAGCAATTTGCAAGATTAAAGCGTCCAGACCTATTTTACCAAAGTTTTATCTTATTTAGGGCCAGACAAACAGGGTAAATTAGCGTGACAGTGCAATTCCAAAACAGCGCCGATGGGAGTGGAAAGTTCTGCGCATGATCTACTGAAATTAGCGTGCGGTTTAATGTGTGGTAAATAATGGCACAGATACCAGTAAATTGTCAAGCACAAACCTTAGTAAACCATTTAAATACTCTTCTCCCATAAATTTTGCGTCTGAAATGGAAACTCATATAATAATTATATATAATTTTTCTCTGTGTCTCTTTAGTAAATCCTGACAGTAGTTTTTTTTATTGCCAAAATAAGTTTTGCACTTTTGGCAAATCCGAAGATATACTATAGAGGTATTGCTATTGGACTAAGGCTAACATACTGCCAGTCACTGCTAATGTAAAGTTAACGTTTTTCTACAAGGATAATACGTGCTTTTTGATAACAGCTTGGGCATCTAATAAAAGATGCCACTGGATAAACTACAAAAGCAGTGTATCTGAATAATCCTCAGATTAAAACTAAACTGAATTAACAGCTCAGTGTAAATGATAATATCTGAATTGGTTAAGGATTTTCCCCTAATTGTCAGAGCCTTGGATCTCAGTCATGATACAGTTGCAGATGGGCTTTTACTAAATCACCTCATATTTTTGCAGTTGCTTTTCTAATAGTATTTATTTTTCCACTTACCAAGGGAATGGGGAGGGAAAGGTACAAATGTTTCTCCTACTGATAAAATTCATATTTAAGAGAAAGAAACACAATATAATGGCTTTTTAAACGAGAACATTTAATAGAGAGAAGACATTGACTAAGGAAAAATACTTCAGAGAGGTAGGAGCAGTAACCTGGTCATTTTGAAAGATTATTCTCCATAGGAAACAGATTTTTGAAAGCAGAATTACATTACAGTCAGTGATGAAAAGAGCTAATATGAGATTAATCATCAACTGCAGGACCCTGAATATAATGTGTTTTTTTTATGGCCTCTTTGTGGAAATGAACAAGATTAGCACTGTATCTTTTAGCTAGAGACTGATAATGTGTTGAGGTCTAAAAGGAGAGTTAATAATGTTAGAGTCCCTTTTCGGTGGACTAAGGAGTAGGAATGTTTTTTTGTTTTTTTCTTGATGATCACTTTACTTGCACATTCAATAACATGTAGCACTTCAAAGAACTTGTGTTAATATAATAATAAATCAAAGGCTGGTTCATTAAACAGGGAAATGACAGTAGTTTGTTATATACATACTTTCCTGATGTCATCAAGGTTTGTGATTTCAGGTGAAAGTCCTCCGTGCACACACAGGAATTGCTGGTTCATGAGCGCTGCCAGGGGAAGACAGTCAAAAGCATCCATACACGCATCATACACACGCTCCGAATACTTAATTCTACCTGTCAAGAGATGAAGAAGGAACGACCAGTTGAGATGGAAGGAAAAGAAAATGACCACACATTAACACATACTCTCACTCTTTGATGGAAACTCTTAAAAAAAAAAGCCATCCAAACACTTAAAAAAAAAAAAAAAAACAGCTTTAAAATGAGTTAAAGGCTTTTTGGTCCAGTCCAAAAACAATTGTTTTTACAAGTGTAAAACATTAAGATTAGCCAATAAAATGTCTGAATTCAAATACTGAGCTGGGAAGTGAACTAGAAATCACAGAAAATAGACGGTAGTATATAATCTGTGACCGGACCCAGCTCCCATTTATTTTTCTTATGGATGACAGTTTACTTAAGTTTTATATTGCAAAATGCAACAGTTAATGTGTTATGGACTATGGTTATCGATGATGCGTCATACTTACATTCCTGTTTAAAAGTGAAATACTCAGTTAAATGTCTACATTCGTGGTTCCCACGCAGCAAAAAAAGTGTTTTGGGGTAAAGGATTTTTAAGGCCCATAGGTACAGCACACACTATGGACACACAAAAAAACAAAACAAAAAGAAGAGTAAAACAAAATGATTAGATATACATATACAACTGAAGCGGATTTAATCTGAAAAAAAAAAGAAAAAAAGACAGATTTGGGTCAGTAGCCGCGTTTCCACTGCCGGGCCAGGGCCGGGCCGTGCTAGTGCGTGCCAGGGCCAGTCGCGTTTCCACTGTCACTTCCGGGGCTTGATCGGGGCTTCCTCAGGGCCAACGGCCAGGATTTCTGGCCCGTCGAATACCTTGGGCCAGAGGGGGCCAGCTCGGGCTAGAGGCGTGCTCAAGGTAAAAGGCGGAGTTTATCGGTGTTATGGAACGTTATGATCTGAAGCAAGATGCACATAGGGATGTCCATGTTTAACCGATTAACCGTTTAAAATTACATAACATTTTAATTTGAACATATAGGCCTATGCCAAATGCTGCGCAACAATATATAGGCTAGCTATATCGACAAATTTTCAGACATTTGTTTGATTTTTTTTGCCCCTTAAACATTTAAAATATTTGACAAATTAATATGAAAAAAATATATATTTTACTGGTTTTCTGAGGCCAAATTAGAACCTGGAAATGATATTTTCCCCGCAGTGCTGAATGAGAAGAGACGTAACCACAGCCTACAGAAAGGGGATTTATGGGTGATTTATAGGCTATAATAAATGTGTCTGATAATAAAATAATATAAAATAACGAGGCATTAATTGTTTATTAATAAACTATTGTTTTCTAAATGATTTTCGGCTAAAAACATATCTCCATCTCCGGATGCACATTTAGAGAGAAATTAAGCAAACATAGAAGATAGTGGCTTTCGATTCGAATTTGTTCGTTTTAAATTGGACATTTAAAGCTTTAATCTACAAAGGATATAACCCCTGTAGACTAAAGCTTTAAATGTCCAAATTAAAACGAACAAACTCGAATGCGGTGGCTGTTTCAGGTCTCGCGCTTCAGTTCAAGGAGATCATGAAGCGCGCCTTGATTAGCCTAATTAAAGCACAACGTTTTCTTGTTATAAATAAATGTATTTGCGAATAATGTATTATTATTTTCTGTATGACCAGAAATTAAAGAGTATTTTAAGTTGTTTCCACTAAAAGAAATGCAATGAAACTGTTCACATGGGCGTCTCGCAGCCATCAGTGCGTGCTCCACACACACTGGATATGCGCTGATATTTGTCAAAAATATTGTGTTTATTTGTGCTCTGTTCCTTTTTTGGATAAAGGCGTCTTCTACATATGCAGCCTAATAAAATGTTACAATAATGATGATGATGGTTATTATTATTATTATTTGCAGACACTGAGTTTTTGTGAAATGGACGTTTTGCTTATTTTCAATTGGCAATTTCAGTTTGAAGGGTGATGGAAATGCGGCTTTAACTGCTCCGTAGGCTACTTGCTGCGTTTTATTTCTATAAATTAATTTCGTTTCAAATGGGGTCCAATCAGTTAGGCTATTAAAGGTGTTAAAAATTTACTCTGTATCTCGAGGTTGCGGCGCGCACACTATGCACCGAGTATTAACCGATGGGCATCGGTTAACGATTAATGAATAACTTGAAAACGTGCCCGCAGCCCTACTTGTTATATCGCGCAAAAAATCGCTGCTTGAAATGGAGAATCGCCTGTACTGGTCTCGGGACACTATTGCAGCCACTACGGCAGGTGAGTTAATGCTATCTTCCTAATTTAAAAAATAAATTAATTCATAATACCCGCTGAAATGGGTTGGGTTTTATGACGTTTGATCCAGAAAGGCGTGTTAGGGGTGGGGTCTGGGGCAGCGCTGTGGGGCTACTGGCCCGGCAGTGGAAACGCAAGCCCGGTGCTTGAGGCCCGAGGCCACTAGCTCGGCCCGGCTCGCTGTTAGCTCTGGCCCAGCCCTAGCCCGGCAGTGGAAACGCGGCTAGTGTTTTTTGTTTAATTTTTAAAAATTAATAGAATGTATGAAGTGCATTATTTAGTGTTAAGATAATAGCAGTGACTTACTTCAATACTGAAATATCCTCTGTCCACATAATCACCCAGAAAAAGGTACCGTGTGCTGGCTGGAGACCCTCCTACTTCAAAGAGCTTCATCAAGTCAAAGAACTGCCCATGAATGTCTCCACAAACTAGAGGAGACATACACAAACAGTTATTCTCTGTGCATTTCTATTAGTTATTTCATCATCATTATTAGTGCTGTGCTGAGTCGGACTCAATTATCCACGTGTTGTGAAGTGTCTCTACGTTAGTACAGTACTTACATTAGCTGACAGACACCATGAATAAAACATTAGTTGATAACACATAATAAAGATTTGTGCACAAAACCACCAACCCTTACAGTACTGTGCACATTACAAAACATTTTCTTCCCGTGTCAAGAACAGGCACAGTAGACATCCATCCTGTCTGAACAACACTGCTTCAGGCTTTTTAAATAAAATGCGTCACCTGGCCCCTGTTGCATGAATAATAAATAAATATCTACTGTGTGGGCTGAAAGACAGCTTTGTGTAAAAACATGTGTGCTGGCCCCTGGTAATATATTCAGTAACATAGTTTTGACATCCTAATAGAGCAGGTGGAGAGAGGAGAAAGGCTGGCTGGTGTGAACTCTGGAAACACAGAAAAAAAAAAAAAAGAAAGTTTAAATCCCTCCTGGGGACCTAGCTTTGACCACTGCTGCTCTGCCCTGAAGCAAGGCAATAACACTTCATCTAAGCCAGCAGTGGCTGTGTTTGTGTGCCTTTCCACCCTCCAGACCACTCTCACTATATAAAAACAGATCTGCTATGCACCTGTCCAAAGCACCGAAAAGAGGATTTATTTTACAGTGTTTGTTTTTAAAATAGGTTTTATCTAAATATTTAAAAGTATAAAAAGTTAATAAATAAAAATATTAAACAATTATTATTAGTATTAACAATTGCCACATGGAGGATTATAAAACAAAAACTGTATGAGTAAAGTAAATAAATGAGGAGTTACGTATTTTCCTGTCATAAAATGGGCGAAGAGATCTTGTAATCTTGATTCAAACAATAATACAGTTTATGCGATGTTTTATTAAAAACTATGTCATCCCAAGCAATATAAAACTACAGAAGCCCTGAACCGCAACCTAAAAAAAAAAAAAAAAATCTGTAAAAAAAAAAAAATCTGTAAAAAAAAAAAAAAAAAAATCTGTAAAAAAAAAAAAAAAATCTAGCATTTCGAGATTAAAGTCGAAATGTTTCGAGATTAAAGTCGAAATGTTTCAATATTAAAGTCGAAATGTTTCGAGATTAAAGTCGGAATGTTTCGAGATTAAAGTCGGAATGTTTCGAGATTAAAGTCGGAATGTTTCGAGATTAAAGTCGGAATGTTTCGAGATTAAAGTCGAAATGTTTCGAGATTAAAGTCGAAACATTGTGCATTCATAACAGCGCGCGTCCACTGGCTCAGAGAGCGCGCGTGTGTGTGTGAAGTCGAACTGCCATGGATAAACACAAAATAGTAGCTTTTTACTTTTATCTGGGCTTTCAACAAAATTCTACACACGTCACACGTGCTAGTGGCAGTGTTTCTGAGGTGTTTTCGTGCTCGTCTAGTCAACACTATCTGGGTCGAGAACACAACAGTAACTGTTCGGTCTCCCTCTTCAACGTAAATAAGCCCTGGATACATTTTAAGTGCATCATTCTGTATCCAATCATTTGGCCGGATCCTGTGATTTCCTAAGATTTAATAACCACTTATGGTTGAGGAGAGATTCTCTAATATGATTGTAAAGCACTTTGAGTGTAGGCATATATGAAAGCGCTATATAAATGCCCTATTCATTCATTCATAAAGCTGGATTTCTCCATCCAGTCTGAAAAGTGTTTTCCGTGTTGGTTTTCCTATAGGCTAAAGTCTATTCCGGCGTATTATATTTTATAACGATAAAGTAAGATAAGTAATTCAGATAAAAGTAAAAAGCTACTATTTTGGGTTTATCCATGGCAGTTCGACTTCACACGCACACGCGCGCGCTCTGAGCCAGTGGACGCGCACTGTTATGAATGCACAATGTTTCGACTTTAATCTCGAAACATTTCGACTTTAATCTCGAAACATTCCGACTTTAATCTCGAAACATTTCGACTTTAATCTTGAAACATTTCGACTTTAATCTCGAAACATTCCGACTTTAATCTCGAAATGCTACATTTTTTTTTTTTACAGATTTTTTATTTATTTTTTTACAGATTTTTTTTTTTTTTTACTGATTTTTTTTTTTAGGTTGCGGTTCAGGGCTTCCGTATAAAACACATGATAATGAAAAGTAAACATAAAATGACATCATCTGGTTTCAATTAGAGTATTACTTTTGTTAGTTAAAAGGATGACAATTTAAAAATATTTTTTTTTTTCTCTTTGCATCAAAAACAAGTTTAAACAACACCCATGCCAAGTGAACTAAAAGGAAATGTTTTATATTCTGAGATCAAAAAGGCAAAATTTAAAACAAAATACTTGTTGAGTCAATTGTTGCTTTAAGATAGCTAATATACAGTCTGATTTGTTGGTATTCTTCAACGGCAATAATTTATGCTTACAAAATTACACATGTGAAATCAGCCTCAAGAGAGTAGCGTGCAACAGCCGCACATCACTGTGACTGAGGTAACGTACTGTCATGGAGAGACACTGAGATATCATTTCTCCATGGTAACTGAGGAGCATGCAAATGTTATTAAGAAAACCGTCTTTCGCCTTCACACTGTCTCTACCAATCAGTATTTTCACTCTTCATATAAAAATATCCATATCAAATTACTAGATCTCAGTCTCCATAAACTGGCTCCATCGACACTTTGTGCTATCCTGATTACACTAGGGCCAGTCATTTTGTTTACATGCCAATATTAGTCATGCCTTCTTTATTTCGTATTCATTGAATGTAATGCATTTTATAAAGAGTGCTCCTCAATTATGCTTAATGTCATTTGCTTGAGCATGCAAATTCACGACTCATTCACTAGGGATCTTGCATTTTAAGTATTTCATGCTACTGCAATGAGAGCTGAGAGCTTATGTAGGCCTTTTTGGCAACTCATACAAACAGAGTTATCAATTATGATATGTTTACCAAGATCATCATCAATTCCCCCCCCCCCCCCCCCCAACAAGCACCACTACTACATTAGCTGTAGTTTACAGGGGTTGGAATATATTGAGTCTTCTACTCTGTGTTGGAATATTCTTAAAAAAAAAAAAGTCTATCCACCATATCACCAAAATGTAATCACCACCTCTTCTTAGAATAACCAGTTGCTGGGTGACATGTTACAACTGTTCTTCTCAGCAGTAAAACTGTGTGATTTTGACATGATTGCCAGAATTAACAGATAAACTGAAATGAAACTGAATGGAGTATTTTAGGGATACTCCAGATTTTGATTGCCGACACTAAATGAAATAGCCAGTGAGTGGAGCTAAAAGCATGTTCATATTTATGCAACATGTGCATTTTTTTTTATTATTATGTTGATTGTTGTATGTATCACGGCAGTTTGGGAATTAAATGTCTGGTAATTGGTGCTAAAAGGTAAATGATCTATCATGTTTAAAAATAATGTTGCACTTACACTACACTCTACGCGACAGTACCACATTACACATCAGTTACGACAGTCACACGGGAAAACTCTCTCCAAAATGTTAGTGAGGTATAGATAATCTACACTGATCAAGAAAAAAAAAAGTAGGGTGAATTGCCCTAAAGTGGGACACTGCCTAATGTGGGACACCTAAGATCTAGTGTTGATCTACAAATACATGAATGCCAGTGGAACTATGGGTTAGCCAAAGCTGTGGTGTCATGTGAACAAATCCCACAACCTCACAAATGTCAAGTCCTAAATGAGGATGGAGCAATCATCAAAAAGGAAGCAAATTGTGTGAAGACCACCTGGTCATAGAGTTTTGATAAACTTGATATTAAGGAGTATACATTAATTATTGAAGAGTATACACAAAACAAACCTGCTATGTTTTGGCCTAACGTGCTTATGAAATGTTTGTCCATCAAAAAAGAGTGAAAACTTTGTGTCTAGACTACATATTTTAATCAAATTTCCTACTGTTCCTCTTGTGTGGGTCTGAAAAGTGGGACAGTATGGTTAACCTTATGTGGGACAGTTCTTCAGTCAGTCAAAAATGTGTGGTGAGGCATGGTTTGTATGACAAAAAAATAGGGTTATTTAGTGTTGTTATGCAATATTAGAATGTTGTTACCTAGAAGTTTAAAAGGTTAGCTCACCCGAAAACGAAAATTCTTTCAGTAATTATTCAACCCCTTAAGACTTTTGTTCATCTTCGGAACACAAATTAAGATGATTACTTACAGAAATTTCAATTTTGGGGGAACTAACCATTTAAAGGGTTAGTTCACCCAAAAATGAAAATTAAGTCATTAATTACTCACCTCCATGCTGTACCAGCCATGTAAGACCTTCATTCATCTTCGGAACACAAATGAAGATATTTTTGATTAAATTTGAGAGTTGGATCACTCCTCCATAGACTTCCTAAGGGACTAGCACTTGACGGCCCATAAAGTCATTAAAGAAAAGGTTTAAATATTCCATGTGCCTACAGCGGCTCAATTATAAGTTTATCAAGCGACGAGAAAACTTTTTGTGCGAAAAAAAAACAAACATAAATAACGTCTTTATTACGTCTTTATAACGGCTTGATAAACTTATAATTAAGCCGCTGTAGGCACATGGAATATTTAAACATTTTCTTTAATGACTTTATGGGCCGTCAAGTGCTAGTCCCTTAGGAAGTCTATGGAGGAGTGATCCAGCTCTCAAATTTAATCAAAAATATCTTCATTTGTGTTCCGAAGATGAACGAAGGTCTTACGGGGTTGGTACAGCTTGGGGGTGAGTAATTAATGACTTAGGGTGTATTCACACCTGCCTTGTTTGGTTCGATTGAATCGAACTCTAGTTCGTTTGCCCCCTTGGTGCGGACCATTTGGGCAGGTGTGAATACAGCAATCGAACTCGGGTGCGGACCAAACAACCGAACTGAGACCCAGCTGAAGAGGTGGTCTCGGTACGGTTCCAAACGAACTCTGGTACGGTTCGTTTACGGTGTGAACATGAACCGACCCAATTGCAAGAAAGCACTGCGTCGAAAGAGAATATTGCGCGTCTTTCTGCACGTCGTGTGTGAATGTCTAATCGCGCAAAGATGCAAAAAAAATATCATTTGCAGTTCATAAAGCATTTGCAGTTCACCACCTTTTGGTGGTGGTTGACGAGTTTCCCCCTTAAAGCGAGTGCCGAGAAAAATTCTATATAAATGTAATGAATTATTATTATTATTAATGTAAGGATAGTTACAATACAAGGATGATGATGCGTTAATTTACGTTAAACTGGACAAACTTAATCACAAGCATTAACATTGACAGCACTTGTTAGTACACAATAAGAATCTCATTATTTGAATGAGTGAACAGCCCCTCTCTATGAATGAAAACTTTATACCTTCTCCGTCTTCTGTGCAGTGCCACTTGTAACGCAAAGTTGAGATGTTGCCCAGAGATAAAAAAAAACAAACAGAAGGTGGTCGAATGAAAAGATGCACGAGAGACGAGAGTTGTTGTATTTCCCCGCGTTTATAGAGCCACTCAAACGTTACACTCGTCGTCTTCTCAAAATCCAAATTACAACTTCGTATAGATGACATTGTATCATATGATACTCATTAGTTTCTTCATATTGCGTTTGTACAGAATTAACACAAAATTAGTAAAAGAACAAATATTGCAGTATGAAATATATGGAAATATCTCCATGCTGAGTCTTTTTTGCACTTCCTGATTTCCCTTGAGAATCCTTGTCCAATGAATGAACGACCTTAGCACACGTGTGGTTTGGTTTACAAATTTTGGTTCACTTGCAAAAAGAGCAGTGTGAAAGCGAACTGTACCAAAAAAAAATAAAATAAAATAATTTATTTGGTCCGGACCAAAGCAAGTGAACTATCGGACTTTCCTGGTGTGAATACACCCTATATTTTCATTTTTGGGTGAACTAACCCTTTAAGGTTTGGGTTGTTGTTTTTTAGCAAGTTGCACGATTACGCTATGCCTGGGTGGTTGCATTTGCTTTTTTTTTGGTTGTTAAGTAAAATGAACTTAGAGAAAAGTTACAAATTCTGACTGTGCTTTTAACTCTTTTCATATCTACATTAACATAAGGCATATGATAACAGTTGCTTAAAGCTGCAGTCCATAGTTTTTCCTCTGTGTCGCAATATCTGTTCGAAATCTGCAAATGCAGTTCTTCTCAGAATTATCAACTTTACGTGGGTTGTGCCTCGGCATGGCACAGCACGGATGAATACAATGTTTTGAGGAGAATGTGTGGCTGTCAGTCACGCGCCAGTGTGGAAACTGTCATTCAGAATCACAGATTCTACTTTTTGGAAGTATGACCAACATAAGAATTTTCACTGGAAAATGGTGAATTTTCATCTGAACAAGTAAGTAACATCTACTTTTGTTCTGACCAACTAAGGGGAAAAAAAACATTGCAGTAAATCATGCTGATTAAATCTAATGATTGCTTATCATATCACGTCAAACAGTGCAAATTATACTTTGTTCTCAAATTGTTAATGTTAACAACCTCAGCATTGCATGACTACATTTAATGTCCTTCCGATATTTATCCTCGTTTTCGCATGGCTAAACTCTTTTTTTTTTCTGTAGCCAATCTGAAGTTCAAAGTCTTTTGCATTTTACAACGGGTGAATCTCCCAGTTGTCACTGATCGTTCGAACCTTTCTGGATCCGCCATCAAATTGCTAACTTTAATTATATCAAGTTCTGTGAGAAAAGGCTATAAATCTCCACATCCACCATCCTCACACGCAATATACTGTAGCCTACTAGCCAACTCCGTCTTTATGTGTACAGATGTGCTGTAATGACACAAAGAAATGCTTGAATTTCTTGCGGAAATCCACCAGTACGACTGGAATTAAAAAAAAACATTTTTACAAGATTACCGCTTTGAATCGAGCTGAGGCAAGCAGATAGTTTTGAACACTGGCTGGTTATGTACTTGCTGGAATTTATAATAATTTTGTAACCCAAAAAAGTTATGGAAAACATCTTTAATGTCTTTATAATAAATGAATCAAAACTATCATATTGTATTATTTGTCTGATTATGTTAAATTATCATTATCCATGTTTCATCCATAAATAAACATGAATCGTGATTTGTTCTTAAAATTGTTTGTATGCACATTTCAAGCACAACTTTGTGCGAATGCATGCTTAGTGAATGAGGCCCAATGTTTTCTATACATTTTTATATCTGAATAATGATAGAAAAAAAATTAAATGGGGCTCTAGAGACCTCCGCCGTCAGCTCCATGACATATGCTGTCATTTGAAAACAAATTGGACACTTGTTAGATTTTTAAACTTTAATCCACAAATGTATTTGTCTGCACACAAGCAAATGTCTGTGTATGTGTGTTGCTTTCCCCTGAGACCAGGAGAGTAGAACAGTCAAATGTCTTGTGGAATCGACCAATTAGCATCTGTTGAAGAGATTGTGGCAGGAAGCAATTAGGCAGACTTATGAGACTCCAGAGACAATATTATCTGTTGTGAATCTGCCTTCCTCAGACTAGCTGTCCTTAAACATGTCCTAAAGACTCTTTAAAGAGGCTGGATATCAGCAAATTGTGACTCGCACATCTGAATAAAATTCAGTGAAATTTTTTTAAGGTGTAGTCATTCACAGGAGAATGACTATCATCAAATTTCTACCAATAAAAAAAATAAATTGTCAATTTTTCAGAAGTAACAAAAAGTTTAGCATTGTTTGCGCATAAGTACATGCGTAAAGGAACAGTGTCTGAAATGTAAATATAACTAATGCATTTGTAAAACAAATATTTGATATTTTTGTTAAAAAATAATTTTTACTGTATATAGGGTATAATCTTAGCAGAAAACCGTTCATTGAAATATTTATATTGTCAATAGTTATTGACAATGACTTTAACATAATAAGTTCTGAGAATAAATGTTGTTTTTCCAAACCAACATCCTCAAATTCTTACTTTCTCTCATGTATACACTGCAAGGTCAAAACCTACATTACTTCACTCACAATGTTTGATCTCTTAACCAATAGCAGTCAAACCAGTGGTTACCATCACCATGGAAACATTGCTTATTGGCATGGAAACGGCCAACCAATGAAGTTTGCCTGAGCAGTGCAACTTTTTGCATTCATGCTTTACATTATCTCTGTACTGCTGTTTTAGAAAGGCAACAGTTGAGTTTGATTTTTTTATAATGCTTTATATAAGAGTGCATGGATAGTACAAAAAGAGCTTGTCTATAAACTCACTCAAAAAGACTGAAATGTCCAGCTGTAAATGAGATGTTTTGGACAGATAAAAAGTGATATTCATCCCATGGCAGAGGTGATATCCGATCAATGTTTCACCCTGTGTTGCTTTGTCTGGTTAAAGGAAAGAAAAGCCATAAAAGGATAGATATGCATCCTTGTATTAGTCTGGTAAAAGTATAATGTTAAGGGATAGCATGAAAGCACAAGCGCCAAACATATTACAATTAAGAAAAACCAATGAAAAAGATTGGTCCTGAAATGCACATATTATCAAAGTACTGCAGTTTGTGTAATACACATTGTCAAGGCAGAGTTAAGTGCACACACTCATACTAACATACAAAGCAGGAGTCACAACCAGATCCTACATGAGATTAGGGAGTGGGAGTACATGAGAGGGAAGTGGAGAGATTGTTCTGACTGCACAACTATCAGCAGGCCAGAATGTGGGTGAAACACATTACACAACACAGACCCACTTGCTTTAGCCCACATGAGGCCATCGCAGGGGTCCTGCACACCTCTCCATAGGCATAAATATTTTTTTTATACTTAGCTAATTAATGTTTTTTATCCCCTAACCTTTCCATCACAGAAAACGTTCTGCATTAAAAAAAAAAAAAAAAAAAAAATCAGTTTAGTATGTTTTTAAGCCATTTGGTTTACGAGGACACAGTAAGTGTTAATATGACATCATTTCATGAACAATGTTGTTGATATGAAATATTTCTGGATTAAAATATCCAAAAAAACACTAAAATGGTGTTATACAGTATATTTAGTTGACTTGTAAACGTACATTATTTCAAATGTTAATGACAATGACTACGTTTACATGTAGCCAATAACTTGTTCAAAACCAGGATATTAGCAATAACCCGGTCGCGAACGGCCATGTAAACATATGCTCATATCCCGGATTTTAAAAACCGGGATATTATACCTGGGGTACCCATTTTCAAACCCAAATTTTTGGTCATGTAAACGCTTATCCGCATATCCCCATAGTGATTTGTGTTCTGCGCATGTTCTATTCACAAGGAATCTTGGTCTTTTGAGTAGAGAAGCTTCTCGACGCATACAAAAATCCGATTTTAGTATACCGGAAGTAAACATGGCGAGACACAGCACAGCATACTTAAGCCCCGTTCACACCGCCAGCGATTTTGTCGCTCTGTGTCGCTAGGCTCTGTACTGTGATGTCGCTTGTGGGCGTTCGTAGTGCTGTCGCTCTTGTGTTATTGGTAGACTGCACGTTTGGCCATATCTATACAAAAGACCATCACAAGTGATATATAATTTTAATTTGACTGGGAATAAATGACTTTTAAGGCTAAAAAGAAACCATGTGCTGTTGGGAGAGTGTTTTTATATCTCCACAGCTGTGTTCAGTGGATTAAATCATTTACTAGATCAACGATCGATCAATGAACAAATTAAACTCACTCATACTGTCACAAATTATAAAAACGTCATTCGAATTTGACAAATAATCAATTTTCTTGTCCCTAATAGTCAATGTAATGCAGGGGAAATTGTAAAATGAACTGCAGCAGTGCTAACGTGCATCATATAATTACAACACTCGAACTATAACGTTAAATGTATGAATTAAACTCACTGTCGACAGTTTCTTTTCCATGCATCATTTTATTATCCATGTATGTGGTTACAGTCAAATCATATAAAACAGTGAAATCGTCCTCAAACTCTTTCTTTCTGTCTTGCCTGCACTGCATTCGAGACGGTGACGTGAGCTGAGCTCCACTGAAAGTCTTCTTTCCTATTGGTTGTCGCTCGCGAAAATCGCTTCTCATTTGCATAAAGTTGAAAATTCTCAACTTTTGTCGTTTGTCTTTTGTCGCTTGACACGCCCACATTCTGTCGCCAACGGTCACTGTCGCTCGTGTCGCCGGATGTCGCCAGCGCTCCATTGAAATGAATGGGATCTTGTCGCTTTGTCGCTGCGTGTCGCTGGCGGTGTGAACGGGGCTTTATGGAGCGAGCTCAGTAACGTTTCCAGCATCAAAGCGCAAACAAAGGCGATCACTATCTGCCCCTAACTGCTGTTGTTGTTGTCTTTGGATACAGGAAGAAGAATCGGAAATGACGCATATTGCGTCTTAAGGTTTTCCGTACGTCTAGACGCTAACCTCGCGTCGCTGTTTACATCGGGATATTGCAATTCCATGTATACAGGAGAAACTCTCGCCGCTCACGCATGTAAACGGGTTATTCCTAATGTTTCAGAAACCTGAATAGCGACCTTAACCCGAAAATTGGCTGCATGTAAATGTAGTCAATGTTAAATCCAGAGAAATCAGCTATTTTAACCAGTTTAACGACCCATGTCATTGCGTCTGTCAATGGCGTCATATCCGCACAACCTTTGATTTCCGTAGAAACCATGGAAACACCAAAGATGCATTTATATATTATGTGTTTTATTAGACAGATTTATTAGCAGATAAAGGTCTGGAAAAAAAAACAACAACAAAAAAAAAAAAAAAACAACAAAAAATAACAACTAACCATTGTTATATTGCTCAACTTATATACTGTTAGTCTTATTGTTTGAATCTCTTGTTTTCTAGATTTAAGCATGTCTGTACCATTCTTCAGAGACAACAATATTTGTCAAATGGCAAACATAGCAAAATTTGTAGTAACAGTAATACAGCATTTTCTCAACCATACAATATATTTTAAATAAATTGGATGCCATTTAGCAACAAAAGTCATCCAGCATTTATTAATATGATATTCTAATATAGATCTAGCTTACTGCAGTATGCAACAAGTCTCACAGCAGGCAGATAGTGAACAAACAGTAATGTTATAACATAACTTTCAACACACTTAAAATAATTTTTAGTATGACTATTTTGACCAAAGTAAAACAAGGCTGCGTTATACCCCACAATCTATTTTGTCAGATAAAATGATGTATGAGAAGTAATTCAGCACGTGTTGCTGTTTTATTAGGTACTGTGTTTACCTGGTCACTTCATGGGTTTTCTGTGATCGGAGAGCTATCCGGCCGTGAAAAGACCAGGTGTAAATGCCCTCCGAAACACTTTCGAGACAGATTTAATTCTGATCACTAAAACCACTTCAGGAGATGGTCTGAGACACATTCCAGATGAAACTAGGCAAGTGTAAATGCATCTGATTGTTGAAACCACTAGGGCTGTCAAACGATTAATCGCGATTAATCACATCCAAAATAAAAGTTTGTGTTTACATTATGTGAGTGCACTGTGTATAATTATTTTGTATATATATAAACACACACACATGCATGTATATTTAAGAAAAAAATATTATTTATATATAAAATATTGATATTTATATATAATATAAATTATATATGAATCTATATTCATGAAAATATTTCCTAAATATATACAAGCATGTGTGTGTATTTATATATAAAATAATTATACACAGTGCACCCACATATATTATGAAAACACAGACTTTTATTTTGGATGCGATTAATCGCGATTAATCGTTTGACAGCGATTAAACCACATATCTAAATTAATATACTTTTCCCAAAATGTTAAAAAATAAACGAGTAAGACCATGTTATAGGCTATTTGACATGTTATTGATATGATGGTGCTACTGCAACATGCATCACCACAGATAAATTGTTGTGTTCTCTTCAGCAGATGTGTATGTGCTGTGTCTCTCTTTTCTTCAAAAGAAACAAAAAGTAAATCGCAGACGCTCAAAACATCTTCATTAATCATCTTAATTAAAAGTAGTGAGACTAAATGATCTTACCAGTGCTGTTGCCGCTCTCTCTCCTATTGCGGTCTTTGATCTTGAATTTAGCAGATGATAAATGAAATGCAGCTCATATGTGTTTGCTTTCGTTGACAGGAACTCCATTAAATTTGCATATTATATTTGTTTTGAGGAGACACATTTATTTGGGCAAGTGTGAAATGAAACTGTTTTAACAAATCAGATCAGTAAAAACACATGAAATGACCAGGTGTAAACAGGCCCTTAGAATGAAATAAAATAATTTGAATTTAACTAAAAAAAAATCAAGTTCAGGAAAGAATGAGGAGGGCATTAAACGTAACCTTAATCGAAAATAAACAAACAACAAAACAAAAGGAGCGGGAGTGGCAGCAGCCGACTGTGGTAATTAAAGGGATAGTTCACCCCAAAATGAAAATTCTGTCAGTAATTACACACCCTCATGTTGTTCCAACCCCGTAAGACTTTCATTCACCTTCAGAACGCAAATTAAGATATTTTTTTATTAAATCTGAGAGCTGGATCACTCCTCCGTAGGCTTCTAAGGGAAACTTGTCAGCTCAGAAAAGTTAAAATACATCGTAAAAATAGTCAGAGTGACTACAGTGGCATTAAGTTCATCAAGCGATTAGAATATTTTTGTAAAAAAACAAAAACAAAACAGCCGTTCTAGATTGTACATTAAACGCAACACACACATGACCAGCGTCAGCAAATAGAAGTACACAAGCGCTGCGATAAAACAGTTAGGTCCAGTGAAAGGGCACTTTAAAGTCCAGATGCACTGCGGCTCCACTCTGTTAAACAGAGGGAAATAGAGAACACCTTTCTAACTTCTAATCTGGAGGAGTGATTTGGGAAGAACATGTAATTGATAAATATAGACTTAGCGGCAGTGTTTATAGTTTCCTTAGCAGCCATCCTTATCTCAAGCCATACTGAGGAAATCATACATATAAATGTGTCTTCCTAACATAAATATGACTGGAGTTAATAGTAGTGTTTACAATCTGGAAGCTTGTAAACCAGATTATATATATATATATATATATATATATATATATAGCCGATGACAAAGGTAATATCTGACCTACAAAAATTGGCTTCTCACACTTTTGATAAATTATTAAATATTTATGAAAATAGCCAGATGGAAGGACCCATCCTCTACAACAAAGGAGAATATTGTTAACCCTCGCCCAGCAGTGCACAACACAACGAAATTTAAAAAGCAAAGATACTGTAAGTTCATAACACAACAGAATTAAGCCACAACATAACGAAATCAAACCACAATATAACAGATACAAGCCACAACATAAGGGAAACAAGCCAAAACAAAACAACAAAATCAATTCTCCGACCACTAGGGGACTCTCGGAGCGTGGTAAAGTTAGTTTGTTTTGGGTTCAATATTCTCTCTTTTTTTATACTGAAGTAATAATAAGGGAATACAAAATCATAAATAAACACTTTTTAAAATTAAAAAAAACAAAATACATCAAGTATCCTTTTCAACTGCTCGGATGTCTTAACAGCTTTACAATTGTTCTTTATTAAGGTTAGAGAGTCATAAAACAAACTTTAAGTCAGTTGAAAATAATCCCGTTTGGTACAGTTAACATACCCTCTGCCTTATGTATACTGTATGATATTTCTCAATATTTTTTTTTTTTTTAATTTTCATTATATTATTAATTTCCAATAAACCATTATTACAATCTATAAACAATACCATTATATTAGTTATGGTGACACTTGTAGAACAAATCAAAAAGAAACCAAAAAGAAACCAAAATAAACAACAACAGAGATAGGCTAGCTGGATTGTTTCTGTTTCCTCTTTACAAAAACAGCATAATGGCGAAATCTTCAGGAGTAAAGCCAAAGCTTATTGTCAAAAGCACCATCTATCGATATCAAAAGGATATAGCATTTTCAATGTATGGATTCAATTATTATTATTAGGTATATGCATACTTTTATTCGTAAAACTGATATAACAAATCATTAGTGCATCACTGCATAACCGACACACTGGATTCGAGATTCGATAGATTAGCTACTCATTGCAAATTATTTTCAAACATTTAGGTCAATTATACAATGAATTATAGGCCCATAATTAAAATGATTAACAGTCTATAATATGTCCAAACACTGCAATAATCAGTGGGGGGCACCATGGATACATGGTGTCCAAATACACAGGTGCTTTGTTAACCTACCCCAATACCAGAGTAGGTTGTAACACATGCTCGGGTAAGTTGTAACAATAGACAAAAGAAGTAAAAATGGATGCCATACGATATTGTTCAAAAAAAGATTTATTGAAATAAAAGAACAATGTCTCTCTCTCTTAATAACAGACTATGTCCGACTATGTCTGTTTGTGTTTGTGTGTGTGTGTGTGTGTGTGTGTGTGTGTGTGTGTGAGTGTGTGTGCGTGTGTGCGTGTAAATTATTCTTCAAAACAAACCGGTATACTTAATAAACACCACAACAATGTACCAGATTAAAGAACATCTTTATACATCTTTAAGTCTAACAAAAAGTAACGTGTCAATGTCCATGTGAGTGTCCGTCTATTCTTAATTAGAGTCACAGTGCTGACAGATGAATGATGCTGGTACCCGTGGAGTGCAGGCTTGAAGGGCCCAGAAACTGCAGGGGGCATTTCACCCAAACCTTCTTTGGTTTTGAGTTGTTAAATTGCTCCATGCAAACCACTGTATTTAAAACACTGGTAGAGACACCTCTGTCAGTCTTTCTTTTCCATGCCCTAGATATTTTTTAAAAATTTTAAAATCAAGAAAATTCTTAATTATATTCTTAGCAAGGAGACAGTTGTAACACTTTTAAAAATAACCCACCCCACCCCTGTCAGCCAATGTTTAGCTAGCTTTAAGGGGAAATGCATCACATATTGCCTAAACAACTACTATTTAATCTAATATGAGTCATACAATTTTATCTGCAAAAGTACATTTACTAAACAAAATAGTAGTATTGGTCAAAATTTGTACCTTTTTTTCTCTCTATATATATTATGCCTGTGCCTGTTTCCAGCCTGCACAATCAGAATGCTGGACCTAACCCTAATCCTAACCCTAACCCTATTAAAGCTACACTGTTTAACTATTTTAGTTTATTCTTAGCTAAAAACACTTAGTTCTTTCAACAATATATGTTCTCATTAATGTATACTTACTTCGTTCAAGTAATAAAGTATTCTCATGAGTGTATAATACACCATTGAAAATACATACGGGTAAGGGGTTCTAATGTCGGTCGCCATATTGCCCCTCCATCTTGAAAGTACATTAGCCAAAGAGGGACATACCCGTTAATTCAAGCTTCGCCTTTCGCGTTTACATTTGAGTTAACACTCATGGACGAGGTCGAACTGGAAGACATGTTAATCTTGGTCTACATTGGCCACCATAGGAGTTAAAACGATATCGGAATTGAGAGGAACAGAAACTAATATTCACTGGATGATCATATACCCTTTCACCGCTAGATGGGGGTAAAAATCACACAGTGTAGCTTTATGAAAATAAATGAAGACAGTTATAAAGGCTACCGTTATCAGCATTTGTTGAAGTAGGATTTATCTCTCGTTCTATCTGAGAGAATATGCACCGAAAGCTTGTCAGTTTTTACTTTCACTTTGAAACTTCTTCAACGGCAGATTCAACGGTTTGAGACTTCTTCAATGGCATAACTCTCTCAAAAAGTTTGCACATTCTTGTTTGATATCCACTGACTCACATTCATGGTTTAACATCGAAAAAATTCCAATATTGCGACGTGAAACTTTTCTTCATCATCAATTGCCAAATGATGGACAACGGATCACATTTCAATTATTGTTAATAAAATGAAACCTAAGTAAATATTAAATAAAATAGTAGATAAAGTAAAATTGAAAAGTTAAAAGAAGTAAATTAATAATAATAAGCCTGTGTACGTGCAGGTTTGGAAGACGTGGGTCATATCCATTTTGTAACACGAACAGTCTGGAGGTGAGCAACAGTTTGCTAGAACTTTAAGGTCTCCCTCTTTTTTGTTTTCTTTCTTGCTACATTAAAGATCAAATGTTATATGCTGTTGTAAAACGGTTAGTTTTGGTTCTTAATTCTGATTGGTTGAGCTGTGTTCGAAGCCTTCGAAGCCATTGAAAAATTCCAGAAAACATACAGCTGACCGCATTACAAAAGTATCGCTCCTCCACTGAATATGTATGTTGCTGTGTTGCTTGGCAACCATTCCACTCTCTCTATTGGGTGGGCTAAGCGTGGATGAGAGGTGGAAAGAGATGGACAGAACAGAGGAAGAGGGCAAAAAACAAAGCAGATTCGCTGAAATTAATGAGAGAGAAATTGAAGAGCTGGAAAAGAATCTCACAAATCAAAATTGTGGTGAGGGGGAGAGAGAGTTTGTAACCGTATCTGTATATATATATATATATATATATATATATATATAAGTACTGTTGATCTGCACTTCCTGCAGACTGGGGTGTCTCACACCCTGCCTTACTGGAATCTAAAAAACGGCCATAGAGGTGAGCGTCTAGGTTACTAATGTAACTCCCGTTCCCCGAATGAGGGAACATAGACGTTAAGTCAGAACTTAAAGGGGAGGTTGACTGCTTTTTTTCTTTGCATGATTGTGTTTATGGGGTGCAATTTACCATGTATTTGTGTTTTTTCTTTTTTTAAAAGTCTTATTTTTCATAAATTTCACCTTTATTGTAAGCCGCGCTCTCCTCTGTCCCATGAACGAGCGGTTCACTTACTGATTCTATGAAACCACTCCCTCAGAAACACGCAGTGGGCTCAGATTGGTTAGTTTGGGCCGGTGTGTTGTGGTTGGCTAAACTGTCGCTCACGTTGTCCGGAAGGTTAACGCCCATTACCTTTACGGGCGAAACGTGCATGCAAAGGTCCAACCATGTAAATAAAGGTGACAATACTATGGTCAATACTGCAGTATCAGTTTGAGGCAGAATCAGACCGAGAAAGCGGCGATAAAGAGTGTCAAGCAGAACCTCACCACACACTGCTCTTACTAAACGTTTCTGAATGATAATTTGCTACATTTTTTAACTTTATACACGTTTGTTTTACACAATAGCATCTGATTGGCAACAATAGCAACTGACTGGCTATTAACGTTATACTTAACAGCGTTGCTCCATAATGTTTGTACGTGTTTGTCGTAGACACAAAATAGCATAACTAGTAGCCTATAGTGTCTATAAAGCCAGCGCTGGCATTAAAAAAAAAAAATAAAACACAAGGCTACATCTGGAAATATATATGCAAATACATTTAAAATGATAAAGTCTTAGCCTACTTACAGGTTGTGGCCCAACAACTGCTGTCTCTGGTTTTAAAGCTGGAACTGCTTCATGTTTTAGTAACAGTTTCTTTTTAAATCCGGTGTTGAATTCGTGGAGATTCTGGAAGCTGTCTTCCGTAAAATGCGCAGCACAGAGAGCTAACTTACGATCATCATTTTCAGGAACATAATCAAACATAAATTGTATCCATTTTTGACGAAGTACAGCGTCCGTGGGAACCTCAAACACAGAAGACCTGACAGCTGACAAACATAAAGTGTATCCATTGTTGACAAAGAACAGCGTCCGTGGGAAACTCGAACACGAAGAACACACACTCGACAAGCCGCTTAAATATGCGCATGCCCTTTTCTGCATTTTCCGGAGGGAGGGTTGATGTAAATGTGTGGGTTAGTGACGTCTAAAACCCAGCTGTAGTCCCAATCAAGTCGTTTTTGTAGCCAATTATACTTCCAGATTTTTAAAAGACGATATCTCTGCTTACACTGAACTTTCAGCGCTGCAACTTTACAGATACTGTTCATGCACCAACAGCAACTTTACACACTATTTGAAATCAAAAAAGTGAAATCGCAGTCAACCCCCCCTTTAACGGATGAATTGGGATTTCAATTGGGTAACGATTGAGATTTGCATCGCGCATCCTACACCACGATTCTCTGTGGTACTGTAGATTCAGATCTCTGTGGTAGATTCAGCCTAGCTAGTGAAGTCAATACCGAGCAGAGACAGCAGGGTGGGCTCTGCCAAGGGAAACACACAGGCTCGCTGACAGGGAAGCCGTACCGTGGAAAAATACACATGTGGGATCACCCGTAGTGGAATCACAACACATGGGCACCAAGTCTAGTACAAGGGCTGACCTTCTGGGCATACACACGAGTGCTAGATCTAGTGTCGGATGTCTCTGCTGCATCTGACTGCAGAGGGTGCTGGATGATTCCCTGCATGGTATACCTGTGGAGCAGTTAGCACACATATTCCGTCCTTGGAAGGGAGTGGCACTGCAAGCAAGACTCTGCAAGTGGCACTGCAAGCAAGCAGGTCCCCAATGTTACAAGCTACTTATCGCGAGTACACAGGAGGTCCTTAAGCTCTGCGTTTGGTCCACACAAAGCATGAATGGGACAGAGCAATGTTTTTTTTTTTTTAATATCACAGCTATCGCTTATAGCGGTATTTTGCAACACACCTAACTGGGTGGTTTTCCTACTGTGTGATACACGCGTGAATTAACTGATTATGTCATATAAGATGGCTTGTATCAAGATTAAAGTGAATCAAACCTCCAGATCAAGTTCAGCATAAATATCTTAAACTCAACAATTCACATCAGAGGTCAAAGGTTAAAGATCTCCACACATGCTATGCAAGAACAGCCCATTCTCACCCCCAAGGCGTCACTTAACTGACGCCTTGGGAAGCATTTGGACATGCTTCAATATCTGACGCTTTAGGCGCACTTTAGCGTCAGTTAGATGACGCCCTAGGATCGCGTGTACCCTACCCCCACCCCACACCTAAACCTAACCGCGTCCTCTAACTGACGCTTTCCTTTAGCGTCAGTTAGATGACGCCGTAGGATGGCGTCATGTAAGTGACGCTAAAGGGCGCCTAAAACGTCAAATATTGAAGCATGGTCAAAGGTGACGCCTTGGGGTGAGAATGCGTTGGCAAGAAATGACAATAATGAGAGAGGAAGGGGGTGCTGACAGTCAAGGCAAATAATATAGGAGGAAAAAAAAAAAAACGTAACATATAATGAATCTGGAAGCAATTTTTCTCACTGCCTGCCGTGTGGGTTTATGAATATAATTGCTTCCATTGTTAGCAAAGGGTTGTCCTGTTCTAATGAAGTCATCAAAAAGCCTCATCAGGAAGTCTAATGAAGTCTTGAATAGAATGGCCAATATGGAGTCTGAACAACAAATTCTGAACAGGAAAAAGCTCCTCATTTCACTTGGGTGCCCTAAGACAAATTCATAACATCAACACAAGTTACATTAGGTCTTTTTTATGATACAATAGGTATGATGACACATATGTCATCATGAACCAGGACAATATATAAATACACAAGTGAATCATTTGTTTTCTTCTTTTTTTGTTTGTTGCAGAAATCTAAAGCAAATGTCAACTAAGCAGAGGTGTATTTATACAGGAATCATACTCTAAAATCATCTATGCTGTGTTGTTGTCATGACATTTAATGTGCATTTTCTGTGCATCAATGTGCACTATATACTGTATACAACAACTTGCATATGTATATATTTCTTTCATGACAACTCTCTGAAGATTTTTAGCACGGTAATGTATATGACGATGTTATTGTATTTGGTCTTGGCGGCATAGATCTGCTCGCTGCTTCTGAAGTTGATTATTGCTGTTGTTTTCGAGCAAGCACAGGAACTTTCTACTGCCAATTCTACACTGATACACTGCTGTGATTATGTAAGACATACTGCTGCTGCACAAATAGCATATATATATATATATATTAGGGGTGGCACGGTTCACAAAACCCACAGTTCGGTTTGCATCACGGTTTTAGGGTCACGGTTTTCGGTTCTGTACGGTTCTTGTTATTTTTTCTTTTAATCTTTAACACTCCAGAAATGTACTTCAGCATGTGATATATAGCTTAATTATCCACACTTTAGGATACAGTATTAAATATATATATATTATGTCCATGCAATCATGCACAAACTGAATTTGACTCTTTGACTTTAAGCACATTTTGGGACTATCTCAGAGGAAAGCTAGGTGAGATTTAGATACAGCAAGAGAGAAGAAATTGACATGCTTTTTGTTTATTTGGCAAAAAAAAAGGAGAATGTGTATCACTATCATACAAGAACTTGTGCATTTTTATCACATAAATCTTATTTACACAAAGAAATTAACTTTCATGTATCAACTGCTAACTTTAGCTCTTACCAAAATTCTCTTTTAAAAGAAAAAGAGAGCAACTCTTAAAACACTGTCTTTTAAATGTCAATATACATGAAACCTCACTGCCTATAGATAATTAAGCTATAGCAATAGCAAAGGCCATAAACATAAAGTGAAATTTAAGTTCAACCTCAACACAAAAACAGTATCAACAATGCTTCTATTCCCAAAATGTGAGGGTACTTTTTTCCACTTAAAATTAAAGTGCAGGGTTTGGAAACGTATGACTGAAGCTCTTATCTATACATAAAGTGCCACTGTAGTTAAATTAAAATATCATAACATGAAATCCAAAATGTTCCCACACACCGGACTTATACCATAGACTTATACGACGCTGGCGCGTCCTCCAACTCCCTCATCTCTCCCACTTGCCATTTCTCCGCGTGCCGTGACCTGCAGCGCTCCATACTCCACTTTTACTGGCTTGTTTATTAACTTGAACCGGCGCTGCACAGAGCGATCGGTAATGACATGAAATACCGCGAAAGTGATGAATGCATACGGAGCCGACTCGCGCTAGATTGATGTTATTCACCGATCGCTCTGTGCAGCGCCAGTCCAAGTCGAACAAGTTTATGTCGCGCGAAAAGAAAACACGTCACATACGGGCACGAGGTTACATTGCGCATGCGTCGAACCGTGAGACGCACACGCGCTCCGAACCGAGACAAGCGAACCGAACGGTTCGGGTGTTTTTTCATGTACCGTGCCACCCCTAATATATATATATATAAATTAACCATAGCAGATCTATAAAGGTAGGGATAGGTATCGTTTAGGTTTTAACAGTACAACTACTTACCGAAAAATACACAGAGCCTAATAATACACGCACGCTGATTTAAATAGAAAACATGTACATATATAAGATCAGTGAATAATCATCATAATAATCAGTAGATATCTCTGAATAGGTTGCGTATATCAATCAGTGTGCACTAGTCTGCACATCTAGAGTTTAAACTCACATCTAGAGTTTAAAGGTCCCGTTCTTCGTGATCCCATGTTTAAAACTTTAGTTAGTGTGTAATGTTGTTGTTCGAGTATAAATAATATCTGTAAAATTATAAAGCTCAAATTTCAATGCCAAGCGAGATATTTTATTTAACAGAAGTAGCCTACATCAAATGGCCCGCTTGGACTACAACCCTCTACAATGACGTCAGTAGAACAGTTTTTTGACTAACGTCCGCCCACAGGAATGCTCCCTCAACTCCCTCAACTTATCCACTTCTTATAACTTACTGTGTTTACTCAGCTATTACGGTGATTTTCTGAAGTAAAACTGATGCTTCATCTTTTGTGTGATGTACAATAATCTTTATTAAACTCATCAGTATATGATTGATCATCATTCGGACCTGGTCCGAAACAGCAGACTTGTACGCTATTAATAAATAATGGATACATACAAGCAGATGACAAATATGTTATAATAACCATAACTAAACTACTAAACTATACCTGTTCCATCTCTATACAGCACTCTGACTCTGTAGGCATTGTTGACCAACTCGGAATGAACACCGTTACTGAGAGTTTCTGATATTATTATCATTCCGTGAGATGAAATTGTCCTGAGAGACTGAGCGAGAGCTCATGAAGCTCCGCCCCCCTGTGCCGGCAGCAGCAGCTTATTTGCATTTAAAGGGCACACACTAAAACAGCGCGTTTTTCTGAGCCCCCAAAAATTGACAATTTAAACATGCTGTAAAAATTGATCTGTTGGGTATTTTGAGCTGAAACTTCACATACACATTCTGGGGACATCAGATTACACTTATTTTAACTCAACAAAATATAATTCAATATATATATAATTCAATAAACTCAATACATTTAACTCAACTAATATAGAGTTATAGATAGAGTTTTTGATTTTTCCTTTTTTTAATTTGAAAACTTCAATAGAACTCAAATGAGTTCAAATGGGTCTCTCTCTTCACTGGCGCCTCAACACAGAATCTGAAAGAGAATCACTGACCTGTCACTGGGGCCTCTATGTCCAGGAGGTTCTTCTCAGAACGGAGGATTGCAGCTCCATCACCAATTAATCGCAGTGCCACACTCTCCTCCACACGCCCCTCTTTGGTGAGGTGTGCCTTCAGGACATCTACTTTGGGTTTGCCCTCACTGTCAAACAGCTCCTTCACAGTCAGTCGGTGGCTTGGGGGAAACGGGACAGCTAGAAGGAAAATATATAGAAAGCACAATCATTTCATTACTGGTTTGCTTAAAAGGGAAGAGCAAATCACTGATTTTGTGTAAAAAAATACAAATGTCATTCATATCAGTAGAAGGTTTTCTTATACTCAGGCTTCCTGTGGTCTAACAAGTCCAGGATCTCTTACTATCATGTATTTAACTGTTATGAAAAAGTGGTGGGGATTTAAAGGGGCTATGTGTAGGTTTTTACTTCTAAATCTTTTCTAAAAAATCTTGTACATTTATGAGCCAAAATAGGACGTCATGCGTGTTCTCGACTACTTGGGCTTACATCTGTATGGCAGCCATTAGTTAGCAGCGGCAATCGCTAGCAGTAATGTTTCAAATGGACTCTGCGGACGGAAAGAAGCGACCAGCCTCCAGCACAATCCAGATACCCACGGAAACTCATTGTAAGTAAGAAAAAAGCCTTATCTAGTGCCAACGAGCGTGTGCTCCGAGAATGAGCATAAGACTGGCTGCAGTTTCTCTAACGGCCACTGGTGTCAATAACGGTAAGAAATTTAAGAACTTCCACAATGCTCCTTTAAATATATCTATATCTATATCTATATCTTTATATATTTAAAGGAATATATATGTACAGTATATATTTCTTTTTTTGCTACAGCTATCTGCTATGCCACATTAAAGAGCATCAACGTATCTTTTGTTGTTTGAATTTCAAGATAAAATGTACAAAATTTGAAAGCTGGCATTTGCATGTAAAAGGTTACAAAGCACATTTTGATCAATGGATGGTAGGCACACTACAATTAATGTTTGTAGCAAAGGTTTGTTCACATTATCAATATAAAACCACACAGACCAAAAGATCGATTTTAGAACTTACGAAACAATGCCGGTTAATCAAATTTAATATTGATTAAAACAAATTAACCAAAATTATCACCCAACCGTAATATGTTGATGGTGGGACACATTTTTATATAGCTTCAATCTGGAAAACTTGATTATCTAATCAAGATATCAAAATACACATTAAGGTGAGGTTAAAAATAGAGATATTGTAAATGCATGAGATTTAGAAGGAACTGGGTCATTTTTATATTTCATATGTAATACTGAAATAGTGCCAAAGGATGTAATTATGATGAATTAATATTATCAAAATATACACAATGGTTGACATCAATAAAGTTCCAATCAGCCACATATAAGCATTTTTCTGAAATAAAATATATGCAGCTGCAGGGGTGACTCCTATACAATAACACACACAAACACAAGTGCAAACAGCACAATGTCTGGAAGTGACAAATAAGCATTTTAATTAAAGCTAATTAGGGCTTGAATTGGAGGATTTGGCAAAGATAAGACTGGGTGGTTTGGAAGAAGTAATTGTACAGAGTAGAACATAAACAAAACCTCCCACCGACTCACTGCTTTCTGTCTACAACCAATGGATCAATCATAGAAAATTAATTATTATTATTATTTTTTTTTTAAACTTGAAGATAAACGAGCATGCAAATGTTACATTTAAGATCAATTCAGGTGATTCTTGCAGTACAGTGGTGACTATGTTCTTTACCTTTCTATGCTGTAATGGTTTTGTACATTCTGTATTAAAGGAGTAGTTCACTTTTAAAGACAAAAGACAGTTTCAGTGCAAACTGCAAACTGTTCAAAGAGCTTTAAACGATTCCAGACGATGAATAAGGGTCTTTTCAAGCGAAACGATCACTCATTTAAAAATAAAAAAATAACAAAGTTTAAGTTTTATAAGCTCAAATGGCCACCTTGCTCTGTTCTGTGATGTGCGTTCGTGACACTTCTGTTCAAACTCGTTCATCAAAATGAACGGATCTTTTCCTGAGTCGATTCGTTCATTTCATTCACTGAATGAACCAAATGATAAAAAAAAACAAAAAAAAAAGATTTGTTCATTTTGACTGTTCTTTGACAGTTGGGTCTGTTCGAGGTCGGATCACGTTCTCACCACAAACGAACCCCTCCAGAGTTCGTTTGAAAGCATAGCGAGACCACCTCTTCGAGGAGGTTTCGGTACGCTTGTTTGGTCCGCTTTTGGTGCGCACCCCAGTGCGATTGCTGCCTTCACGCCTGCCCAAACCAACCGCACCAAGGGGAAAAACGAACTCTAGTGCGATTCAACCTGACTAAATGAGGCAGGTGTGAAAGCACCCTAAATTACTTTTCTAAAAACTTTTCTTAAAACTCATGCCAGTACTCTCATACCACTCCTTTATCATTTAGTTAACCTGTGTATTAGACAATCAGTATTTCCTGCCACGTGGAAAACGGCCCAGATCACCCCGATGTTTAAATCTGATGATCCAACTAATATTACCAATTATCGTCCAATTGCAATTCTTCCAACAATTTCCAAGTTGCTTGAAAAAATATTATATAATCAACTAATTAACCACCTTGAAAATAATAACCTGCTCAGTGATAGCCAGCATGGTTTTGACCCTTGCAGTCAACTATGTCGGCTTTGCTGCTTCTCAGAGAGCAAATTACGTGTGTCTCTAAACAAGGGTCAGATTACTGGAGCTATATACATAGATTTTCAGAAAGCCTTTGATACAGTCAATCATCAAATTCTGTTAAATAAACTTCTTTCTTTTCATTTGTCATCTTCCGCAATAGATATGTTTAAATCATATTTAAGTGACAGACTGTAAGAATCGGCACAGTAACATCACAGCCACGAGTGTGTCCTATGGGAGTTCCACAGGGCAGTATTTTAGGTCCTTTATTTTTCCTTATGTATATTAATGATCTTCCTTCTGTTTTGATTTTTTCTAGTTCTTTGCATTATGCTGATGTTATTTTTCTTTCTGGTTCTAATATTGACACATTCAATCACAAACTTAACATGGATCTGCAGCATTTACAGAACTGGTTGCAAGATAATCATTAATGTTAAGAAAACACAATGCATGCATTTTTATTCATCTAGAAGAAAACAATCCATATCCAATCCTTTTTTAATCAAACGCATTCAATTGTATCAGCAAAGTATTTGGGAGTCTACCTTGATTCACATCTTACTTATCAAGGACATGTTCAAACTTTAACCAGAACGTTAAATCAAAAGTTATCTGTTTATGGCAAAATTAGACCATATTTGTTGTTTTCTGTTTCAAAAACCTATCTTCATGCCATCATTCTATCTACTTTGTCATATTGTTTACCTGTTTGTTCACTAAGAACAGATGAGATTATTGAACCAGTATTAAGAATTTATAATAGAGCTCATAAGATCCATGTCAGGCTCCCAGGCTGGATTCACCACTGTACTGCACTATCTATGTGTAATGCCTTGACATTTCAGAACTATAAAATAAGCCATGGGATAAACCTGTTTCATCAAATCTCAAATGGACACACTGTAACTGCTCTAACCGAACTGGTTCCGAAACTTAGCTCAAGGTCTGAGTGCACTACGAGATCTTTTACAAATGGACTTTTGCCTTTACCGGCTTTTAGAAACTGTTATGGACAGAGATCTGTTTTTATGTGCTCACAAAAACCTGGAATGAGATCCCACAGCACATCGGAAATATCACATCAAGAAGACTATTTAAAATAACATTTGCTCGCCATTTAATGGACAAGTATATCTGTGACCATTCAGACGGCTTTACAGCCCTTCCTGTTGCCCAATATCTTGGTTTGTGTGTCTGTTGTTGTCTCTAGCCAACACAGTCTCATGAAGATGCGTATCTATACCACGAGTGTCATTTCTCGTGGCATTTATACGCCAAAAGTGTTTTTTTCGTGTATATGGTACGCACTAAAAAACCCTGGGTTAGGTTTAGGGGGGAGGGGGGTGGGGAGTTAGTGCGTATTATACGCAAAAAAGTGCGTATCATATGTACGCGAAAATCGCGTGCCAAATACACGCAAAAACTGTTTTTGGCGTATAAATGCCACGAGAAATGACATTCGTGCCATAGACACGAACTTTCATGAGATCGGGCTGGAGCAGGAACGCGCTGTCCGAGGGTCCTCGCCGCTGTGGGGAATTCACGGTGCCATCGAGCAGGGAGCGGGGGACTCGCGGCCATGGACGCTCGAGGCGGGGCGCTGGGGTGCGTTGCCGGTGGGACGCCCGAGCTCGCCGCCGACCGCCTGGGAATGGAGGGGCGGCTGCCTTCCGGGAGGGAGAGGAGGAGTCACCGCCGCTTGCCGTGGGCCGGACCCTGCTGCCATCCGCCAGTTAAGGGGAGGAGCAGGGAGCGGGGGACTCCTGCCATCTGCCCGAGCCCGAGGAGCCGTCGCCGTCCACCGGGGGCGGGGGAGCGTCGAGCTCGGGCGTCCCACCGGCAACGCACCCCAGCGCCCCGCCTCGAGCGTCCATGGCCGCGAGTCCCCCGCTCCCTGCTCCTCCCCATCTGCGGCGGACGGCAGCAGGCTCCGGCCCACGGCAAGCGGCGGCGACTCGCGCACCATGCTCGATGGCACCGCGAATTCCCCACAGCGGCGAGGACCCTCGGACAGCGCGTTCCTCCCTCTTCCCGGGTTTCGGCACCAGTGTAACAAAGTTCAAGGAAGAAGGAGGCAGGAACCGGATCATAATAATAAAATAAAACTTTATTTAAATAAAATAAACAAACAAATTACCTGCCAGCAGCCCCTCACGGACGACTGCTGGCTACCCAAAATAAAACATAAATACCGGCCAGCAGCCCCTCACGGACGACTGCTGCCTTACCAAATAAAATATAAAATACAAATAAAAGCAGGCCTGTTCCTCTCTCGATCATCCACTCCGTCGCTCCCCCTTTATGGCTCCGCTCCTTCGTGAGAGATGCGAGACCGGTGTGCTTCACAGGTGCTGCTCATTAGCAATCGCACCACCGGCCTCGCGACTTTCTCTCACGTCCCTCGGCCGTCCTGCTCACCACACTGTGTGAGCTTTGTTGTGTATGGGGTTTTTATGTTCTGCAGAGCAGGAATCTGCTGAAAATCAGTTTTATACTGAGCCAGGCCCGATTGTCCTAAATCTTTTCCTGTTTTAAATATAAATAAATAAATAAATAAAAATTATCCTCCACTTATTCATACCAGATGGATAGAAAATAGCTAAATATTGGAGATTCCACAACAAGTTTCAGTTTCACTGAAGAAATAGTAGGTGAATATGACAAAAATTTTTCAGACACATATAAAAAATGCAAAGCTATTTATCAGTATTACGGGTAATCAGTATACAGGTAAATAAGTAAGTACAAACACAGGTACAAGACAAATGCAATTTACCAGTGCAACGTCCAGAAGCCTGTTTGGTTTACCATCACCATTTTTCAGACCCTTTTACACAAAAGCATTTATTTGAATTTGTCTAATTTGCTCCATACTCAAGACATGGGCACATTCTGTCATCTCCATTATATAATAATCCTAGACTGGCCAGCTCAATACATTAATGTGTTGAAAGATATTTGTAAAATTGAAGGTATTGTGCAGTATTTAAAAAAAAAAAAAAATACGGGTTCTTCGGTTCTTCTTCATGCTATTATACAGTAGTTGAGATCTGTGGACTTATGGAATACATTCGAACATGGTAGGTGAACACAATTGTCCTATTTTCAGTTTAAGTAGCTTTTATAAACATGCCCTAGAAAAAAAAAAAAAAAAAAAAATATATATATATATATATATATATATATATATATATATATATATATATATATATATATAATATATGTATATTTATATATACATTTGCTGACTTTACCGCTGCAATAAAAATGCTATTATCCAAGTCTGGTTCAAACCTGATTCCAAATCTTATGGATTAGATCCTGTTCAGAGGATTCACTGATCATGTTTTTTTTGTTTTGTTTTTTTTTCATGGCCAAGAGGATTTCCATTTTTTTAGAGAGTAAATGTATTTGTTATTAATTTGCTCATATTACAGGTCAAACTAGCTTAAAAAAAATCTCTTTTTGCAACCACTGCATTTTAATCACTATCCAAACAAATATGCTGTATGTACCGTAGGTGTGAGAAGTTATTTTTTTTTAATTTAAAGTGAAGACAGAAGGGTCTGACTTTAGTTTTGTAAAATTATGCAACAAAACATACCAGCAGAAAACAAACTGCAGACAGACAATGAAAATACAAATTCACTCTCAGTGACAGTGTTTCCTTTCTGACCACTGTACACAAATCAGCACTGCACTTATAAGCACTATAGTCATGCTCATTGTATTCTGATTTTAACCTTAGTGGGAATTTTTGGGGGATTTGCTAAACTATACATTTTTGGAAAGGTTATTGTATAAGGAGTCAGAAAATCAAGGTTTGCATTTGCTCAGATGTCATATTGGAGTTTATAAAATGGCCGCCGTAAAATTTTAAATTGTAATATCTTGAATGCTGAATAAACTGGAATGTTGATATTTACTGCTAAACCCACTATGTAAGGGTCAATGAATCTAATGGTTCTAGTTAAAAAGCTACAAGATGTTACCAAATTAACCCATAGATGCATAAGTTAAAAATTACCCCGTGTGGTGGCAGAACTGCACACCAGAAACAACAGAGAGGGCAGTCTGGCATCGCTCCTGTCACTCAAGTGCAACTAATAAGGTTGAAATACAACATGCAAGACACCGCTATGCACATGCTTTAGCTACAGGACACTACACTTTCAAAAAGCGTGGACAGAAAAGAAGCACAGAAATGGATGAGCCAGACCCCTCAACATTTGGTTCTTTGTTGCCATTCACACAATCCCATACAAATCCACTGGATAAGGAAGAGGGACCCTCTTCTGTCAAAAGGACAATGTCCAGCTACTGTACCAGATCAGGACTAAGAATGCTGGTAAAGATGTCAAAGTTGCTGTGGAAAAGTCACATAATACTGCACTGAAGACACATGATGCACATGCAATCGATGTGAAATACCACAAATCTTGCTGGAGAGAAAATGTGTTCCACGCTCTTCCAGAAACTACAATTAGCAAAACTCCCAAAGAACCCTTTTTAACACAAATGACTTCCATAGTAGGAAAAAAATATACTATGGAAGTCAATGAGACCAGAAAGGTTACTGATATTCTTCTAAAAATCAGAAAATCGGCTGAATGGATTCGAAAACGGTAAAACTCGAATGTTTAACTCTGGGGGAGTTGTACAATGAGCCTATTTCCAAAAAAAAGAAGTGGAGTATCCCTTTATAACACAGTCTCATCCCAAGACGTCAACTAACTGACGCTTTTGACCATACGTCAACATCCGACATTTTAGGGTACCCTTTAACGTCATTTTGATGACGATTCTAGGGCATCATCCAACTGAAGCTTTAGCTTTAGCGTCAGTTAGATGACGCGGGTAGGTTTAGGTCTGGGGTAGGGTTAGGATTAGATAGCGTAATCTAACTGGCGTTAAAGGGTACCCTAAATCGTAGGATGTTGACGTATGGTCAAAAGCGTCAGTTGGTTGACGTCTTGGGATGAGAGTGCGCTGCCCTTTAAAGGATTAGTTCACTTTTGAAAAAACTTTTGCTGATAATTTACTCACCCCCATGTCATCCAAGATGTCCATGTCTTTCTTTCCTCAGTCGAAAAGAAATTTAGGTTTTGGATGAAAACATTCCAGGATTTTTCTCCATATAATGGACTTCAATGGGAACCGGATGGTTCAAGGTCCAAAAGATAGTGTTAATAACAGTTTCAGATGCAGCTTCAAATGTCTTTAAACGACACCAGACGATGAATAAGGGTCTTATCATGCGAAACGATCGCTTATTTCAAAACTTATTCCAAAAATGTAACTTTTCTAAGGACAAATGCTAGCCTTGCTATATTCTCTGAGGCGCGTTTGTAACGTCACGTAATACGTAATTACGTTCAAAAGGTCACGGGCGACGTAGCCGGAAGTACAGAATCAAAATCGTCCGACATCGTTGTTTTTCCTTTTAATTCCTTTTTTTGTAAACGGTGTTTGAGCTAGTTTGCACGTTCAACCTATGCGTTCAACTTGTAAACACTGACTCTGTACTTTCGGCTACGTCGCCCGTGACCTTTTGAACGTAGTTACGTAATACGTGACGTTGCAAACGCGCCTCACAGAATAGAGCAAGGCTAGCATTTGTCCTTAGAAAAGTTACATTTTTGGAATAAGTTTTGAAATAACCGATCGTTTCGCATGATAAGACCCTTATTCATCGTCTGATATTGTTTAAATACATTTGAAGCTGCATCTGAAACAGTTATTAACTGTCTTTTGGACCTTGAACCATCCGGTTCCCATTGAAGCCCATTATATGGAGAAAAATCCTGGAATGTTTTCATCAAAAACCTAAATTTCTTTTCGACTGAGGAAAGAAAGACATGGACATCTTGGATGACATGGGGGTGAGTAAATTATCAGCAAAAGTTTTTTTCAAAAGTGAACTAATCCTTTAAGGTATCTAGTGACATTGGCGATGTTCCAGCCTGAAATACACTCCTTAATATATTGGATAATGATTGGGCCTGCTGAAAAGCTGCAAACTGAAAAGAGAACCAGAGTTGTTGACCGAGCAACATTGATGGTGAGCCAGAGTATTATGTATGGGTTCAAATCATTCACATACCGAGCAGTCAATCCGCATCATTCAGGTCACCCCAAGCACAAGAAAACCCACAGGTTCTGGGACTAGCACTGACTGTCCACCATGAAACACGCAACAAGAAGCTTGTGAATCCTCTCAATGCTCATTGCTACTCTGTTTCACATGGCCATGCCCTTCACATGGAATGCTCTTTGGCCAATGCTGTTGTAGCAAACATCAAAGCACACCAAGGCCTCTATGTACCACCATTCCTGAAGAAGGGGACCTTTGTGTTTTTTGCAGTAGATAACACAGACTTTGCAGAGGACACTCCTGATGGAAAAGGAACTACTGCCAGAACGATGACGATTCCTAAGCCGTGATGTATGAAAGCGATGATGATTATGATGATATAGAAACTGTATTATAAAAAAGGTTGCTTAATCATGCTGTGGTCTAAATGTGCATGTCAATAGTTCCAGAACATCCACATTTTACATTAGCTATAATTGTAAACTCTTCAATAAAAGGAACTCCAAATTATCAGACCAACTGCTTGTGATGGGTAGTTTTTTTTTTTACCATTATTGTGGATATATTTCAATGGGATGATAAAAAAAAAATGTTTTTAAGGAACATGGAATATTAAATGCAAACAACTTTTCATAACAACGATATTGCAAGAAAACAACCACACCGGGTCAATTTTGACCAACATATACATCTTTGGGTTAATGTGGTAACGTCTTTTAGCTTTTTAACTAGCGCCATTGGATTCCCTGACCCTGAAAACGTGGGTTTATCAGTTAAAATCAACATTCCAGCTTATTCAGAAGCCGAGATAATACAAATTTTAGTTTTATTATTTAGTTTACGGCCATTTTAAAAAAAATCAATATAGCCACCACATAGACATCTTGGCAAATGCAAACATTGATTTTCTGACTCCTTATACAATAACCTTTCCAAAAATGTATAGTTTAGCAAAACCCCCCAAAAATTCCCACAAAAATATATAGTGAACCTGACTACTACTTTAATAGCCATTATACCAAGTTAAGAGGAAAGGAAAAAGCCATATAAACTTTTCTAAACAAAATCAGTCCTTCAGAGATGCATTCATTTAACCCCCCACCCCAATTCAATATTAATATTTTTCTTCCAATATTTCGAGAATCGAAAAACAGTGAGCTTGCGGTGCCTGGTACAGAATTTTCTCAGCCAGATCTCCTCTCCTCTTTCTATCCGTATTCAGCGTGTCCTGTCTCTGGCCTGTGTTAATGTCATGTTTATGGATGGCAGGCACACTCAATTTATGTTTTTAGCAAAGTTTTGTTCACGCTATCAATATAAAACCACACAGACCAAAAGATCGACTTTAGAACTTAAGAAACAATACCGGTTAATCAAATTTATTGCGCAGTAACATAATGAGGGTCCCTACATGCAGAGGGTCCCTCTGATGGCTACTTCCAGCAGGATAATGCACCATGTCACAAATCTTGAATCATTTCAAATTGGTTTCTTGAACATGACAACGAAGTCACTGTACTAAAATCACCAGATCTCAACCTAATAGACCATCTTTGGGATGTGGTGGAAGGGGAGCTTCATGCCCTGGATGTGCATCCCACAAATCTCCATCAATTGCAAGATGCTATCCTATCAATATGGGCCAACATTTCTAAAGAATGTTTTCAGCACCTCGTTGAATCAATGCCACGTAAATTAAGGCAGCTCTGGAGGTGAAAGGTAGATAAAGGTCTATAGTTTCTCATAAAACAACTTTATCTTAATGGACTTTATTGCTGTAACTAAATCATCATGTTACTTTCTACCATCTGTTAGAGAACAACACTAGAGTCAGAGCGCTATAATTGTTTTTCAAGGGCACAGTAATTGAAATTTAAAACTGTTAAAAATAAGGCTCAATAAATGATTGCATAGATAGATACTGTATACTTTACACTACGCATCAATATGTATTTCCTTTTTGCTTTGAACTGTGAACTGAAAAGTTCTTTGTGCTGTGATGTATTGGAGCCTTTCATATCATAATACTTTTGCGCAATGAAAGATTAAGATAAATAGCCTTTCTTGTTCTGTCCTATCTATCATATGTTGCTGCCTCATTAAACAGCTGTGCTATACATTTTAAACTTGTCTCAATTTCATAGTAGACCAGGCGATATAATAATTGATCCTTTTTTTCATTTTTTGTTATCTTGTTTTTCATGAATGTACAATACAAAGAACAATGTGTAAAGTTTCACCAGATTTAGTGTTACACTTGTTGTCTCTAATTTGTTCCCAAGTAATTTTTTTTATTTTTTTTATTTTATACAATTATTGTGTACTTGAGATTTTTCTAGACTAAATTTTACTGCTGAATTATCCACTAATCTAGATTATAATAGCATTTTTTGTTGTATTTTTTATAGATTATGATCATATATTTTAGCATTTGCTGTTTTTCTTTATAATGAAGTTGTCTGTATTAAGTAGATTGTGTTTAACACAGAGAAGAGTGATTATCAGTTCAACACAGAGTTATAGAAATTCTACTTGATTTAAAAAGAAAAAAATATCGCCCAGCTCTAATATATATATATATATATATATATACACACACACACACACAAACAAGATATCAGAACCAGCTAAGGTGTTCGTGAAATGACCATAATAAAAATACGATCCTAGTCAAGAGGTATTTTTGAATGACAATGACACTTAGGCACCATTCCCATGACTACCAATTTCCAAAATGCTGTAAGAGCATGTGAAAAAAGTAAGCACACTTTCACAAGCAGGAATTTCAGAATAAAAGAGAAGATACTTTGTTTCCTTTAGTTAAAAAAAAAGCTACACATACAGTATAAAAACTATCCAACTGTAAGTTCTCATGGATGCCAGGAATTACCCAAGAGATCCACAAATGATATACCCATTTAATCAGATTTCTTTCTTTCTATGTCAGTTGAAAAATCCATTGCCTACATGTTTCACATAATGAGGTGACCAAAAGCAGTTGTCTGAGAAGCACCTGCACAACGAAACTTCTGAGAAATGGGCTTGGAGTTTAAATAGAACCACATCTAACAGAGTAATAGACACAAAAGGCAAAATCATATGTCAAAACTGAGTCAGTTTGGATCAAAATATGGGTCAGTAACATATAAAAAAGATGACTGAAGCTGGTTTCTAATACCACTTCATGTGTTCTGTTGTCAAGATTCAACATCTTTATTAATCCACAATGGTTTATGAACAGATACTATGGGGGTTATCCTGATACATCATGCTTTATGAAGTCACATAAAGAACAGCCCATGTTCCCTTGTGACATACACAAACATGCTAATTGAATGCAAATCTCAGACACAGGCTGTGGTATTTGACACTGAGGCTTAAAATGCTCTTCTGTTCCTCCCAGACTGTTTCTTCAAAGGAAATTCTCTCGTATCACTGCAAAGCAGCAGCTCGTTTATAAAATATCATGCTGGCATTGTGGCAAAACAGGCTCTTAGATTTTCCTCTTTATCAGAGAGCACTATGTACTTTTGAGTGTCTAGGCATTTAATACCAGATTAGATCAGGTGAGAACATAAAAGATAATGCAATGTTGTTCATGTCAGGCAATGCGTAAGAGTCTCAGAATAATACAAGATAACATTTTTTCTTCATATTGCTATATTTGAGGCATGGAACCTTGTGGCGTTCGGAGAAAATCAGTGTGGATTGTCAAAACTAGCCAGATGACTACTGTAGAAAGCTATTCAGACTAATCGGGGGAAATGCACAACTCATTGTAATGTATCCCTATGCTTGCAGAGTATCTATTATTGCTAACTTGACATACACTAACACTATCACATTCCTATAATTCACACCCGTTAAAGGATTGGTAGGTTGCGTAAAATAGGTCAACCGGAAAGAGGAACACTTCCCATAACTCCTGATGTTACATCATAAGAATGGTATCAACGTTAATATTAGTCACCCTGTCTACCCCCAGGGTTACCATAGGTCAGCCAGATCTGGTCCATATCCACATCAGATGGTGGACCTGCTCCTAGACACGACTTCAATGCAGCCCTGAATGTCAGCAGAGATCCTGTCAACTAGACAATCTGCAGTGAAGGCCTTGTCGAAATGACAGGCATCAGCACAGATCCTCACTAGAGACCACAAGAAACAGACAGGTCCTCTGCACAGACCCTATGGCCAGCTTCAGCTCCCTGACGAATCTAATATTCAAGCAAAAAGAACTGATGAATATTTAAATGTTACCTATCCCAAACTGATGGAGTTTGTATTTACTGCCATTGTTGCCTCTAGCTGGTTTAGTTGAGGGTACTTCAAATTCAACAATATTATTGATCTGACTGCACTGACATTGTTTTTTTTTTGTTTTTTTTATTGAGAAATAAATCCAAGTACAAAATACAGTATATAATAGGAATGCTTCATATGACAGATATCACATATATTGAAACCAAAACCAAATTGAAAAACAAAAACAAATAAAAACTAAATAAATATACATTAAAAACAGCTCAATATTTCATTCTTTTCCTATAGACACTTTTAATGTGCATATAATTTGGTAAACTAAGTAGGGGCATTATTTACAATACGAATAATTCCTCCATAAAGTTTAACAACATTTCATTCTTTTATTTTTAACTAATTTAAGTGACTTCCTCAGCGATTCAATCTCTAATAAAAATAGATTACATTTTGGAATGCATTTTGCAAATTTTTGTTTATGGATATAATATTTACCATGCAAAAATGAAGAAATTCACCACATAGTCACACAATTTGCGTCTGTGTGTATAAGAACAAATAACATCTTTTAGAGATAATTTATAATTAATTTTTCTTGGGGCAAAAAGAAAATGACTAACATCAGACCAACATTTTTGAGATAAATCACATTCATAAAACAAATGAGCCAAGTCTTCTTCGTAAACATTACAAAAAGAACATTTGTTGTCAATGTCCATGAATTTGGATAACAAAGCTTTACATGGGTAGATAGATTTTATGAAGTATTTTGAAATGTACCTCTTTAACTTTATTCAGAATACAAAATGTATATGGATTTAACCACGCCTCTTTCCAATGAATATCAGCAATTAGTGCATTCCAAAGAAAATTGCCTCTAGGAGAGATTTTATGCTTGGATTGAAAAATTAATCATATATTTTTATTATTACAGGAATGAGAGAATAGTTTGATACCATCAATTATTAACTTGGGAAGTTTCCTTTCGTTACTTCCATAAGTAAGGTGACTTTTCATTAAATGTTTTAACCCATCTGGAATTGCTTTTACAACTAGCTGAAACTCTTTCGCTGGAATGGGGAAATTGTAGGTAAACATAAATGCTTCATAAGACAAAACATTTCCATTTTCATCAAACAAATCCATGACAAAGAATATATTTCTTTCAAACCATTTGTGTAAAAATAAAGATTTTTTCCTAGAGGTAATAAGACAATTGTTCCAGAGAAGCATTTTGTGAGGCGAAAAATTGTGATGGAAACCAATTTTCCAAGCTAATAACACTTGCTGGTGAAATGTGGATAGTTTAATTGGTAATTTCCCAGGTATAGTTGCATCTCAACAGAAAAGGTAAGCCTCCAAGCTCTTTGAAGATGGACTGAAGAATAAAGAACCAAAGTGAATTTTCATTCCTCTGACAGTTTCTTAAAGGTGCAATGTGTAACAAAGTTGAGTATCTATCTATTAACAGAAATGCAATATGACATCCATAACTATGTTTTCAGTGGTGTATAAAGAACTTACTTAATTAGCCGTAATGTTTTTATTACCTTAGAATGAGACATTAATAGCTCCATAACCGAGGGAATCCCCTTCTATGAAGGTCGCCATGTTGTGACGTCATATTCCTACCGTAGCCGAACGCGAACAAACAGCGCTACAGAACGCGTTTCATCACTACCTTGAAAGAGAAGTAGCGGAAAGCTGGAAGCTAGCCTTACACTCCGTGAGTAGTGACTTTTCCCTTGTGAGTGGTGTAAAATATGTAGTTGGGATTGTTTCATGTAACTTAGTTCTCCCTCGCTGTGTTATGGGTTTGTTATGTTGGGGATAGATGTGCTGTTACGTTCGTGAGACAGCTGATGATTAGTATTCATGTCATTGACCGTAAAACAGTACGTTACAGGAATCACGAACCCGTCGATAGAGACTTTTACTAAAGTCTTTTATCACTAAAGTCGATCGCGAAGAATTTTAAAAATCAGAGAAAAAAAGCCTATTGTGTGTAGTAAATAGTATCTATGGGATGCGGAGATGACATGATTGTAACAGCGCGCGCACTTCCGACCTTTGGACTCATGCGATGCGGACGCGTCCCAGCTCAGCCACAGTAACAGCTCATATTAGCCAGCTAAACTATTACTACCCTGTTAGAAAAAATATATAGCTGCTCCCTCGCTGTATTATGGGTTTGCTACAGTATGTGGGGAGAAATGTGCTGCTGGTTACGTTTGTGAGACAATCAGCTGATTATTATTTTATTAAATTATATATTAAAACCCTTGATCCTCACCTGACTATGGCTTTGTAAACAGTATTCATGATGTGGTTTATAATGGACTGTGGTACAGAAACAGTGACAATGTTACACACTCTTGGCTTACTCTGGCTATTCTCGGCTGTCTCAGCCGACGAGATGTTTGTTAGATGTTAGATGTTTTAGCAACCGTAGCTTCTTCGAAAGGGAGGGGTGAGCAGTGGGCTGAGCCCTTAGTGCAAACCTGGTGCAAACTCGCAACCGAACCACTAGATGTCGCTAAAAGTCACACATTGCTCCTTTAAACAATTAAGTTTAAAGGTATTGTTAATATCAAAAAAATCTAACATCTCTAAGCCACCATCAATTTTTTTGCCGGAAATAATGTCCTTTTTTAACTTGCAAGGTTTATTTTTCCAAATAAAATCGAGAAATGTTTTATTAATTACTTTAGAAGTTTTATCACTGACATAAAGGGAGAGAGTTGGGTAAACAAATCTGGAAAGACCCTCAGCTTTGGAAAGCAAAACTCTCCCAAACAAAGTCAGATCCCGTTGTAACCAGTTATTCAAAATATTTTTAGTCTTTTTAATTTTGGGCATAAAATTCAATTGTTCACGTATATGTTTATTTTTAGAAATATGAATGCCAATGTATTTAACAGAGTCTAGGCTTTACTGGTATATTTTCAACAATAATATCTATAGAATTGTGTATAAATAGTATTTCACATTTATTTAGATTTAACATTAAAGGGTTAGTTCACCCAAAAATGAAAATTCTGTCAGTATTTACTCACCCTCATGTTGTTCCAACCCCGTAAGACCTTCGTTCATCTTCGCAACACAAATTAAGATATTTAAGATATTAAGATCGCTCCTGCATACAGTCCATAGGCTTCTTGAGGGACTGGCTCTTGCTGTCCTCGAAAAGTCATTAAAGACATCGTTAAAATAGTCCAAGTGACTACAGGGGCTCAATCTTAAGTTTATCAAACAACGAGAACACTTTTGTGCGCAAAAAAACAACAAAAATAACGACTTTATTTCAACTATTCGTTTATTTCTCCCTCTGCGCGAGTCAGGTTACTAGTTTAATAGCGTAAGCTTCTGTTATTGTACGTCACACGCATCACACACACATGACCAGCGTCGGCCAATAGTGAGCCTACGTGTGACGTAGCTCTACGCAATCACACTACGTTAACTGACTTACAGGCTAATGGAGAAGGAAGTGAATAGTTGAAATAAAGTCGTTATTTTTGTTGTTTTTTTGCGCATATCACATATATTATCACATATATATATAGTCACATGAGGGTGAGTAAATACTGACATAATTTTCAATTTTGGGTGAACTAACCCTTTAAGCCGCACTGACATTGTTGTATGAGAACTGAACTGAGCAGGATGATGACATCCCTTTTTTGCAGAATTGTTTCAGAGATTATATTAAGTCATTTAGTAATTGATGATCTTTACAACGAAACTGAATCAACACTGAACTGACAGAACAGCCAAAATTATTTTGCTGTTATCACTGAGAAGCTGCTTTGAAAGAATCTGTATTGTATTAAGCACTATATAAATAAAGGTTTATATCTGTTGTCTCATCTTGCACTCTGTGAGTCTCTGTTGTGTTTAGTTTAGTAACAATGCTTTGCAGTACTGTACCAGTTATGTTACATAATATTATGATAAAATCACAGTATCAGTCATTGTACCAGTCATCATAACGTTACTACTAGGCATGTTTTTATAATTTCTTTTGTACATTCATTTTGACAATAATAAAAAATAAAACTACCGGTTGAAACCCTAGACTGTAAAAAAAGATGGACGACGCCTCTTCGCTCTTTTCCATCAGAGAGAACTGAAGCCGCCAGTGTCTCGATATGACGCTGACATGTTGTAACTTGAGTCTGAGCATTTGCGTGTTTCGGGACCAGTCATGCGCAGTTGTGAGCAGGAAGTAAAGCCGCGAAATCATTCGCGCTGAATCAAACGCAAGCACACGCCCCGCACTTTCATTAAGTGTCCTCTGTCTGCTTCGTTCTTCTCCAATGATGTCTGCTGATTGCAGAACCTCGTTAAAATAAGGTAAATACAACTACTAACCACATAATCAACATTATTAAAAAAGTCCGCTAGTGCTTCAGTGACTACCTTGCACAGAGAACCTGTCAATCACAGCTGTCAATCATGATGTCAGAGCGCCGTTATTTTATCATCACATAACTAACTAAAAACAAACTTATTTTAAAAACGAACACTTGAAATAACATCAACGTGATAGAAACTACAGTAAATGACAGAAACTATCTTTGGAAAAAGGATAGTGTAATTTAATTGTTTAGTTGGTCTCGCGTCCCATTGAATAACATGGGGAGGCGAGGGTTATGAGCTATACTAGGTCCGGTCACAGGGGGGCGATCGAGACGTTTTGGCTTCACTTTTGAGGGCTTGTGCGGCACACTTGGTTGAAACATGTATTATTTTTATTTTATGTGAGGATCAATCATCTCATCAGTTTAGCAAGCATGATAACATTCACACTGTCAGTCCAAATCCGATTTATTTGTGTATCCGATTCAAATTATTGACTGTCCACATTGTGTATCGCAACTGTTCAGATCCAATTTGTGTGTCCATGCAGCTCTTTCGTTTTCCGGAATAGCTGCATTGGTTTCTATGGTAATGACGTTGCGTTGGTAGGCACACTCCAAATGTTCAGACTGTCAGTCCAAATCCGATTGTTGTGCATATCCGACTGAAATCCGATCAGATTTAGCAAGAGTGAATGGCAAAAAACCTCCAAAAAAAACATGCAATGAGGAGATTTTTACACATCCAACTACATTCATCTGGTTGAAATCCCATTCAAATCCCATTTCTGGAAATCTGTTTCAGTCTGACTGTTCTGATCAGATTTGGTATGGTTTATGTGACTTTCCAACGCATTCTCATCCCAAGGCGTCATAAACGACGCATACACATCCGATGCACATGGCACCCTTTAGCGTCAATATAACACGCGCAGCTAGGTCTGGGGTAGGGTTAGGGTTAGACCACTAGGAGGCGCCTTCTGCCCCATATTTATCTGCACCTCATATTGACGCTAAAGGGTGCCATGTGAGTTGGATGTCTACGCTTTGGCAAAAGCGTTGTAAATGACGCCTTGGGATGAGAACGGGCTGGAATTTCTCACACCACCTAAAATGTACATGTTAGATGTTGTTACAGGAAACAGGCTGAAAGTTGATGCAGAAACAAGGTTGTGTTGTTGCAAAGTACTGGACGAGCAGAAACTGACAATATAACGGAGAATTGTTTTGTAACCGACGGAGAGGACAGCACAGAATAAACCCATAGCAGCCTCCTACATTTATGTTTTCTATGTTGTAAATAAGACGTCTGTATTGCAAACCCCATCCATATTGCGTTTGTTGTTTTTGGAGTGCCTACCAACACAACATCATTACCATAGAATAGAAACCAATGCAGCTATTCCGGAAAACGAAAGAGCTGCATGGACACACAAATCAGATCTGAACAGTTGCGATACACAATGTGGACAGTCAATAATTTTAATTGGATACACAAATAATCGGATTTGGACTGACAGTGTGAATGTAGCCTCAGAGAGCACAGTGAAGCAGTACACAGCTATACAGGAGAAAGAGGAACATTCATCTCTATTGCACTAGTTGTGGTACTGTATATCTAGCTCATTAATTTATCAAAAGTAAGTGAGAAAGGTTATTTAAGTTTACATCCACAAACCAGTTTCTTTTTTTAACTCTGAGAACTGTTTAATGTACAGTATTTGCTTTACTTTACTGAAACAACATCTTTGCCCAAGTGATTTGTCTAAGAACAAGAAACTACTGTCAAACACAAACTGACTGTTAGTGCACAACGCCTAGAAAGACAAACATATTCCTGAATAACATGACTAAGACTTTACCAGGCACACCGAAAGACTAGGTTGGTCTAAAACCAAAATGTTGGCTTTGGTACAAAACCAGCCTGTATACCTCACTATCAATACTGAGGTTTAACTCAAAAACAATTTAAAAAGTTGAGTGTGACTGATGAAACCAAATAGTCAATACTTGAATATTAATAATTGAATCTAATGTTTTGTTAACACCAGTTTAGGGAAAGAAAACAAAAACATTGGTTCAAAAACGTCAGTGGTTTAGTAATTTAGGGGCTATGAACAATGTTATTTGAGAACCACTTATGTTATCAATATTTTTACATAAAAAAACATAATAATTAAGAAGTAATAGGGTATGTTCCCCTGTTTTGCTGACCCTCTCTTTGAAACAGTTTTGATAGGTGTGCCATACGAGTTGGAAGTTAACTGCTATGATTTGGTGATTTGGATTTGCAAATTTAAATAAATAAAAATCCACACCATTACAAGTGCAGAACTGTGTTGACATCTTCAGATGTTGAAAAATATCTTGTTACATAGTTTAAACATTTATGTGTGCAAATAATTTATAAATATTGGTTGTGTAAAATTTACTATAGTACTTGAGAGTTACCACAGTTATAATTGACAAATGATAACTTGCGGTGATTTGTGTGAATAGAATTATAAACGAATATACCATTATTTGTTGCACTGGCCTTCTTATAGGCTTTTCATCAGCTCAGCCTTTTATATAAAGTGAAAAACGCATATGTTGTAATTTGCATTGTTGTGTTTTTACTATTACAGTAATGAATCATTTTGTAATGTCTTACCAATTAAAAAAAAAGTCACTCACTGAAGATTTTATTCAGATTTACAGCAAGTGGTTTATATATATATATATATATATATATATATATATATATATATATATATATATTAGGGGTGTAACGATATTTGAACCGAACCGAAAAACCGCGATACAGAACTCACGATTCGAATCGCGATACTCTCATTGCGTACCGAACACAATGGACCTCATGTCTTATGTGTAACAGTACTGAAGCTAGTTTTGTAGCCTAACCACCATTAACACCAAATAACAAGCTCCGTGTTGTGTTACTTTCGATAATAAGCAAGGTGTACTCTTTCAAATTCTGTCTATTGATTACGAAATTCAAACAATAAATGGCGTTTTGGCGCTCTTTGATGTGGTGTGACAGATCGCTGTCGGCCTATAGGCGCCACATTTCAAGCGGCAGCGCGGTGCACAAGTAAACACGATCATCTCTTCCTGAGTTACAGAATGGACACCTGAAGGTATGTTGAAAGATCATTGAAAGGCATCATATCGCAACATGACAATATCGCTCAATCAGTGTTTCAGCAGCGGAAAGATGTCAATAAAACATACAGCTTGTCACTATACCACTTTACCTCAACAGTCAAGTGATTCAGTGTCCACAACTTTGGTTCCTATAAATTAACTCTTGCACTAAATAAATGCACTATGTTAGCCTATTGTGAAACGTTTAATTGTAATTTAATTAATTTAAAGACAAAGACATTTTTTTCATTAAACCACTGTTTAAAAAAAAAAAAAAACAATTTTAGCTTCCTAAATCGAACTGAACTGAGACGTCAAAACCGCGAGAAAACCAAAGCATCAGTTTTGTGTATCGTTACACCCCTAATATACAGTATATATATATATATATATATATATATATTTTTTTTTTAAAGCAGCGTTCTCTAAGTGCTTTCTTCCATATCCGTGTTGTGCATTAACCCCATAAATGCTGAAGCAAAGGAAAGAACAGCAAATCACAACTATCACAACTATTCAGAGTTTCACTCTGAACTGACGCGATCTGGAACCTTATTAAAAATAAAGTCCACGCTTTCTTAATGTGAAAGATCACAAAGACAATGTAAAGACTGTTTTTCCACAACTTGGCATTACAAAGGATTATAGAAATTCCCTGACGCATCCCTATTGTTTTGTTGCTGGAGTAATCCCGTGTTTGCGTTTCTCTCTTATTTGATACTACATGATATGCATGAATCAGTGAGTGAGGTTAAAGAGGCCATGATGTCATAAGTAGACATTGATTTTCTTTGCATTGGCGGTCTTTCATCACACAAAATCCGAAATTCGTTGTTTTAGCAGCTTGATTTCAATAAAAACTGTTTTTGACCTAACAATTAAGTTGAGCTCTGAAACTTACAGGATATTTTTTATAGCTCAATGACCTCTTGATGTCAAAAAAAAAAAAAAAAAAAAAAAAAAAAATTCTGGTATCATTTACTCACTCTTTAGACTTTTGCTCAATCAAGGCACTTACATAAAGCACATCAAATATGGTAAACATCAAGTAGTTGACACGTGGGTAAGAGTTATGTGCGTTGATCCCGATCTGAATTCTGATCCAACCTGAATCAATCACACCGTGTTCATTTAACACGACTGAGCCTGGTTTCTCCCAAGTTTTTTTTTTTTTCCCTACATTCTGTCACCTGATGGAGTTTTGCTTCCTTGCCACTGTTGCCTCTGGCTCTCTTAGTTGGGAACACTTTATTCAACAATATTATTGATCTGACTGCACTCACGCTGCTGAATGAGAACTGAACTGGACGATGACATCATTTTTTTTTTTTTTGCAGAACTGCTTTATAGATGAATGAACTAATTAAATAATTGATCTTTACATGGAACTGAATCAACACCGAACTGACTTCAGCTGAACAACAGCTGAAATGCATAATTTTCCTGTTATCACTGGAAAGTTGCTTTGAAACAATCTGTATTGTATAATGTACTATAAAGGTGAATTGACTTCAATGTTTGTGCCTTTGTTGCCCTGTCTTGTTGTGTGGACTTCTCGAAAGGGAACGTAATCGGTTACTAACATAACCTCGGTTTCCTGAGTGTAAGGAAACGAGTATTGCATAGCCTGCCGCACTATTGCAATCTATCAGTATTTGTCGCTTCAGTCGATTTAATCCTGCTGGATGACCAAAATGGGCACTCTTGTCTTTATTGGCTTAAGCCACACCCATTTAGGCACGCTTTGACGTGTTGGGCACCAAATCACTTGATTATAGGTCGAGCGTCAGAGGCGCTTGGCCATAGGATGTGCAGTTGCCGCAGCACAGCCAAATCAGCGAGCTTGACGCTCTACTGTGTAAAACTCAAGGGGGTAATCCATCGACCGAAAGTTGAAGCCGGCCGGGTGCCGCAATCTTGTAGCAGAACTTCACTTGCGTTAGCATTTCCATTGACTCCCATTCATTTTGGCGTCACTTTATATAAATAACTTAATAAATAAATACAAATATATGAATAACTTTACATCTGAGGCGTTTGAAGACTCCATTTGTCCATTATTTATTTCTATAGAAACACGACAAAATATAAAATGCTCCATTACCTTGTAGCTTATGTTATGGCCCCGTAGAAGCAGTCTTGGTAAAAGTAGGCTAAAGATTGCGTCATAACCACGTGACTCTCTGTCGCACAGTAGAGAGATTACCATATGGACAGGAGGAGAAGCTTGTGGGCAATCGGAGAAACGTGGAGGCAAAATGACAAAATAATTAATCAGAATACCTAGCAAAAGTTTCTTCTGCTCCTAGCTCACACTCTCCGCCTCTGCAAGTTTCGGAAGGGAATGATTCAGATTTCTCATGCCACAGCCACTAGAAGACAGACGGGTTGCCCACGTCACATCTTCGTCGTCAAGGTCTGTTTGAGTCAGTTTGAGTCCTTAAAAATAAAAAAATAAAAAAACGCTAAAAATGGCCTTCACTTGTCTCAATTGAGGTCCAATGAGATGGCTCTGTCCACTTCTTATACTGTCTATGGTAAAACTGCATTTTAAATTATTAGCTTCAATATTTCTTGAGGAAAGTAGTTGCGAATTAGCTACACAATACACGTTCTCTTACTCTCAGGGAACCGAGGTTACGTCAGTAACCGAGTATGTTTTCCTGGCATGTTTGTCTCCTGCTCAACCGTAAGTTTAAGTGCTTGTATGGATTGTTTGGATGAACTTAAGTGGAATGTATATAGTTTAATTGGTGTATATGATGTTTTTTCTTGTAGAGGATTTGTTTGGGATGTAGCTATCAGTGATGCGCGGGTTGAGCGGGTGAGCGGGTTACCCGCAGTTACAGGTCATCCAAAAATGTTTTTAATGATATTCGGGTCGCGGTCGGTCGGGTCGTTTGAAAAAAGATGCCAATTAAACATTTGTATTAGTACTAGACAAAATTTTTGATGAAATATACAGCCCTACACATTATTGGCTGAATAACTGGCACGAAGATAACACACAAGCTCAGTCTAAACAGTTCTCGGTTCTATTCGAGAACCGCTGTCCCTGTGCGTTCGGTAGTACGCAGTATCTATGCGCAGTATCAGCTGCTCGTGCTCATCACTTCTCTCAACCGTGGCACCAACATGTCTCGGTTCAGTGAACTGTTGGAGTTACTGGAGTAAAATAGAATTCAGGATATTGATTTATTTCGATTCGGAGGCGACTGTCAGGCATGTCTGAAAGTAAGTAACTAACTTGTGGAGCAGCACTGACGCAAGACGCGAACTGTTTCGAACGATTCAGTTCGATTTAGTGTAGGTTCGACCGGTTCACTAAAAAGAACCGGTTCAAAAGAACGATTCGTTCACGAACCGGCCATGTCTATGATCACTACAGTCTGCAGAGATGGAGGCGGCAAGAGAAAAGGTGAAGACTGGGGAGTGGAAGCTCCGCAAATACACAAATAGAAAAGAGTAAAAGTGTGGGAGACATTTGCTGAAATAATGAAATATGATGACCAAAGAGCTGGCTTTGCCTTTGTTATGTGTAGGCCAGGCCTACGTCTTCTTGCGATGCTGTGTTGTTACACGTCTATGGCCCAATAAAGCTCCGATGAGCATTTACTACTTTTAAAAAATGCGGTCAGGAAGCGGATCGGGTACAATATTTTTTTACTTTTTTTTGCGGTCCGAGTTGCGGGCGGGTAGTTGAAAACGTCGGTCGGTTGCGGTTTGTTGTACATTGGTATACATTGACCCGCGCATCACTGGTAGCTATTGCTCACCAGTTGGGACTACTGCTCCCTTTTTATGGAAAAGCACCCTGCTTATACCGCTGAAGCACTCGTTTGGTTCGTTTGTTGTGAAACCTTAAAACTGACTAAATAGCCAAGTGTGACTAAATAGCCAAGTGTGACTAAACAGCCAAGCAGTGGACTGTGCTGGACATTCTAGAACATGACAGAATACAATGAATTGTATCTGTATTTATGGGTGTATGATGTGCAATTTATTGGGTTTGTGGATAATGAATGTGTAAATATTTGGAATACATACAGATAGAAACACCACTCTTGTACAATAATTTATTTAATAATAGATCTTTCAACTGAGACCAACTTCAGTATTTGCACAAAAGGTGATTTCCCCTTTGAATCCTGTCACTTGACCAGTGCAAAGAATCTGGGACTGTTATAACTCATTTAACACAACCATTCAAGACACCGTCACCACACTACGTGGAAAATAAAATAATAAAAAAGCTACATTGGAAACCTTAAAGGGATACTCCACTTTTTGGACTCATTCCATGGAAGTCAATGAGACCTGTCTGGTTACTGATATTCTTCTAAATATCAGAATACATCAATCGGCTGAATACATTTGAAAACAGTAAAACCCAACTGTTTAACTCTGGGGGAGTGGTAAAATGAGCCTATTTCCAAAAAAAGTGGAGTATCCCTTTAAGTGTAGTTATATGTTCCTATTTAAAAAATAAATGAAAATAAAAATTGTTGTTGCTCTTGAAAGCTGTGGTCTGTTGGGTGTTTACAGTTCCATACCAACAGATTTTGGAAGGACTAAAGTGCTGCGAAGGCAGAGGGAAGTTTGAACTCCTCATGGTAGCGGCGTGGGTGAGGGCACCAGGCTGGCAAGGCAACATTCCTGTCAGCACTTTCCCAGCACACCAACAGAGGAAGGAGAAGCAGGGAAAAACAGATTGTTTCCCATTACAACAGCAAAAGCTTGGCTGCAACAGAAAAAGGGATAGCTAGCATAAAGAGGTCATGACACGAGAAGTCAAATTTTCCTTGATCTTTGACAAATACAGAGTTTTTTTTAGCAGTAAAACATCCTGCAAGTTTCACAGCTTAAAATCCACCTTTAAGCAAAACCTCGAAAATTACATAGTTGACTCTTGTTCCTGCTGACAATCATGAACCATATTTACACACTTATTTAAGCACTCTATTCGTTTTCTTTTTCCTCTTTGTTGTCTTTTTTATTTTTATTTAGCTGCTTGTTCTAAGTGTTATGTGTTTGACTATGTACAGCTGTACATTATGTTCTTATTTTTTCCTGTAGCCTCTTGGCCAGGTCATGTTTGTAAATGAGAAGTGGTTCTCAAACATTTTACCTGGATAAATAAAGGTTAAAAAAAAAAAAAAAAAAAAAAAAAAAAAAAAAATGTCCTCCTCATTATAGAAACGCATTTATGTAATCAAGCTCAAAACTTGTTTCGTTTGCGTTTCTATATAGACTTCAGAAATACCACAGCATCAGGTACAAGTGGATCCTAAACTTTTAATGGCCTTCCAAAATGGGATGGATGATATGTTTATTAGGAGCAGATTTTTTGGTAAATGAGGTACAGCATAACGGAGAGTTGGCAAAGAAAACTATGAGATATTACAGCAGTTTTCGCAAGCTGCATGTAAACGATTTGATGAGGCTTTTCCTGTAAATTATGATTTTATATAGATTATAGGGATACACCAATCCAATATTTATTCTTAGCATCAGCTCCAATTTTTGCAGGACGCGCAAGAGCGTTTTGTGCTGCTCTGTATCAGAGCCTTTAATATTATAGTTTTGTGCACTGAAAGATTATTAATAGTCAATCTTGTTCTCTCACACATATATATTGTTTCCTCATTAAAAAGCTGTGCAATAACAAGTGCGCGGCCCCAATGTGAAAGCAAAACGTCTCGATCGCACCCCGGTGGCTGGTCCTAGAATAGGTCATAAACCTATTCAATGACACGTGAGACCCATCTAAACAATTAAATTACACTTCAAATATTGTTTTTCCAAAAATGGTTTCTGTCATTTACTACAATTTTTATCACGCTGATGTAATTTCAAGTGTTTGTTTTAAAATAAGTTTGTTTTTAGTTAGTTATTTGATTCTCTGAGCAGTAGTCACTGAAGTACCAACAGACTTTTTTGGGGGATCTTCAGAAGACTGAGGAGATTGGTGCTTTAAATGTAATATCTAAATTTCTATAATTGATTTTTTTAAAAGTGCAGGAGTGTGTGCTTACAATTGATTCTGGTGAGGGCGTGGCCTTGATTTCACGGCTTTACTTCCTGCTCACAACTGCGCAGGTCTGGTTCCGAGATCGTTCCAATCTCAAGTTCCAAGATGTCAGCGCTATATCGGGATACTTGCGGCTTCACTTTTGACCAATGGAAGAGAGAGAAGGGGCGTCGTCCATCTTTTTTTATAGTCTATGTGCAATACATTTAAAATTAAGAGTCTTTTAATTTTATAATATTTATTTTCTACAAACGGTTTCTCATTAAAGGGTTAGACCCTCGTGTCATTCCAAACCCGTAAGACCTTCATTTTCGGAACACAAATGAAGATATTTTTTTATGGAATCCGAGAGCTTTCTGACCCCTCCATAGACCGTAACGCAACAACCACTTTCAAGGCCCAGAAAAGGTAGTAAAGACATCGTTAAAATAGTTCAACCTTAAGTTGATTTGCGCAAAACAACGATTTTTTTCAACAATTCAAAAATTCAACAATTTCATCTCTTCCCTGTCAACAAATTATCTTTTCTGTATTACCAAACATCTACAAACACACTAGATCCATCCACAGAACTCCAAAACATTGGGCCTGTTGCTTAGTTGTCCCCTACTGAAAAATAGGGCCATATTTTTGGAACTGAATTAAGTTGTTTTGAACCAGGCAATATGATACGCATCATTATACAGGGGTTACAATACAATATATTGCAATGCTGTATAAAAGTGATATATATGCTCAGAATTAAAGTTAGTTCAGAAATTCTTTGGAAAACCTACATTTTCAAGGAATTCACCCACTTTTCCAACAAGTGTTTTCTGGAAGCACATGTAATAGGAATAATATAAAGAGGATTAGTAGAACATTTAAGCCAATGATTGTGGATGCCAGTTTTCATTTAGTGGTAACTACAAGGGAGGCAAAGCCAAAGCACAAATGAGCAGTAATCCTTCTTCAAATCCCCCTACCCATAAACACAGTCTGCCTGACATCACCCTGGCAACCTTAACCAGAAGTCTTACTAATTCACCAATAACCTAAAACAGAAGCACAAAGTTCACATACAACATATGAGAATACATTTGCAAGCATATGATTAAAAAAATAAACACAACTTTCATAAACACTATAAGAAAATAAGTTCGCTAGCATCTAATTTGATTTGTTTCTGTGGATTTAAATCTAGGGCTTTTGGAGATTTTGGCTTTATCTTTCTTGCTTGTTCATGTTTTTTATGCATAAAGACATTCATTCTTATGTTTATAAAACACAAGCAGCTTAACATAGAAATAGTGACTTAGTCCAATTTCTGAGCACCTAAATTCTTGTGAAGGGACTCCTGCTGAGGAGAGCCAGAATCAGATGATCGCATAATAACTAATAACAGAGAAGAGCTTAAAAGATATGACCCTTTAACTTTGGGTGTTATAAGACAATCAACTTTCTCTTTTTAACATGACAAATCCCATGTAGAACTCTACAATTTCTGCAATCTGAAAACTTGGACAGAAACATGGAATCCAATCACAAATGGAACTCATTGTATAAAGCGGACTATCACAGAACTTCAATGTTATTTTATAATTGAAAGCTACCTATTTCTGACCTGCCATTATTGGAATTTTTGAAGTACCATCAGTGTGACGGGACACACAGTTGTTTCTGCCCGAATTGGTCTCAAATCTTGTGATTTCAGGAAGAACGTTTTAATTCTAGGGGTTAAATCTGTACCAGCCACAATTTTTAAATGTTTTTTTTGTTGTTTCTCTCTATGTGACATAGACAGTCTGCAAGATACACACAAACACACATATGCCTATCCTCATAATTCTAGTTTTGACTGTTTTGAATTTGACCCAAATAAAATATTTTACTTGTACTCGGCTATATTATAATATACAGTGAAAGTCAAAAGTTTCAATACACCTGCTCAAAACCATTTTTATTCATGATTAATATTGCAATGTGTGCTTACAAACTGATAACCACAAGTGAATCACATTCACAAGTATTTAGATTAAGGATGTGGATGTCTTCGACTGGAAAGTGATGTCTAAATTATGGCAGAATTCCTGTTAAGGCAGTATGTTCGAGTAAATACTGGTCACCAACCAAAACTAGGACAATACTCATATTTACTGTATGTCTGTCTGTCTTTAATTTCTTCATTCTGCCAAAAAAAAAAAAAAACTTAAAAAAAAAACACAACAGTATAAATGGTAAAACATCCACCCCAACCCATTTACCTAAAGGAGTTAGAACAGAGACTATTTATATAGAGACATGGCACTTCCCCAATCCTTAATACAAATGTATAGAGAAAACCCGTAACACCAAAGATGGCGGTTGTATGCAAATGCCCTGCCCCTCCCGCTGGACAGCCAATCGTCTGCTTTTAACGGTCAAGCCGGGAAACATTTAAATACGTAACTGTTTGAAAAGGCGGCAGATTAGATTTGCAGTGTATGTGTGCGTTGCGTTGTGTAAATATCAGACATCCCAAGTCTCCCAGAAGTTCCTGGTGTCTCCCGCAGATTGATAGAGGCTCGTTTATGCCCGCAAATTAGGTCAAATCTCCCGGAATCTAGAGCGAGCGAGCAAGAGCGCGCATTTCAAACTGTGCAGCGCATGTGCGACAGAGAGCAAGAGAACCCTTGCGCATGCGCAGTAAAAGTATAACCTGTGGGAAAACGGCATTTTAAACCTTATTTTAGTGCAAAGTCATCAAACTTTTTCAGCAATTTTTATTATATTTTACTGCTGTTTCTATACATGCAGTTTTTATGCCTCGGTTACCAGTGAAAGTGCAGTTTTGACTCTCTGCCCATTCATTTAGATAGGAGCCTGGTCTTGTTAATTCCGAAATAGCTGCCCAGAGGCGTTGCCAAGATGGCGGCTGAGTGGCATGACTTGCCTGAAAGGACTTTGGTTAGAAGCACCATGACTACTGTACTGACCTCGCTTAAGAAATCAGTCAGACGCCAGGAGTCGAGTGGGATTTTGTGTTGCTGTTGATTTGCAGTCTCTTTTTAATGCCAAGCCTTAACCATTAGTCAATCATCCCTACTTGCTATTTGTGAAATGAACCCAGTGCTATGATTGGTCAAACTCTTCTTCTTTTGCAGTTACTTGATTTGAGTCACCAGCCTTTTGCATAGTTAAGAGTGACAAACGCTTTGGTTGCTCACATGACCTCGGTTCCCTGAGATAATGGGAACAAGCATTAAGTCAGATAATTTTCTTTGATAGCTATGGGGAAACTCAGTATTTTCTCAGAATACTGGAGCCTGATCGGTTCATGTCTGTGAATTTTACAGAAAATTGCCTTTCAGCCCACCAAGATGGGCGGGGCCCACACTTTGCACTGAAAGACTTGCACTACAATGCCTGCACTGACTGTGTGCAGAAGAAGAAAGGTACACACGTGATGATGTTTGTTTGAGTACACTTCACCAAAATCACTCTACAAACAAATCTATACTACTTGATTATTTCTTGTGACATTAGAAAAAAAATATATGTACTGTATATGAGAACATATGTATACAACACAATTACACAACAATCTCTTATTTTCTAATTTCACTAAACATTTTCATTTAATTTTGTGAAAATATTTATTAAACATGGACCTTTATTTTCAGTAAAAGGGCAGCAAACTGGGTGCAGACGTACATGCTCGGACAGTTTCCTCTTTAAGACAATGGGGTCGTTCACATTTAATACGCACTTACGCCAGCGCCACAATGATGTCATTTTTGCAGCCCGCCCCCAAGAGAACTTGCGGATGTGTCAAGTATAATTCAGCCTTGAAGCGGCATTCTGTGCACGTGTTTCAGATGTTTGTTCACAGTGAACCACGCCACAGAGGTGTAGCAGTACAGATTGGCATTCTTTTTTTTGTGTCTTATCGAACTTGAATAGCACTTGAATGAATGATAGCGTTAACAACATTCAATATTTTTATTAAAAAAATAATAATCTTATGCGTTAACACAATAATTCCGAAAGCCCTAAATAATAATCATAACAACAACAACAACAAAAACAACAACGACAACAACAACAATACAGTTACTATAACACAGAAACTCAATGTTCTTCATTACAATCTGCTAAAATAAAGTTTGGTCTAACTTGAAGAAATTATGAAAATGTATGACTATTGCTCAAATTAATGTAGGCTACTTATAATACAATTTGTTGTTTTTTTACGGAATATCACAAGTTTTCATATCTTTTAATTTAAACTATAAAGTTGCAAAAAAGGTAATTATATATATATATATATATATATATATATATATTTACAACATTTATTTGATTACCACCAAAAAAAAGTATATTAACATGTTTTTAAATTCTTTGTACTCCTGACAGCAAAATAAGCCAAACTTGGGAAGGACCAAATAGTTTTTACAGGGGGAGGCTTTGAGTTCTGTTGAACCGTTAATCACACTGGAAATGAAACTAACCAACACACAGGCAAAGCAAAGGGAGGGTGGGAGAAAGATGGCAAGGGACAGAGAAAGTATGGCATGCCCACTGGCAGGTTTGAAGGCTGGCTTACAGAACTGTGCCAATGTCAGGCAATACACACATGCCTCTCAGTTTGCATCCCTGGCACAGTAAGGTTAGGAGGAAGTGGAGGACTCAAAGAATAGAGAAACAGAAGAATGGACCTTATCCAGCTGGACATCTTATTATCTGGTTGCATGAATTCAGTTGGTGAGAGAGAAGTGAAAATCACAAACAGTATTTTATTATTAAAAAATATAATACTAACTAATTGAATACTATAAGAAATTATAAAACTAAGAGTTTTAGGAAAACCTATTAAATGTCTGTGTATATATGAAGAGTTTAGATGCAAAAGCCTCTAAGTGCCATTTGAAATTTTCTTCTAGAATGATCATTTTTATCAAGCTTGTATATTTAAGTTCAGTGATTTCACTTAAATGGCAATGATAATTACCTTTTAATTGTTATTTAAGTGAAATTACTGAACTTAAATATACAAGTTTGATAAAAATCATCATTAAAGAAGAAAATTTCAAATGGCATTTAGAGGCTTTTGCATCTGAACTCTTCATATAGATATACATATACATTATATATATATATATATATATATATATATTTTTTTTTTTTTTTTTTTTTTTTTTTTTTTTGAGGTTGGTTGGGGGCCCCCTACTACAACCGCTGTTAGGGAGCCTTAATGCCTTTATGTTAAGACTGTCACTGTTTGTATTGCCCAGTCCCACCATGAAGATTACTGAACTGTCTCAAGACTCGACCCCCTGATTGGATTTATACAAATGTAAACCATTCGCACTGTTGGCTAATATTCTTAGTGTAAAATGGACATGTAATGAAAGATAACTGCAGAATACACAAAGACTGACAAAAAAACGCAAAGATAAAAATCTCTCATTTATGAGCATAAATAATTCTGTAAAAAAAATAAACCATGCTAAGGCCTATATATGTGAGTGTGTGTGTTTTCTCAATACAGTACTACCAGGAATGCTCTAGGCTACTGTCATAAAACAATGATGAAATCAGTAGACACCTGTGAGGTTGTCCATCCTCTATATTATTGCCTATCAATGCAGAGTAACAAAAAATTGTGATGAAATTATTCTGTGAATGAATACATGTATGAAAACAGACATCCTGACACAAACAGCTGAAGCGAAAACTGGAGTGAAATTGGTTTTGTTGTGTGAAGACTGGCTGCATACACACAGCTGAGTAAAACATACAGCAGACAGTTAAGACAGAGTTGGAAAGAAAACTGATGCACTGTGCTATTGTGCTGTCTGAAAAAATTCCCAGTAAAAGCTCTCCTCTCAACAGCAGGGACTCAAACTGGACACTAACAAGAACAAGAACTGTCCTGCTGATTGACAGTGTGACGATGCACATCTGCTTCTTACTTCATCCATAACAACATTTCAGAATCAGACAAAAATCCTTGAGTTTTGGTTTGGGTGTGCAGTCAGGCTTTGGGTTTGTTTGTTGGTTCGTGTGCAAGAAAATTATGCATGGAGATAAATATTTGAACTGGGGAATCACTTTGTGTTTGCAAGGATATTTCGTGTCTGGCCCTGCAGACATGAATATAAAGGAAGAAAGACCGATTTTATGGCACCAGCTTCCCCACAATTCCGTGACACAGGATTAGGAAACATTACGACAGAGAATAAAAATCTGCTTGTACAGTGGAACCAGCCAAAACAATGAATCAGACCTGAAAGAAAAGGGAAGCTAGCAGACAAAATTAAAAAGCATTTAACAACGAGAAAGATATCTGTTGATTTAAAGGGACAGTTCACCCCAATTTTTCTTTTTTTGTTGCTATTATTACAATGAAAGAACTAAAAAAGTTTGGTTAAAACCTTGGTCAAAAGTCATACAAAGTTTGTAATATAATAAGGGTGAATTATGATAGAATTTTCATTTTTGGATGAACTATAATATTGCATTGTAGAGCTGTGGAGAGTCATAGAATAAATTAATTGGTGTGCCAAACTAAAAATAAGTGCCCAGAGTGACTGTACAGATGTGTTGTTCCATTGTACAAAGTTGCCTAGTCAACGCTATTATCTCATTCATATGTTTTAGCTTGCAGATGAACCATCCTTAAACCGAAATCTATAGCTCATTCTCAACTTCTTACGTACTGCAGATGTACAAAACTAAGCATGGGTAGTCAGCTATCTAAACAAGTTTTGATAGAATAATTTACCCAAAAATGAAAATGTCATCATAGTTTCACCCGCATGACGTCCAAATCTGTATGACTCTCTCTTTCTTCTGCAAAACAAAAAACATGTTTTTTTTTGAAGAATGTTTTTCAAAAATAAATAAATACAACAATAAATACATTATATTCCATACAATGATGAATAGTGTAATAAAGCAATAGTTTGACCTGGTTCACTAGTGTGTCTAAAACAGTGGTTCTCAGCCTGCAGCCCATCACGAATGCAAATGCATCCCACAATATGCCAACCGCATTTGAAAAATAACTTCCAGTTTTAAAATTCATTTTTATTTGAAAATGTATTTCAAATGTATTAAAGTCCCCCTGTAGTCAATAATTGTATCCATTTAAACTAATCTGTGATAGCCAAAATAGCATATTTAAATGATTTTTCCTGTGGAAAAAAAACAAAAAAACAATGCCTTAAAACAGCTTGAATGTGACTACACCCTTGCATCATTTAGTATACGTAGAATCATGAATATGCAAATGAGCCCAATCTCCACTCACTCATACAAGCTCATCTACAAGTCAATATATCATTGACTACGTTATCAAACAGCTAATAATGTGTAACTACAATTACACAATATGTTCCCGTTCACCATCTCAAGAGTTGGACAGCTAACTTTGAAAAATCAGCATCCTTAGGAACGCTGTGAACAAAAAGAATGTCAGTGGTGAAAGGCATATAGTTAATTATGGCATCATAATATATGATGCATTCGAATCTCTGAGCTTTACGAAGCCTCTGGACAGAGATGAAGTTTATGGGCGCTTAGCTTTCAAAACACACGGTGTACGTGGTAGACCAATCGCAACTGGGTCATCTGACCAATCAGAGCAGAGCAGGCTCACGAAAAGGAGGGATTTAGAGAGACCAATTCATCCTTCGAGTCGTTTAAAAATCATTGAAAAATGTTGTGTTGTACAATGTATATTATGAAAAAGTTGAACGGTTTTTTGACCTTTTATGCATATAAACCTGTAGTACGTAGGGTTGGGTATCGTTTGAATTTGAACGATTCTGATTCCGATTCCGATTCCTTGTTTCGATTCCGGTTCCTAACGATTCTCGATTCCGATTCTTTTAAGAGGCAGGGTCAAAAAAGTTTGGCTAACCTTGCTAACCAACGGCTTTTCTGAAGGAAATAATCCTTTCTGAAGGAAATACTCCTTCTGTAAAAATACTCCTTTTGTCACAAATTTTGCATTTCGCCGAGATTTTGTTATTTTTAGAAAAGTGAAGCCACACTTTGGATCGCCGACGTAAGGTACTCATGTTCAACTCGCGTGGTTATGCCAACACTTCCGGTAGACGCTTCTTCGTTGGTGTTGTTCAGCGGTTTCTTGTTCCGCTCTGCGGACTGTGAATATCGAAACTAGGAATCGAAATTTTAACTTTTGAACGATTCCGGGAAAAACGAAAAGTTAGTCTCGGTTCCAATCGATACTCGATTCTCGATACCCAACCCTAGTAGTACGAGACATAGCATATTAAATACATTAAAAACTTGATTTTCACCAAAGGGAGTCTTTAAACAAATTTAAACAAAGTTTTAACTGTTTTTTGTCATATAAAATAAGTTTTGTGATATATTATTTTCAGACGTACTGACGCAATTACGCAGATAACGAACACTTACAAGTGCACACTTTGGCAGAATTTCAACAGTCATCAGCAGACATTAGTTTTAAAATTAGGGATCAAAATGGACAAAGTTGTTCTTATAGGCGAGAAAGACTAAATGAGGAAAATACCAATGAAGTAACACATGCAAGCAGTCAGCGAAGGTAGAAAGAGTGCTCGAAGAATGGAAGAATCGGTTTGATGTCTATGAGAATGATGGGCAAACTTTCTGTTTGCTCTGTTATAAAGTACTGGCCATATGCAAAACCTGCAATGTCAAAATACATTTAGATACCACCCATGCAACATTTGACAAGAAATATCCACCTGGATCTTAGGAAAGAGCGCTCAAGAAGATAACTAGTCTTGAAAAAAAAAATCAATCCGCAGGATGAAAAGTTTACTGCTCAGTAATAGAGTTATGCCTTGAATTTCATAAATGTCTGAGAACTTAACAGAACAAGTAAAATCTAAGCTAGCCATTGCTTCAGCACTCAGTTTGGTTGTGGATGAATCAACAGACATCAGAGGCTTTACTCAGCTTTGGGTGAGATATGTGAATCTCTACATGAGTGATCAAAGGGCGGAGACATTTACTGTATAGCACTTAGTGAAACATGCAAATACATAAACATACTGGCACCTCAGTTGTCTCCATCACTATACTGATGGTGCACCCTCAATGATGGAAAAACACAAGGGTCTTGTTGCTGAAATGTGAAAAATCTCTGCTGACGGCTTGTCATTTCACTGTATTGTGCACCAGCAAAGGGGTTGGGTATCGAGAATCGAGTATCGATTGGAACCGGGACTAACTTTTAGTTTTTCCCGGAATCGTTCAAAAGTTAAAATTTCGATTCCTAGTTTTGATATTCAGAGTCCGCAGAGCGGAAGAAGAAACCGCTGAACAACACCAGCGAAGAAGCGTCTACCGGAAGTGTTGGCATAACCACGTGAGTCGAACATGAGTACCTTACGTCGGCGATCCAAAGTGTGGCTTCACTTTTCTAAAAATAACGAAATCTCTGCAAAATGCAAAATTTGTGACAAAAGGAGTATTTTTACAGAAGGAGTATTTCCTTCAGAAAGGATTATTTCCTTCAGAAAGGCCGTTGGTTAGCAAGGTTAGCTAAACTTTTTTGACCCTGCCTCTTAGAAGAATTGGAATCGAGAATCGTTAGGAACCGGAATCGAAACAAGGAATCGGAATCAGAATCGTTCAAATTCAAACGATACCCAACCCTAACCAGCAATCACTATGGAGCAAGTTAGCTGATGGATACCTCATGAAGGTTATGGACACTGGACTTCATTTGAGCACGCCCCCCACAATTTATCGCTGTTTCATTGCATTTTTTGACAAATTGGACTGTGCCTAAAGAGACCTCGTTCTGCACTATGAGATGCCTAGGTCACTTTCTGGCTGTATACTCTCCAGATAGTTTCTTAATGACATTGGCGAGGGAGAGAAATTTTAGAGACAAGGGGTGTAAAACAAATTTTGCTTTTCTTGGAGACATCACAGTTCACTTAAACAAGCTGAACCTGTAACTTCCAGGTGATGGAAAACACATTGATAACCTGTTGGGCTGTTTCAAAATGAGGTTAGGACTGTACACTGTACAACTCAAAGATGGTGATTTAACTCATTTCCTACTACTGAATTACACGTATGATGGTATTTTGGAGATACAACAGAGAGAAAGATTTGTTACAACTATCAATCAAATGCAAGATTTTTTTTTCTCACGAAAATCTCTCATTTTTTCAGATTTTGAGTAACTAAAATTTGCTGGACATTTCATCAGTGAGCCATTCACTTTCCCTGTGGGAAAAAAAAAAAAAAACAAGAAAATCTGCAATTTTCAAAAAAAGCTTGGCTGCAATTTTGGCTTGCTCTGCCACTCATATGAAGATGAATTGATGGATGTTTAGGCAAGGGGAAAAACCTGTACCACGCAGGCAGCATGGGCGAAACATCCCTGGATAGAACTTCAGATTATTATGTTCAAAAGTGCTTTTAATATTTGGATCAACATATATTTGTGAATGCACATTTTCTACAAACATGCACATCAAGTCACACTTGTCTTGCATTGCATGTCTTACAGACTGAAGCTTATTGACAACTACATTGTTGTACTTCATTGTTACTACTTTTGAGATGAAATTAACCAAATTGGTCAGCTCCCTACAACAGCAGGTGTTCTATTAATGATGAGTAGAATTATACTCTCTAATAATAATAATAATAATAATAATAAATGTAATTGTCTAGGTACTATAATATGTAAAATATTATCCGCTAATACATTAAATGTGGTTGGTTTGCATTAGTGATGTCATATGCAAATTATATTCAACTTGTGAGATGTGCACTTGGACCGTAGTGCGGCCCAGTGGGAAAAAAAAAAAGGTTGAGAACCACTGTTCTAAAATAACACTGGACCCCAATAACTCTCATTGTATAGACAAAATAAACTGATTTTTTTTTAAACTATATTCTTTTGTGTCCGACAGAAGATATGAGGTGAGTAAATACCACAATATGAGGTGAGTAAATGGTGAGAGAATAAATTTTTTTGTGGTGGATTGTCCCTTTAAGTCCTTGAATAATAATTGAAATTGTATTCTGATCTGACACTATTTTATTATATAATTTAAATGTATCAAATCACAGATGGTACTGTGGAAAAATACTGTTAGTACAGCCAGAGGGAATCTAAGCTCTTTCAAAAACATTCCATTGTCTTTTCTATACTTCCAAGAGGTGGAATTCTGCTTTTAAGTATGCTTAAATTCCACACAGCGATGTAAATGAAGCCTGACATTTCACCTCATCAGCATCTACTTGTGTTCAAGAGTTTCCCCTTGCTTCCGACCATCTCAAGGGACTGCAAAGGGAGGAAGTGGACTTAACATGATCATATGGGATGAGGAAATGTTTGGCAAAATGATTTGTGTTCATCCCTACAGGGCCTCAACCAAGTTAAAAAGCTTGAAATCCAAATAATCCAGCTTTAAATGGGACACACAAAGTACAGTATTACATCAATGGACTTCAAATTGAGAATGGCTAAATATGGCTTAGAGTTAACTACAACATTTTAGTGAATAATGCATTTCTAAAACCTAATGTGTGAAACACATTTTCCTCAGAGTATGACTCGTGCCTGTTTCACACTGGACGCATAAGCAGAGCAATGAATGGACGCATAAGCTCTCCATTCATTCTCTTTGTTTTCCATGTAATGTTATTTGTAGAGGGGAAAAAAAGACCATATTGCTTAATACGTAGCCGCGAAAGCTACGAAGACGTTGCAGTGTCTGGGTGCAGTCAGTCAATTACAGTAGGTGAAACTTCGACTTGACCGCAAAATACTTCAAGATGAGGGCAGAGCAGAAAGCAAAACAAAACTTTCAGAATTGTATTACACTTTATTTTAAGTGTCCATGTTAAAGTGTAATGATGCATTTAAGTACTGTGCAATAACAATTATTTGCGTACTTGTAACATGTACTAACTATAGGGTTAGGTTTAGGATTGGGGTTTAGATTAGGGTTAGTTACATATAATTATGGATAATTTATTACTACAGAAGCTGTGCAACAAGGGACACTATAAAATAAAATTTTACCCAGAATTGTGTACACAACCACCCTATAGTAGCAAAAATACACTCAATCTTTTTTTTAAATTCCCCATAAAACAGAAACAGGTTCTAAATCTATCCCATTGTAATGAACAATGGAACAGGCCTCACTCATGACTGGTAATGGACTCTGCCCTACTAGAATAGTTCCTCTCCAGAGTGAACTGCACACAGTCCACTATGTTTTTCTTCTCACTACAGCAGCAGATGTTAACACAAGAATGTCTCATATACATGTCAAACAATTAAAATGTTGGCTGAAACAATTATCATAAGTGTCTTCATGTATTCCCGGTATCTGAGCCACGGAAGAGGCAGTGGAGTAATTTTATATTTTGAAGAGAAAGGACCCAAAAAAAGCAAACTACTTTTTTTATGTTCCATTTTATGTCAGACTGCTTTGTAAATGAGGTTTAATATAAAGCAGGATTTGCGGAGGTGTAAAGGCACCGCCCTCTTAGAGAAAGTGGGGTGGGGAGCAGCAGCTCATTTGCATTTAAAGACACAAACACAAAAACCCTCTACCCAATAAAGGGCCATTTAGGGAATGGTATAATAAATTAAAGGCATAATAGGATATTTTAGCCTGGTCGTTTACACCTCAAAATATGCCTCAAAATATGACTGGAGAAAACCTACTGTTTGGAGGATGTGGAAAAACAAGTGTGAGTATTTGTATTACAATCTATAATTGCAATATATATTTTTTTAAATAATTAACATATTGATTTTTTAAATCCAATTAACCAAAAAAAATAAATAAATACCAGATGACTAGATTATCAAAATAATTGTTAACTGCAGCTTTAATGCAAGCCCTGGGCCACTCAATCCTGCACTGTTCTACTTTCCTTCAGTTACATTAGGATTTGAGTAGGGCTGGGCATAGACACCTATTTCACAATTCGATCCGATTTCGATTCACAAGCTTGGCATATACAACACATTATCACATTTCTATAATTCAAATTCATTTAAGGATTGTTAGGCTGCCTAAACTAGGTGAACTGGAACCATAGCCACTTTCCGACCAAGTAGTTACAGGAACTTAGTTATAGGAACTGTCCACTTCTAAACAGTTCTAAGAACTACTCTCCCCCAAACTCGGTTTTGCTGCTTGCGTTCGCACTGGCCAAGTGGTTATAGGAACTGGTAGGAGGGGTAACGCAAGCACGGCGACGGTCTTTATCACTAGACGTAGCGCGGCCACATACAACAACAACAAACCAGCATGGAAGAGGCTATTGCAATGTTCCTGTTCTGCCTTGCCGGGACCTAAATAACGGAAAACGAACGGCGGCGTTTAAAGATTATGCTTGAGTTCTGTACAGAGAAACACAGAAGACGAAGGCTCCAGTGTAATATGATATTAAGCAATATGATGGAAGAAGATAAAAGAGCAGAGCGCAGGAGGCAAACAAAACGACGGGTAAGTTTAGCTAGGCTATTATTAGCAATTAGCTGGTTGAATGCATTATGTTTGTCTTAATCCTCGTTGTAATGTTTTGCAAAAACACAGCGTATGGCAGACAGCGCGCTACAAGTTCCGTGTTGACAGTGGGTATGACTTATAAGTTGAACCAATCAACGTAGACCTAGGGAAAGGAACTAAAAAAGTCATCGCTCTAGACTAGGTACTGAAAGAGTTATAGGAACTACGGTCTGAGGAACTAAACAAAAATCCCCAATTTAGTCCAGTTGGAACACAAGAAAAAAGGGGTTATAGGAACGTTAGGTTCTAGGAACTGCAAAAGTCCCTCTGGTCGGAAAGCGGCTCATGAACACTTAACACCAGATGTGCTTGTTACATCGTAAGAAGAATGGCATCTATGCTAATATTAGACTGTCTTTAGACTGTCTGTCTCATCCTTATCCTGAGGCTACTGTAGTCAGCCAGATCTGGGTCGTATCCAAACCAGATGGTGGACCTGTACCCAGACATGACCACAACACATCCCTGAATGTCAGACCGCGTCAACTCGAACAATCCCATGTGTAGACCACGTCGTCAGGACAGTCATAGGCCAGATCCTCAGCAAAGCCCACAAGAACCACAAGTCCTCTGCACAGACCCTTTGGCCAGCTTTGGCTCCATGACTGAATAAAATATTTTGAATCCTACCGACCCACAATCTGACTTCTGACTTGTGATGCAGCCAGAAGTATCATTACACTGTGTTCGTCCATTGGCCAGAGGGGAACTGGCCCCTAACTCAGCCTGGTTTCTCCCAGTGGCACAAAAAGTGGGTATGCGCTATATGCGGCGCATAGGGGCACCAAAGCGATGGAAAAATTGAAAAAAAAAATGTATTTCTATATGTAGCTGCTGTTTTGCGTATATGTACATTTCTTCATTTCTTATATAAAATTTTAGAGGACTAACAGGCTACAGTAGGCGCCCTCATGGAGAAGGGGGGCGGGGTAATATCGCGAGCGGGTTGCTGCATACCCGTCTGACACTGGGTAGTTGTGCCCCTGGATTCTCCCAAGGTTTTTTTTTTTTTTTAATTTTTGGCATCTGGTGGATTTTAGGTTCCTTTTCAATCCCGTCTCTGGCTTGCTTAGTTGGGGACACTTACAGTAATATTCAGCAATATTACTGGTTGGACTGCACTCACACTACTGGATGAAAAATCAACATAGCTGGATAACGACATCACTGTTTGCTGCAGAGCTGAATGGATATTGGATATCTTGAATTATGTTGCCATCGTCATTGCCATTGCGAGGGATACAATGAATGACAAAAAGAAAGTCTCTCATATGTTCTAAGTGGCTTTGTGCATTGAAAAAAAATTCACCTCTAAATTATACACCACTTACTTCTACATAAAATAGAAATATTAGAAAAAGACACATTTTACTCTTTTTCAATGAATACAGTATATTTTAGTGAAAAATTACATCTAGATAAAATAAATCAATAAAATCAGATACAAACATTTTATTTGTATCACTGACAACATGGTTTTATATAATGAGTTTAATAATTACTGTAGCTTAATTATTAAAAAGACCTTAAGAAGATACATACTTCTTGTCTTTGAAATTATAATAATAATAATAATAATTCAAGTAAATTAAAAGCACATTTGGGATGAACTAACCTTTTAAGAATCAATATCAATCTGTTCATAAAAATGAAAATCAAGAAATCAATATTTTTAACCCAACCCAATTAGTTTTGAGCATGCAAAATTTCAGACACTGCCATAAATACAGTACACAGGATATGATGTCACAATATAGGACTCCTGCAACACTGCAAACCATGCAGCTCTGTGTATGCTTGTGTTTCTATTCTCTCTCTCTCTCATTTTCGCTACTAGCTGCTAATTAAACTGGCAGGCAGTCTCTTACACCAAATCATTACTTTACTGTAAGCAAAGCTTGCAAAGAATCTATCATTTTACATTATCTAAATCTGACACTGGTCATTACTTTCAGTTCTGAAATAATTGTGGAATTTCAGATCTAGTATCCGATTGAAGATATCTCCTGCCCAGGATACTTTTTGTTGCTGAACAGTAGGCAGCTTCAGGATTCTGGACCAAACCACAAAGCTCTGTGAAATATTTGTTCAGCTGAGTGGAAGTTTTGTTCAATATTATTCAATATTTAATAGCATTCTCCTCAACAGCCGTAAAGGAGTCATGAAATGGAGAATTAAAATGTTCTTGATATTTACACATATAAGAGGTTAGTCTACAATGTAAAACAACCTTCAAGCTTGAAGCTTCAGAACTCAAAACTAACTGCCCAGTTTAAAATATTTAATAAAACAATTTTTCTGCACTTCTGAACACACAGGTTTGAAATGGGAAGAATCGTCACGATCCAGCAATGGAGTTTTTTTCTTCTGTTTTAGAGGACATTATATTTTAGCAAATTTCTCTGACAAAAATAGATGTCACAGTTTTTAGTATGGATGTCCTGTAAAGAGGACATTCAGGGCTTTGCAAAGATACCAAATGTTTGGAAGGTGTAACCATGACAAATTACTTTTTTTTTTTTTGACAGAATGAACAGATTTAGCATTCTTATGGAAATATGATAAGACTCTGGCAAACAATGAGCCTTTGTTCTAATAAAACATCAGTACCAAGTCAATCGTTCTCTGAGATTTATTTTCATGATAATCGAATGTAAAGAGTTTTATCTCTAAAAACTGTGTAGCGTATAATGCTAGTAATGGGGGCATTGACTAAGTAAAAAGAAATAGCTAGTTTATACCACTAACAAGGCTCAAAATAGTACACTAACGCAGTAACATAATGAGGCTCCATACATGCAAAACGAAGCATTGAGAACTTTGTAAGTGTACAGTCCGTTTAATAAGAAGATACTTTATAAAGACAGTTCACTTCGCGTATACAGACAGGAGCCATCTTAGAAAATAGTCTCAATAAGTCGATCCCCGAACGCCGTTCATACAGTTCAGAAGTTCGCTGAACTTCATACAGTTCAGCTCACTCAGCACGACATTCGTAGTTTGACTTATCAAGACTATTATTCACAGATACCACTTGTGTTGTGTGGGTAGTTTCACTCAACAGCTTCTCTGTCATTCACAACTTAAGCCAAAGCAGACCTTTCCCAGCAGGATGGAAAGTAGGAAGAGACAGAATGAGAGAGAGAGATTTTAACTCCCGAGGAACAGGGACCTCTTCAGCCCGGTGTCTCCTGTGGTATGTGTGAAATGCTGTGACTCGGCGAACAGCACTGCAATGAGATTTCTCTCTTTTACCTCACACACTTAGCGCCCACAGTGGCCCGACACTAAGCCCACGCAGTGACTGACCCACATTAAGCAGAGCCTGAACCACTGTGTGTCTACAGCAGCTAAGGTAATTACAGCACTCAGTCACTGACAGGACCGCAGCTGGAAAGTAGAGCTGTTAGCTGCCTTGGTATAGCTGATAGGACATGCTTGGCATTAAGGGAGCACTTGTACCACCCAATCTACATATGGTACAATAAAGATTGTTATTCATTAATCTAACTATATTGTGTAGGGGTCGACCGATATATCGGGCGATATTTGGCTTTTTTTGTTTTTAAATAATGGCATCAGTCGTTTAGTTTTTCTGATTGGCCAATGTTTTAGAAGCGGGACTTTTGTTTTGACGAACGGTGCTGAGAACGCCAGCACCTGATTACACAGCACTCGCATTCTCTGTCTTTATACAGTCTCTGTTTAACAGTCATATCTAATACGTTATTAGACTGCAATGCAAAACAAAAGAAAGTAAATGGTCCACAAAAGTAAAGTGTTTGCTTTTATATTATTAGTAACAGAAAGGAAAACAATTAGGCTAATGCTCATTCAGTAATTCAACTTGAAAGGTGAAACTAATATTAGTTGACATTCAAAGTGAGATATTTCAAGCCTTATGTGTTATAATGTTGAAGATTATGGCTTACAGCTAATGAAAACCCCATATTCAGAATTAGAATGTTACACAAAATCAATTTAAAAAAAATATTTTAAAGGGGTGATGAACTGAGAAATCAATTTTTCCTTGAGCTTTTGACATCTAAAAGGTCATTAAGAATATCCTGTAAGTTTCAGAACTGTAAACGTCCTTGTTAGTCCAATAAAAGCTTTTATTGACACCAGTCTCAGCAACGACTCATTTTTTCAAAGTGGGGAACTATGACGTCAAAGAGGATAAAACACCACCCCTGCAGAAGAAGATCAATGCCTACTTCAACACGGCCGCCCACTGATTCACGCATTCACGCATAGCTAAATAACATAGGCCTACCTTATGATGACAAACCGGATCGAGCTACCGAGCAATACAAAATATTGTGCAGTGCCTGGTTGTAAAAGAAGACAGTCGCTGCGTATGCTTCCTCTGGATTCCAATAGGACTGCATGGATAAACTTTATTTTTAATGATGTTCCACTTCATCAAAATAGCCTATTACTTATTCATTTTGATGTTTTTGAATGCAAAAACCAAGCGAACGTCATAAGTTGACCTCTGACAACAATATAATAAAATTTAAAAAGCCAGTTCATGACCCCTTTAAATAAAGAAATGTCGGCCCTCTGAAAGTATAATAATGCCAATGTACTCATTTCTATGAATTACTGACTCAATGCGGCGTGGCATGTATGCTTTCAGGAAAATATACAATTTTTTCAACTTTCACCCCCCCCCAAAAAAGTATTCCCTTTAAATCAGAAATCAACCATCCTGATATCTAAGATTTCTGCGTCGGCCATCAATATGTGCTTTAGCTGTCGTTTGACTTTGTATATGACCCCAATAAAATCTTGGTTAAAGAGTGTATGAAATTAAAAGTCTTTTCCAGACTGTCCAATATATGTCTCTTAACCAAGACTCTGGTCACCAGTGATGTTTGGCATTTTACAGGACATCTGGCTTATGTTCTATGGACTAATGATGGATATATTCAGTATATATCCAATACTGAATGTAACTGTCACAATATCTTTTTCACTACCCAATATTCTCTTTTTTGGACAATGAATCGCATAATTTAAAAATATGAGTAAGGAAGCAGAGAGAGAATTTGTAACCATAACTGTAAAAAACAACAACAACAACAACAACAAAAAACATTTTACGGAATTTATGGCTTTTGTTTGTCATCTCTGTTATTATTTTGTGCTGCAGTAGTAGCTGGATTATTGAATTCCAGAATTTACAGAATTTGTTTTTGACAGAATTTGATTTTACATCAGTGGATTCCTTTTATGTTCTGATAACCTCATTGACAAACTAAATTTAAATATCACCATGGAAACAAAAACCTTGTGCTAATTTTGCATCCAGCTGTCACAATAAATAAAGAGTATTTTCATTGGTCATTTGGTTTGTTTCTGTTGTGTAGTCCTGCCATTGATCCAAAATGATGCTGCACACAAACATGTAATTCATTTAAATTAGTTATTTTGATTCTTGAGGAAGAATGTTGAGTTTTTGAAGGACAGAAAAAAAATTCTTGCTGCTGAAAAATGTTTGCCTGCTTAGGACACGGTGTACTGAAAATAGTTACCCAGGGAGAGATGTACAATATGTCTGCCGAGCAGCTTTGTGGAATGGTGTACCTAATTACTGAAATAAAGAAAAAAATACAGGGAACCTTTTGTTCTGTAGAATCATCATCAGCAGGTAGTTACAACCAGTACAATCTATGATTGATGAAAATCACCATGTGAACCCCACAGGAATTAACTTAACACTAGAACGGCCACAACAGTCATTTTGACCATTTTAAATTTTATATCTTCAATAACTTTGTTGAAAAAGTAAAATCCTGCTGGTACCTGACTTTTTATAAAATTATCTATATTTTCATTTAAAATGTTTTTAATATTTTCAATTAAAACGTTTTTAATATAAATTTCACATAAGGCAAAAAAAAAAAAAAAATTAACATGTTTACCAATTTCGGCCATAGATGGTCATATTGACCACACTGAAATCTGCGGTATTCTTTTGTAACAATTCTCGCGGATGACCTTTGTCTTTAGTGAAAAAAAATCAGAAAATTTTATTGCAAGATGGCAGATAAGTTTATTGAGAGCTGGTCAGATGCTGGGAGAGTTAAGGTGTACAAATGTCCAGTATGAAGCCTTTGGCAGCACTGGAACGCTGCACAAAGAACCAGGAGTGCTGAATACAGGATGACACACATAAAACGGATACAGCCAGGGAACAAACACGCAGGAAAAATCCACAACGATCTGACTAAGACTAGGTGCCAACAGTAACTTTTTTAAACGTACAGTTTGTTCTTTATAAAGTTCTTTATAAATACATATCATACATATTTCAAAGTAAAGAATTCATTACTCTGATATGGATTGAATCAGAACAAACCCTATAACAGTTGATTAGTTTATTTTTTTTGACAAAACATACTATATATTTGCAACATATGAGCAGAAACTGTCTAACAAATGCTTATTTGATGTCTATTTTATAGTAAGAACTTCATAATCTATCCAAAACTAATGTTTTTATCCAGCTGATGTTGACGTTTTCATGGCTTGCCTCAACACTAGAATTTGAATAGCGCGCGCTCTCAGTGGGCGTTATCACGTAATAAACTATAATTAGGTGAAAGGAAATAGACTGACATCTTCCTAATTTTCATACAGATATATCTATTTTTTGTCTATTTTTAGAAGAAGAGAATTTAAAAGTTCATTTAAAAGAAGAGAATTTCAGCTTCATAAAGAGAAATCTTTTGTGTCTCTGTGACAAGTATTTACTTAGTTATTGTTCATTTTTCGGACACGTTTCAGAATGGACCTCACTCAAAGAGAGAAGGCAAAACGCGCATCATCTTTATTTTTTTTTATTTGACAAAAAGCACAACTTTTTTATTGTGAGAATACGCAAAAAATAGACATTTAACAGGATCAAATGATGTATAACACTTATATGTAGTATCAAAATCAGCAGAGTATTTTGAGTCTCTTTTGCACTTATAAGAAAAAAAGGCGATACCGCCGACACCAGAGGGTTAAAAAGCCTACCGTACTTACTTAGATAGAAGGTTAGACTGAAGGTGAGAGAGACATCTCTCTCAGCAAGACCTCTACTCTGACTCAGCAAAAGAGTTCACTTGCAGAGTATTTAAAGGCTCCTGAGTGACACAGTGCTAGAGGCATTCACAATTATTATGTTGCATTTTAATGAAAGAAAGGAACCATGTATATTGACTCCTTTTACAATGTCCTTAAGCCAGAGGACATGTTAATAGACTGTATCTGAACTTGCGGCATAAAACACACAAATGCCCATACTGCAGATACACACGAAATGTATTTCTTGTACTTTATAGAATTTATGGCTGTACATGTGTGGAATTACAATGGTACGTACTGTATGACTATAAGAGATAAATAGCTGTGTGACGGTAAATGGTCTCTCATTTTTGAACGCCCACTTGCGCTCAATACTAAATGAAAAAAGACGATGATCTAAGGCAGGTTTCCCTCACAGCTGACCCTGCTGACCTACCTCAAACCCCTAGAATTGTGCAATACGGGCCTTTCCCCAAAGGGCACGTGTGTTTGCAAGTTGAAAAATTTAGGAGTGCATTAAAAAAACTTAAAGATTGAATGATATTTATCAAAAAAAAAAAAAAATTAATTTAATAAACAGATAAAAGGATACGTTTTCATGCAAAATTATTTTATTTATTAGAATACAAAAAAAAAGGTTTTCAAATATTTTTCCTTCAAACTGTATTTAATTATGCAATTATTTATAGATCTACTTTAAACTGAATTTATATTAGGCATGTGATAGTATAACATTTTCATATGACGTTAATTGCTGAAGCTTCTACCACAGTATTTAATTAAGTTACAAAACTATTATTTATTAATCTTTGTTAACATTAGTTAATAAAAATACAGCTGTTCATTGTAAGTTTATGTTAGCTCAGGTCCAATAAAAAAATATTAAATATATACAACTTTTGATTTTAATAATGTTTTAGTAAATGTTGAAACTAACATTAACTAGGATTAAGACATGCTTTAGAAGTATTTTTTCTTCAAGTATTAGGTGCTGAGATTATCAACTGAATAGACAAAATGGCTGTTTGAAACATTTAAATACTGTTCAGATACAGAAAGTAGCACAGCCTGCTTTGTTTATGGGGTTTACCAGGGGAACGACTGTATTTCTGCTGTTCAATCATTTTTTGTGCAGATGTTTTATAGGAATTACAACACTTACTGGAGCCAAGAAAAATGCAACAAACAGGCAAAACAAGTGGAAAGGTTAAAAAAAACAAAAGTGAAAAAAAATATTCACAAAATAATTCACTAAATAAAATTACATATGAAAAAACAAAAATGCATATTATAATTGCAAAACACAATTCGTAGATATACAACTGTGCACAAAAATGTTTAAAATGTACAAGTTTATCCTTGAATTTGAATGTGCAAATCGACATTCACGTGTGAATCGCCTTGGATTTGTGTGCATGTTTGTTTGAGACTTTCCTAGCAGCGCTCTTCTCCTACATGGATCAGTCGTACTCTTTAGCCAATCAGATTTAAGCTTATCAATCGACCAATCAGCATCAAGTGAGGGTGTGCCTACCTACATGTTACGCCATCAGCTTTCGACAGTTCATGGCTGAGCAGAGGTGTGTCATTGATCGGCTCATGTCTGTGTGTTTACTGAAATTAAAAAAAAAAAGTTTGAGATAAGTTGAAGCAATAGTTTCTGAACTAATAACGGATGTAAGCAAGTGCGGTGCTTGCCAACAATGGCTTCTCCACCAAGTATTGCTTTGTATTGAAAGTTAATGTTCTAATCAGAATATGGCTTAAATGGCTTTTAAAAAGAGTTACTGATTTATTTTTTATGATAAGATTTTAACAGTTTAAAATGTTATTTTACCAGTTAAAGCAACACTAAGTAAGATTTTTTATTTTTTTTTTTTACCTTAAAATAATGTTTCCAAAATCCTTTCAGTAGTTCATTAAGTCGTAACAGGGTGAAAGGCACTTCTGGATTCGCTCGTTTCTGTAGTTCTAATGAGACATAAGAAAACTACAAATTTGATTTGCTTTACGTTAAGCGTTACAATAGTTTTTTTCCGTTTTTCTTCGTTTCTGATGTTGCAATACATCATACTTTCATGAAATCATGCAACATACTCTACCTTGTCTGTGGACATTGTTCATTCCAAAGCCGGTGCTGGATAAACCACTAGCGTGTGTGTGACAGTAGGCTGTGGTAGGCAAAATTATTTACGACAGCAGCCATGGACAATTCTGCTTCAAAACTGTAGGGGGACCGCAGCTTGCAATGCTTTTCTGCTAGTTTTAATAAATATTTACGTGCATCACCCTAGGCTTGGTTTTTATTTATTTGTAAATATGTTCAGATAGTGTTCATCCTAATGCATTCGTATCAATGTATTACAGTTTACCGTTAAGATTACTTAATAGATACTGATAAGATCTTTACAGTAGGGCTGAACGATTTTGGAAAATAATCTAATTGCGATTTTTTTATCCAATATTGCGATTGCGATTTAATATGCGATTTAAAAAAAAAGTTATTTACCTTCTGTATTAGTCGACAAAGACAAGCAATAAATCATTGTACAGTATGGATGGGAATCTTTAGATAGCTCATGATTCGATCTACTTTTTTTCTTATTAATTAATCTTAATAACTCTTAAAATATGTATTTAATTACATGTGTAAAAACACATACTTTAAAAAATAAATATAAAAAAACATTTAATTAAAGCAATTACATGTTAAGAATTTTAAATAGGCTATATAAAATAATATAGCTTAAAAATATAAAAGCTAGTAAATAAAGAGAAACAAAAAAAAACATTACAAGCAATAAAGAAAGAGTGGTCTCTGTATTTAAAAGTAGGCTGTCTGAATGTTTTTCATTCAAGAGCTGGAGTGATTTCCCCTCAGTTTAGATATGATAAGCTGCATTCACACTAATGCATATATCTCTTTTGAAATTGTAAATGTGGTTTGTCCTGTTGGTTTAAGATATAACTGACCGCGTTTACATTAATTTCGCGTCATAAAAGCATTTTGACATCCAAGTACATTTACCAATGAGTCGCTCACGGCCGCATGCACGAGCGCTCTTCACAAAGCACGCGTTATTATTTTAAAATGAAAGCAGCCTTCTCAGTGATTTTCATGGTTTTAATATACAAGCCAACTGCATTCCAAAAGACATAAATAATGCCTCTGTGAACTGAAGCATTTGTAAAGAAAATTCCCGCGGGAGAGAACGCGCACTGCAAGAGTAACGTTATAACATCAAGCAAAGTGGCAAAACCTGTTCAATTCGCCTTATTCACTTGGCGGCCATTTTGAAAATGGAACGCCGCTGAGGGGTACACTCACCCGGAAGGATGCATGCGACGCAGCAGCACCAGCAATGAAAACTCGCAATGCGGACCACCAATCATTCCTGTCTGCCCGAATTAACGATGCAAAATGTGAAGCAAAGTGCCAGTGACTGAAACATCCCCCGGGCTGTGTTAATTAAGGGATACAGTACCTGTATCGGAGGTTTTATCCACGACATTGAATGTAGGAATGGACGCCTTGCCAGTTTCTGCGAGCTTGCAGCAGCCAGAGGTAATTAACGTTAGTAAGCTATGCTGTAATATGGAGTTGTTGACTGTGTAAGTTACTATGTTAGATACAATTGTACTTTATTGTTTAGATAGATACACATCCAGTAGCTTACATACACACACATGCATGTAAAACAATCAAATCACTCACATGTATGTAAAAGGAAAGAGGAGAAGTGATTTTAAGGTCTGACAGGGACTGATCCTGTTACACACTGACAATGATAAGCTGCTATGGTGACAATACAAGTTTACATATATGTATAGATTCATAAAGAATAAAAATAATGATGGTAATGGATTTGTATAGATTCTAATAGTACACAGTCAACTTCCTACAAGCTTGCAGAAACTGAGGTAAATTGGCGTCCATTCTTACGTTCAATGTCGTGGATAAAACCTCCGATACAGGTACTGTATCCCTTAATTAACACAGCCCGGGGGATGTTTCAGTCACTGGCACTTTGCTTCACATTTTGCATCGTTAATTCGGGCAGACAGGAATGATTGGTGGTCCGCACTGCGAGTTTTCATTGCTGGTGCTGCTGCTTCGCATGCATCCTTCTGGGTGAGTGTACCCCTCAGCGGCGTTCCATTTTCAAAATGGCTGCCAAGTGAATAAGGCGAATGAAGCCCGCGAATGTCCTTGTAATTCGGTTCAATCCCGAACTTTATGAAATAACGTTACTATGTTTTGGAAGGTTCGAGCGGTGTCGTGTGTGTGAGTGAGGAAGAGAGAGAGCGAGAGAGAGAGAAAATAGAAGCAAGCAGATTCAGAACACGGTTCGTTTCTGAAGCACGCGCAGCGTCATCACGCATCTGTGTTTAAAAACTATAAGCTCATACTCGATTCTGAAATTCTCTGAATCGATCCAGGATTGTTGAGGAGAGGAGAGAATAAATAACACAATAAACTGTTCTTTTCTGAACGCCAGACCGCGTAGCGTGGGAAGTTGATGCTTTATCTTGCAGACTGCTTTTCTCTCGCGTGTCACGTGACCAGTATAATCGCAGCTCTTGCGATTACAAAATCGCGTTTCATCATATCGCGATTTTATCGCAAATGCAATTAATCGTTCAGCCCTACTTTACAGCATTCTCAATGTTAAACTATAACAACATAATCTTGGGCTTTATTTACAGGATTTTATTGGCAACTATAGTTAATACTGTACTTAAGTGAAATAACAAAAAAAAACTGCTGTAAAATATTTTATAATATTAAGATATTTAAGACATTTTATTCACCTAATTTTTTTTAGTTCGCACATATCTATTTTTAGTTGTAAATGTGAGTGAAGCACTCACGCTGTCAAACCTTGCACTATAAATAAAGATGTCCTCTGATAAACACTTTGCACAAGCTTGTTTCTTGTCCAACTGCGGTCTTACACGTATGCAAGTTCATTTGCAGAGAGGGACATCCAATCCTTTAGTTTAGAGTCCAATGCTGGATTTGGCTATCCCACAGGCCTGAAACATACCAACCACAGCTCAAGTTACCTGCTACACCAGCAGCAATGTAACAAGTACTGAGCTACAAATGGGTTACTGGACATAACAATATCTACCATTGTCTCCACAAATACCAAAGAACTCCAAAAGTACAAAAAATGATTTTGAACTTTACTAAGATAAGTGGTTACCCAAGTCTCTTGACAACCAAATACAAAACACTACAGAGTTAGTAGCGAGTGCAAACTACAAGATTACAGATCCCAACATGCTGCGTGATTAATAAGCGAGTGAAAGCTGCAGGATCACTGGATGGATAGGCTAGCAAGGGCATAACAGCATAGTTGAATGCTAAGAAAGGATGTGACAGGGAACTAGCTTGGCTAAACAGTACAGATATGAACTATATCAGGCAATTAGCCACTGCTTAAAAGTCACTGAAGCTGTTTGGTAAGCATGTATATAATTCTAAGACTCACCCAAGATGTGCTATATCAGGGATCCTCATGGCCACTATACCCTACAGAGTTTAGCTCCAACCCTAATAAAAGACATCTGACCGAGCTAATCAAGATCTCTAAAAAACGTGATCCATGCTAGCAAAACAAGCTATTTCAGAAAAGAAGCTATATAATTTCGAGCTATAGGCAAAACAAGTGAAAAATGTCAATTTTGGTTGATTTAAAAGTTTTCAGCCCACAGCTAGCAGTCCCAGTGCTCCAAATAGCAATTAAACATCTGTAAGTATCCCTATTTGTGAGTTTTCTGAGAGAAGTACCTTTCATTTGTCCATAAAAAAATGCTTGCTTCTCAAGCGCAGTATTACAACTCAATGGCAATTTCGATGGTGATTTTCAAACTCATGCTGATATAAACAAAATGGTCTTACTCGCGCTGACTGACAGAGCCGAAGTGTGCGCACAAGCACGCCTCAGACACCGCATGATCCCGATATACACAGATTTACAGTATTTCAAAAAATCTGTCTTGGTGATAATTAGGGATGGGTACCGAAACCCGGTATTAAACGGGCCCCGGTGCTGAATTTTGAAAGACCGCTGTATCGATAAGCTCGGACGTTATCGGTTCTGCTGTCGGTACTGGAGAAATTATTTATCATTCCTATAAAGACGTTATCTTCAACATGTTTATATCGCCAGCCTTTTGTATATATAAACTATATTTTAATTAAACCATTTGTCTGTGATGCAAATTTGAAATTCGCAGTTCAGCAGAGAGAGAGAGAGAGAGAGAGAGAGAGAGAGAAGAGAGAGAGCGATCTCTCACGCAAAGCCACAGCACGCGCAACACGACAGCCCTGCTTAATGAGTGACAATGAGGACAGAACTAAACATTTAACGTGGTTACACTTTAGATGTGGGATATTATTCTAATATATTTTGTATTTCGGCTTCCAAAGATTATAAAAAGAAGATATTTGAGATAAAATAGTTAAAAAACAAGACGCATGATCTGTCCAGCTTAACTTCCTTTACTTCACAGCACTGCGGAGCGCTGTCAGTTCTTCCTAAAACCCAAACGTACCGTCAGAATCAGCACGATCGGCGATTGTTGCAAAATGCTGTGTTCTACTGTTGCAAGATCAAAAAATGGCTATTAAAAACACAAAAGCCTGCGCAAGAGCCTGTTCACAAGGCGGTGCGCGCTCCGAAACGGACTGCAACGAGACAAGAAAAGTAGCCTATACTTTGGGCTTCGTGTGTCCTCCTTAACTATCAAATATACATACAAATGTCAAAATGACCAGCTCTGAGATTCGCTTAAACACAGTTTATTCACTTAAACACAATTATGTCTTAAATGGACGTAAATAATAGGGAGAAATTGATGGTGCTTCAGTTACCGGTTACCGATTAGATTTTCTCTCGGTCTTAAAGGGGCAGCAGTCTAATAGCCTAAACCTGCTGACGATTCAGCCATTAATGCAAATCAAACAACAAAAGGCAGAGAAAATCACTCACAGCTTTTGAATAAGTAACTTTAGATTTAATAAGCATTAATCTATCTATGATAAACTATACAGTGCTATTATAATTTTGATTACTAAATTAGGTTTCTTTTCAGACAGAAACAATTACCTGAAAAGATACGTTAGTACACCTTCCTGAAATTAAAGCACTTTTGTATATAATTTGTATCTTTGATTGATTTTATTCTTGTGTTTTTACTTGTTTTTTTTTTCTTATGTGTCCTTTTTGTATATAAAACAAAAAAGCCTGCACATTGCTGCATAAAAAAAATATATTTTCTTCGTTTTGCTTTTTCTATTTTACATTTCAAAATATAGAGTTTAATTATGTTCTTAATTCTTAAAAAAAAAAAAAAAAAAAAACACCAAAAAGAACCGATAAGAATACCGTTAAAGTACCGGATCGATAAGCGGTATCGGTAAGAGTAGTAATACCGATAAAACCTTAACGATACCCATCCCTAGTGATAATTCACGCAAACATTAAATGTTTGGTTAACTATTGGAGACAATAATCTGATATGTGAAAAAAATCAACTGTGGGAGCAATTGTAAGAAAATGGAAGACATACAAAACCACTGATAATCTCCCCCCGATCTGGGGCTCCAAGCAAGACCTCATCCCGTGGGGTCAAAATGATCATGAGAACGGTGAGCAAAAATCCCAGAACTACACGGAGGGACCTGATGAATGACCTGCAGAGAGCTGGGACCAAAGTAACAGGCAAAAACAAATCCTGCAGTGCCAGGCGTGTCCCCCTGCTTAAGCCAATACATGTCCAGGCCCGTCTGAAGGTTGTTGAGAAACCCGACAGCTAATGGTACAACTGATTTCAAATTTTTGTTGGATCTGGCGCGTTTTTCGGTAGGTATGCCTCCTTCGTGATTATAGGAGGCAGAACTCAAGAGTGTAGTGGGTGAGTGATGTTAGCCAAAATGGCCATTGTCCTCTGTGTAGCTCTGGCCTTGTACATATTCTCAATATATGCTCATTAATTCGTCTTTGATACTAGGATGGATACGTATCAAAAACCTTTAAGCTGGCTATGATAAAACCGCTTGTTAAAAAAAAAAAAAAAAAAAACTTGATCCTACAGAATTATTGTAGGATTGGATTTACAGGCCAATCTTGAATCTGCCTTTTCTGTCAAAGATACTGGAAAAAAGCAGTATCCTCAAACATGTGTTCCTTTCTTGAAAGAAATGATATCTGCCAGGATTTTCAGTCCGGATTTAGACCGTACCATAGTACCGAGACAGCTCTCATTAGAGTCACAAATGATTTGCTCTTATCATCCGATCGCGGTTGTATCTCTCTATTAGTATTACTTGATCTTACTGCTGCATTTGACACAATTGATCACAACATTCTTTAAAACAGACTATAAAACTATGTTGGCATTTGTGGAATTGCATTAGCATGGTTTTAAATCATATTTATCTGACCCTTATCAGTTTGTAGCAGTAAATGAGATGTCTTATCAATCACAAGTTCAGTATGGCGTACCACGAGGCTCAGTAGGACCCCAGCTATTCACTCTGTACATGCTACCCTTGGGAGATATCATTAGGAAACATGGAATTAGCTTTCACTGTTATGCTGATGATACTCAGCTGTATATTTCTTCAAAACCTAATGAAACTTACCAACTCACAAAATTAATGGAATGCATAGCTGATATAAAAAAATGGATGACTAGTAATTTCCTACTACTAAATTCAGAAAAAAAAAAAAGAGAGATTCTAATTTTTGGACAAAAAATGTCCACACGTAACAGCCTAGAATACTGTCTAACACTTGAAGGCTGCTCTGTTAAGCCTTCGTCGATGGTTAGAAACCTGGGTGTGCTCTTTGATACCAATATTTCATTTGAAAGTCACATGTCAAGTATCTGTAAAACCGCTTTTTTCCATTTTAAAAATATATCTAAATTACGCCATATGCTCTCATTGACAAATGGGGAACAATTATTGTAATGGTCTACTGTGTGCTTGCCCTGCACGCTTAATAAACAAACTTCAGCTTGTCCAAAACCCAGCAGCTGGAGTTCTTACCAGAACCAGGAAGTATGACCATATTAGCCCGGTTCTGTCAACCCTGCATTGGCTGCCTATTAAACATCGTATAAATTTTAAAATATTGCTGAGTACTCAAAGCACTAAATGGTTTAGCTCCCCAGTACTTGAGCAAGCTCTTAACGCATTACAGTCCTTCACGTCTATTGCGATCTTGGAATTCTGGCCAAATCGACTGCAGACGTTAGATCCTTTTCCTATTTAGCACCAAAAGTCTGGAACAATCTTCCTAACATTGTCCGGGAAGCAGACACTTCAAATCTAGACTAAAAACACATCTCTTTGGCCTAGCATACACATAACACACTATAGAATCCTTAATTCAAAATTGCATAGTTTAGATCAGCCAGAACCGGGAACAAGTCCCGTAAATCCTGATGTACTTGGTACATCATAAGAAGAATGATGGTGTCTATGCTAATATTAGTCTCTCTGTTTATCCCAAGGGACCCTCTATGGTGGACCTGCGCCTGGACCCATCCCAACTCATCCTTAAGTGCCGGCCTCATCGACACGACAGCCATCGATACTGATCCTCAATAACTCGTCTCCATACCAGCATGATTACTTAGACTTTCAAACAGATGGAAATGGACAAATACTCTTAATGTTCCGATCCAATTTGACTTGAAATGCTACCTGAATCACACAGTGTTCCTTTGTTGCCCAGAGGAGAACTGGCCCCCGACTGAGCCTGGTTTCTCCCAAGGTTCTCACAGTGGCTAAAGCTAAATATCCCAGCAGCCAGAAGGTTGGTAGTTTGAGCCCAGTAAATAGCTTCAATTTTGTGCTCTTGACACTAGTTTGTACCCTGTAATAAGTTGTATTATTATTGTACTTCTGCTAAAAAGCTAGTTACTACTAACTTACTGTAAACAGAAGAGGTTTTCCCTGTAAAAAAAAAAAAAAAAAAAAAACTAACTGTACTGTTCTCCACCCACTTGCACCATGGTTACTCTCAAATCTGATGACACATCTAAAATATGGCTTGTTGAGAAAACAATTGCATAACAGACAGACAGTTCCTCCAATGTACGTTTCGGTCAATGGTTTGCTCTGCATGCGAGTAGCTTTCCAATTAAATTTTAAATAAACAATGAATAAAACCATAAATTTGTTGATGACGTCACAGTTTCTCACTTGCTGGTGTGTTGTAGTTCAGCATGGAAAGTGAAGGAGACAAGCTGCTGATAGAGTCACTGGCTTTATATATATATATATATATATATATATATATATATACACACACCACATACACACACCTATACACACACATACACACACCTCCTATGTGGGAACATTCTGGTTTCCCAAAACATTACAACAGCGATAGTCAAAAAATTGGGGCAAAACAGTTACTGTTGTAAACTTTCTTCCATGCGAGTGTCGTATGCTTTAATATGAACAGTCACTTATGTCATCATCACCCGGGTGTTATAGTGCACGAGCGCAGGTGAGACCGAAAGAGCACAGATCTCCTGTGGATCTGTGCATTATGTCTTAAAGTGACAGCAGCCTAAAATTCCAGCTGCTGTCTGTGTTTTTAATGTTTATCAAACAACAAAAGTTAAATATTGACTCACTGCTTTTGACTGAATAACTTTTGTAACCTTAACACAGATTCATCTTTACTTAATGTATACAGTGAAGATTATATTTAGTGTTATTTTACATTTGATACCTTTTTTTCAAATTTTGTTACTGAAAAAAACTGAAAAGCAAAGTTTATTTAATTTATATATTTACTCCATTTTATTGATTTGTTTTATGTAGTTTGATTATTTGTTCATATTTGTTTTTTTTTTTTATTTGACAGTACTTCTTATTTTATTTGAACATAGCACATACTGAACCGTACAGAAACTGTGACCCTAAAACCATGATACAAACCGAACCGTAATATCAACTCTTATACCCCTAATAAACAAAAGTAGAATATTGTGTGTTGGGTTTGTATATGCGGAATTTTGGTAACTAGCAGAAATATCAGCTTCATAACAAAACAAAAATCTGCTGTCTTTCACTGAAGCTTCTCCCATTAGTTTTGTGGTCTGTGCATAACTGGGCTGCAAATGTGGTTTTGATTGAAAAAACAAAAAGCAAAGTTTGAATGATTAGGACTTGAAGGATATCTGTAAATAAATTCCAATTCCAATAATATTATTTATTTATTTATTTATTTATTGATATTATGGAATTATTGCCATGTTGCCATTTACTTTTAGTCACTGCCATTCCGGTTACAGGTGTCATTCACGGCTTTTGCAAGAACAGAACATGGGCTTAACTTTGGATTGGGTGGGAAATGGGTGGGTACCAGGTAGGTAAACTGCTAATATTTAAAGTATTGCAGTAACTACTGGAAACATTTTTGCATTGTCATTTGTGGTGCTGATCAGGAGTTCTGATTGGCACGGGAGTACTGCGAATCAATCAGCCAAGGTTATTTTATTGTCAAATAATTTCAATATTTAAATTATGCACATGCATATTTATGCAGCTCAAATGTATTTATTTTACTCTTTCTTTGATAACCGCATTGTGCAGGAGCCCTTCAAAACTCCCTCACCATGTCAGTTTTTGTGTACTGGATGTAGTAGATTTATTTTATTTTAGATGTGGATCGGATCAAGGTCTAAATGTTAAGCAGGTCGGGTTGAGTACAAAATTTAAATAGTACTGCTGTTGAATAACGAGTGGTTAAGCATTCAGGGTGTGGGGCAGGTGTGGTTTTACCAAACAGTACCTGTACAAGAGTGCCCCAGTTTGTAAATTCAGTTAGTTTGTTGCTTTCATTCATCAATGTATATGAATGTAGTTTTTATTTTTTTTACATTTGATTATTAATTTCTTAATTTGTCTTTTGACTAAAATGCTGTTTAGTTGTATTCATATTGTAGTTATCTGACTTTTTTAGTTTTAGTTGATTAAATAATCACATCTCCATCCATTATTTTAAATAAATAAAGGGGGAATTCCCTCACACTTTCCAAAATGAAATTCAGGCCCTGATCTATAAACGTCATGTTGAGGTACGTCTAAAATAGATGTGAGAGGAAAACTTGTAGGAAGAGCAATGACAGATAAAAACATGGAAGTAATCATCTTTTTCTATCTTTAAAATATGGAACACACTAAAAGCTAAAGAAAATGAACAAGTACTCTTTAAGCTTCTCTGTATTGTGTTTGTGTTGCAGCATTAGGCTGGGCTACAATGTTGATGTTGCCCACACTGTTCTGCATTCACTATAAGCTGCCCTCCCACGCTCACTGTGAGGCCGAAGCACTCCGCTATATCTCAGCATACGGAACAGCATCCGCTGTCACAACCCTGCCAGTCCCACAGCTAACAGTGAACAGCTAATTAGTCTATGACAAGCACATTAATTACACTGAACACAACAAATCTCCACTCAGGCCTACTGGCAATAATGTGCTGAGAGTGTTAAACAAAGGGTCAGACAAAACTGGGGTAAGTAAACTTTATTTATATAGCGCCTATCACAGATAGAAAACACAAAGTGGTTTACAAAGTGCAACATTTAAAATAAAAGAACAATGAAACACAGATAAAACTATCAGAGCTAAAAACAAAACATAAAACCCCAATCAACTAAAAGCCTGTCTTCAGCTACTTTTTAAAAGAATCAACAGATTTGACCACACACAGAAACAGTGGCAGGGCGTCAACAAGTCTGTGATGGGAGGCCTGTCCATGTAGTGCTCAAAGTCAAAACAAGTTAAAACTAGTAAAAAGAGAATTACAATAATCTCCATGTCAGCTTTGGACAACAATGTTCTCAATTTAGAAATATTTCTCAAATAAGGGGTGGTGAAGGCGCAGTGGATAAGACCGAGACCCGGGTTCGAATCCACTGCGAGACACCAATGTGTCCTTAAGCAAGACACCTAACCCCTAGTTGCTCCAGAGGCGTGCAACCTCTGACATTTATAGCAATTGTAAGTCGCTTTGGATAAAAGCGTCAGCTAAATAAATTCTTTATATTTTTTAAATAATAAAAACAGTTTCTGACAAACTGTCAAGAATGTTGATCCAGAGACATCGATTGGTCGAACAAAACACCAATGTTTCTAATGGCTTAACTGGACAGATGAGCCCAAGGAACAGAGACAGCTTTTGGTCTGGAGCAATGATTAAGGTTTCAGTTTTTTTTTTTTTGTATTATATTGTAAGTAATTATTGTTTAGCCAGTTCTTAAAAGGGATACTCCACTTTTTTGGGAAATTGGCTAATTTTATCACTCCCCCGTTATTTGTTGTTATTTGTTAGTTATTTGTATTTGTTTGTAGTTGTACTTTATCACTTACCGTTTTTGAATACATTCAGCCGATTTTCTGATATTTAGAAGAATTTCAGTAACCAGACCGTTTCTGGTCTCATTGACTTCAATAGTAGGAAAAAAATAAATACTATGGAAGTCAATGAGACCAGAAACTGTCTGGCTAGTGGCTACTGATATTCTTCTAAATACCAGGAAATCGGCTGAATGGATTCGAAAACGGTAAAACTCAACTGTTTAACTTTGGGGGAGTGGTAAAATGAGCCTATTTCCAAAAAAATGGAGTATCCCTTTAATGCAAGACAGGCATTCTAATAGTTCAGTTAACGTAATTAACTCTGACTCTTTGAATGAACAGTACAACTGAATGTTGCCATTACAAAAGTGATAAGACACACTTTTAAAATGATTAATTATTTCACCAATATACAATAAAAACAAAATAGGATTAGGACCTAAAACAGATCCCTGAGTAACTCCACATGACAGAGGTAACATTTCAGAAAGAATGTTGTTAACAAACACACAGAATGATCTGTAACTCAGAAAAGAGGAGAACCATTTAAGAACAGATCCAGAGAACCCCATTTCACTTCATAACCGATTTATCAGCCCAGTGTGGTCCAATGTATCAAATGCAGATGATAAATCAAGTAAAATCAAAACAGTGTACTGTCCTGAGTTTGCCAACATTAAAATGTCACTTGATACTTTTAGAAGTGCAGACTCAATTGAATGGTTTTGCGAAACCTGACTGAAATTTATCCAACAACTTTTTTCCATCAAGAAACTCAGTCGGCTGCCCCGCCACCATTTTAAATTTTTTATTAACATTAACAAAGATTATGAGCTTTGCAATAATATAAAATGGTTAAAATATACTTATTATATCAGTTTAAAAACTGTGAAGTTTACATTTCATTTCTAGCTTGGTGCACAGCTGTATAGCGACATGGCTTTAATACACAAACTTTGAGTCTAGTCTCAGAAGTGTCTCAGAACTGAACGGACATTAGTATAAATTCAGGAGGCAGTTGGCTAAATCACAAGCTGAGGCATTCTTTTGAATTGAAGTTCCTGCAGAGTTTAATCGATGAAGACAGACCTACAGGCATCAATCTCACCTTTGGCTCTCAAGCGCACAGCCAGCCTCTTATTCTCCCTCTGCTATTGAGACCAGAGCCACCGCCAGAATTCACCAAATGCTATTAGATATCTAGCTCCTTCTTTTAATGATCCTCTACAGACCACAGATTGGACGGGTATGAAATACATAAGAGTGGGCATTCAATAAACAGCACTAGATTGCTTGGCTCATGAATTGTATCAAGGGGACAACTATGTTATCTCTAAGGATATTGGTATCCCTATCCAACATCTCTGGAATGAAGGGCACATCACCCCAGCTGAAAGTGAAGAGGTTACTTTTAAGAAATGAGCTGTGGAGGAGACTAGTCATGGGGTAAAAACAGTTAATTTGCTGTAGAAAAATTAGTGACAAATCAGAAGATCAGCTCACATGCAAAGTTTGCAAAGGACCAAAGAATCAAGACCGAAAGCTACACTCATCACTTTGAAACATTATCTGGAGACTATTGCCCAAATACTCCAACAAGTAGTCCTCTTTCTTTAAAAAAAAACTCTGTCAGGATGATGACCCTAAAGTTTCGAATACTGACATATTTCGTGCTGTCAATGCCCTCTGTTATGATTTTGTGAAATGATGGTGGTGAAATGAGTGTGCAACAGCATGAAGCCATCCCATCTCCAGACCTAGATTTGTTAACAACAACCCACATAATCACATTATATTTCACAAAAGAAAGAAGTTTTATTTACAAAATCAAACAAAAGAAAAAGAGAAGCATCGGATTCAGAAGTGGGTATTGTCAAAACGTAAATCAATCCAAATCCTCTTTAACCAAACTACCTAAACTTAAAGAAAAGAACACACAATTACAGCAAACAAATAAGATTACTCATAGCTAACATAAACAGGAGAAAGTTATATTCAAAACAAAAAAACGCACCCACCTCCCTAATAACCCCACAATAAAGAGATGATCAAACTAGTAAACTTCAACCAAGAACAGATTAATCAAAAAACATTCATTAAATAATGAGGTGGTGATGGCACAGTGGATGTGGATGTGTCTAACATGCCTATGGAGTGAGAGACCTGGGTTTGAATCCACTGTTAGATACCAATGTGTCCCTGAGCAAGACACTTAATCCCTAGTTGCTCCAGAGGCATGCAACCCCTGACATATATAGCAATTGTAAGTCGCTTTGGATAAAAGCGTCAGCTAAATGAATAAATGTATAAAAGATAACACTCACTTCTACATTTTAAGTCTCAATCCTGAGTGTAAAAAGAGAGACAAAGGACAGAAACTCTACTTCAATAAGTTCATCACAAAAGAAGTAAAGATACACCGAACCACAAAGTACTTTAACACAACAGCAAGTCTGGGGTTGTAGATGAGACCTAAAAGCTGTTGTACAAAGTCTAGCCACCACCAACACAGCTCTGATGATGGTTATGGACAAACAAACAAATCCTTACGGCTATACATAACACCTCACTGATCGCTTAACATCGATGGAACAACAAATCACCCAGAACTCAGTCGCTGTGGTTAATCTTTCGAAGACGGTTGATTTAGCTGAAAACGCTATCGACAAGGCTCAAGACTAATGATAACAACGTCTCACAAATTGAGCAGGCGGTCTGGATAGTTCAAGGCAAATGCGATCAAGCTGAGATTTATAGTAGGAGATGGAATTTGAGACTCATCAACCTTAAAGAGACAGATGGAGAATATCAGAAACAAAGTGATCGAGATCCTCAAATTTCTAACTCTGGACGAGGTAGACGACATCCGTTTTTAAGTCGACACAATCCACTGAACTTGACGTTCTGGGCCAGGGAGTAATCGTCCTAGGCCGGTCATTATTCAGTTCTCATTCCAAACCTATAGAGATAAAGTCTGGAAAGCTGAACAGGATTCCTCATGCTCTCAAAGGAAAGGGGTGTTCGTCTGACAGAGAACCTGATGTTTGCAGAAAGACAACAGAGGAAGCCGCTATGGCCAAGAGTAAAAGCAGCGACAGAAGAAGGAAAGAGAGCTTACTTTCATGTATACGACTGTATTTGACTTTCAAGATTACAGGGGTCCTATTATAGTTTTTTACTTTTTCAACTTTAGTAAGTGTGTAATGTTTCTGTTTGAGCATAAAAAAAGCTTATAAAGCTCAAAGTCCACTCTAGGGAGATTTAACAGAATTCACTTTCCAGAAACTACAACGAATGACTCGTTTGGACTACAACAGATTTGTTGGGGGGCTTTATGAAATCACAATGCTACTTGTTTAAATAATGCCCACCCACGGAATACGCAAAAATGGGGGACAAGGCCTGGTTGAGCTGAATTAGAGAAGACAGTGTTGCTATGACAAAGAAGTTTCCAAAACTATTTATTTACTTGACCGTCCTAAGGCTGGCAAACTAAGAGTGGTTAATTTATTTTAAACACTGTTCCTGAACATTATATCTGTGTGCTGCACAGAACCACAATACAGGCAACAGCTTTTTACTGTAGCTTTTGTTACCTCTTGCTTTTGTAAGGCTGTTCACCGGCGCTTAGGAAAATATGTTTGTATAACCGTAGTTTCCGACCCAAATTATTAAATGCCGTATAACATCGTATCTAAAAACCTACCACACTGAGGCTACTTCCACATTAATCCGGATACATTTGAAAACGCCATTTTCAAATTTATACGCTTTGGAGAGGGTATTCCAAAAGCTATGTTTTCATTGACTTGAATCGCCGTCTCAGAGTGGATGGAAGGCCAAACCGGAGAGAAAAATAAACTTTTTTAACGAAAGCGAATTAGTGTGAACATGGCCTGAAACATCCTATGAAATGCATGCTTGCAAAGTATGTGCATGAAATCTGTTCTGTTCTGGAAGATCCTCTTGTTTGTTAACCTAATTAGTGACCTTTTACAACTTCACTCTCCAACTAGAGCACTCTGGTCTTCTGACCAACTGCTATTAACGGCTCCTTGTTGCCGTTATAAATCTAAGGGTGACCGTGACTTTTCGGTGAAGGGTCCGAATTATGGAATAGTCTTCTTTTCCATGTGAGGTCTTCTTTAGAGATAATTAGATTTTACACATCAAAATCTACAAACTGTTATCACATATTTATGCAAATTGTATAAAAAAAGTCTAGATGAAATCATTATAGTGAGAGTCACATAAGACACATAATAACTCTGAACATTAGACTAACTTTGAATTTGTTAGATTATCCAAATTTGGTGGACTTTTAAACTTATTTTAATATATGAACAGATTTTTTTGTGCAGAGAATATAAAACAGCTCTATTCACGCCATGCCAACTCTCAGAGTTTAATTAGCTGTGGATAATCACCCTGAAATCTTAAGCGTCAAACAAACTCCATAAGCAACACCCTATCTCCAGAAGCTCAAAATAATCTAGACATGGCCCTGAAAAGTCAGCAAAATAGCCCTCTAGACGAAAAAAAAAAAGAAAAAAGTACAGCCTTTTATTAGTTGCGCTTCATAAAGAGCCCATAACATGACAGTGACATTTAAAAAAAAATGATAATAATAATGCAACAGCACATTATAAATGTCACCGCTACCAAACTGTGAAAACCTGCAAGGCTCAAGTACAGCTTTAGATGTTATTCAGACTGAATGTGTGTGCATTGAATGCAGATGAATTCCTAAACATACACAGGACTATAACAGCAAGCTCCTTTCAAGGACTCAACCCTGATTGTGGTTTAATGAAGAAAGCAGGGACACACCTGTTCACTCATGTAATGAATGTAAACAGAGGCCAATCAAGTTGCAATCAGCGCAATAAAAATATACGAAATAACATTTGACTCAGCAGCTGTATTTACAAAGCTGTAATGGAGCAGAATAATGTGAGCTTCTGAGGGTGAGAGATGACGAAAGACTGGAAGTATGAAGTTCTTGAAACTTGGGAAACCGAAAGATGTATAACAGGACTTCACAATACACACTTGTGTTTATTGTATTAAAATGTATGTATTTTTAAACTACAATATTGAAATGTATTTTTAAATTACAATACTTTAGGGATACTGCGCTCCGCTCCTGTACTCGTACACATACAATTGCTCTGATACCAACAACTGATACCACACAGCGTGTGCACAGTGTTTGTGTCCAGACAAAGAAACACTGACAACAGAGAGTATAATGGGGATTTACCGTTGATCAAACTACAAAGATGAAGTAATCACTCACTGCTATTGACTGAATAACTTTTGTAACTTTGTAAAGATTCATCTATATTTAATGTATACAGTGATGAATATGCAGTATTATTTCACTTCATGCAAATTATACTTGAAAACACATCAAAAGATCTGTTTATTCAACCCTATCTCACGACCAAGTCGTACGAATTCGACGAATGATTAAAAAGTGGCTAAATCGTAACAATTCATACGACCTCACTCGTACGAATAAATACGATTTTGCTAAATCGTACATATTTTACGAATTGGCCAATTCGTATGAATTCGTACGAATGATCTACCCCTTACCCCGCCCCTAAACCTAACCATCACGTGGGTTTAGACAAATCGTACGAATTAGTACGAGTGAGGTCGTACAAATTAGTACGAATTAGCCACTTTTTAATCATGCGTCGAATTCGTACGAATTTGTCGTGAGATAGTGTTGGTTTATTTCATTTGTAGCCTTTCTTTTTTTCTATAGTATTTATTTGTGATATTTTGTAATTTGATTATTTGTTCTTATTTTTTTTTTTTACTGACTGTTTGCTTGTCTTTAATAATATTATCAAATGACATTAATTAGGCTAGTAGTTTTTGCTGTATTACGAAATTTAGAATAGAGAATTATGATATTTCAGTGGACTCTAAACATTTTAACCACTGACCCAATTCTTATTTGAGCCCTGCTGGAGAAAATCTAAATATGTGCTGTGCAATTAAATGATAAACATGCAATTAAATAAAATATGATAGAGCAATAGAAAGAACAGTGAAAGTAACAGAAGCTTATACAATACATTTTAACATGCATAAGCATTAACATAACTGAAGGAAATATATTTTTCCTAAATAAATAAAGCCATATAATATGAATCTAATATGATTCATGTTCTTTTAGTTTCTCTACCCAATATATTTAAAAATTACAAAAGCAGTGAAAATACAGCTATCGGTATTGGCAAGTACCAAGAATTAAAGGATCAGTATCGGACTCGTTCTGGAAAAAATGGTGTCGGTGCATCCCTAAATGATGTCATAATTTCTTCATTTTCAAATGTTAAACCATCAAGCTTTTATTTTGGTAGAATACTGCAGGGAGCCCTTAAGCTTCTCCTTGGTTGGCAACAGGTTTATAGATGCTTCTCGTTACAAAAAAAAAAAAAAAAAAAAAAAACTCATTGTGTTCCCAAATGAGTGCAAGAAGCTACTCCAGAGATAAAGTTTGAATAGAGCAGCATTTACTGCAAACCAAACTACTCTAACACACTTCGATCTCTGCCACAATGTAAATAAACATAGTGCTGTGCTTCCCTTAAAACAGACTGTACATATTTGAATAAATGACAGCCTTTGACCAATTACACTAAAACATAAATCGCAATTTTGCTTTTATTTAATTTAATTTAACGATTTAATCGTATACCCAACTCCAGACACATGTATCTTTCAGAATATGAAATGTCAAGATTCTCTGCCAACTAAAAAACTCCAAAGTGCTCAGCTACTTCTTCAATGGAAAGCTGAGATTTTGATCTATATGCATTTGAAATGACTCAGAATGGACATGTTGCAACACTGCTTCAGGAACGGGAGCTTGGCCCTGAATAGCACAATTTACCACACTCTACAGTAACAGAACACAAAGAGAATGTTTGTTCGGGAACAACAGAAAATAAATCCACTGGACCTCTGCAGAAAGTAAGCAGTACGTTTTATGTTGAATATGGGCTCTAATGGGTACTCAAACAAGCATGTGGATAGGTTTGTATCTTTCCGGCATCTGTTTTAAAAACTTGATATTTGACTGCCCTTTTCCCATTATAAATGACTGACTTTAGCAAATTTAGACAAACTGCAGAGCTCAAAACTGCCCACTCTCTCTTCTGCTGCCACACTAGTGGTTTGGCATGAGTTCCAAACAGCTCTCTGCTAATTTACACACACATACTCACTCACAAATGAATTAGCTGGCAGGGCTAAAAATTCTTTTTTATTTCAGGTTTTAAAAGCCTATTTAATACATTGTGGCGTTGATTCATTGGACTGGTGTCGGTCACATTCCCTGTCCATCTGTAGTAGACTGATTCATTCAGCTCTATGTCCGTTTCAGGAGCAATAGCACAAAGCCCCTTTCACACAGAGATTCCAGAAAATACATGGATGATGTGACCTGGCATTTGTCCTGGGATTGTTGATTTCGGTTCATTCACACTGCCAGTGATTTGCCGGGATCTGTGAGTGCGTTCACACACAACCCGTAAAGATCCCGGAAAGACTCATGACGTCAGGATGAGACGTATAACGTACACGTCGAAAACATGTACACACGCATACCATTCCACAAAGCTGGTGAACGATCTCAGCTTCAGCGCTCCTGGTCTCTGCTTCGTTCCAGTTTGCAGACATTTGTTTGTCCTTTCTTTGTTGATGACAAACACAAACTTTCTTCTAAGAGCAACAGAGTCGCACGATGGCACGAGTGTCATTTTCTTGTTTGTATTGTAATGCTTTTTTTTACATCTTGGCCAGGGGACTACAGATGAAAAATAGCCTTTTGGCTAATTCTGACTTTTTTAACCATGTTTGTTCATGCGTTTTATGAAATTGCACTGTCCCCTTTTAAATAAACCAATAAATCAAATCAAATAAAATCATCATTATGACACACCCCTTACGGCATTGGTCCTGGCTTTTGTTCACACAGCGCGCGTTCCGGGACTGATTACGGCAATGTTACTAGGTCCCAAACCCGGCAACGATGCCGGTATCAATCCCGGGTCATGTTTGCGTTCACACAGAAGGTTTTCCGGCATTTTTCCCTGCATCAATGCGCTGTGTGAAAGGGGCTATACTGTTACAAGCTCTTCCACACTTTTTTGTCTCAACTCTTATTAAAAGATAGAGCTCTTTTCATTAAAATTGCAGTTCAAAGTAGATCTGGATGATTAATTGAAAAATATAATCTGATTCTGATCTTCAATTCCCGCGCTATATAGGCTACAGAATTAAGTGCACGTCACCGAAAGCATCAGATATGAGCTGCATTTTATTAATCATCGGCTAATTTCAAAATCAGCAAAGACAGCAATAAGAGAGAGCGGCAACAGCCCTGGTAAAGATCAGTTCATTTCTTTACTTTTAATGAAGATGGTAGTGTTAAGCGTCTGCGACTTACTTTCACTTTGATTTGCGATAGATTGCGGCACGCTGGCTTATGAATAGACAGCTGCTCATCTGAGGTGATGCGCGTCGTCATATACGACTAAAATAACATGACATAACCTACAGCCTGCTTTCAACAACCAGATGCATTTACACTTGTCCAGTTTTGTCTGGAATACGGCCCAGACCACGTCCTCAAGTGATTTGAGCGATCGGATTCAAATCCGTCTCGAATGCGTTTCGGAGGGCAACCTGGTCTTTTCACGATCGAATAGCTATCCAATCACAGAAAACGCATGAAGTGACCAGGTGTAGGCTAAACAGCCCCTTTAAATCCATCTTCTACTTTTGTGGAAAGTTGACTAAAGTTTTGTCGCTCGAGTTGTTATCTCTGATACAGAGAATGGCGGCGAATACTCTACCTGCAAGATAGGCACATAGCCAGGCGAGCGTGAACGCGCATGATGTCACGGCCAGTCTCAGATTCGAGCCCGAATCCCTCTTATATATTTCACTGTACAGGATTATCACAGTGATCAGAGAAGGGCTCATTCAGCCCATCAGGCGATTGTTTAAGCATGTATGGGTTAGAAAACGGCTATTTTTAAAATGAAATGTTGCGCAATGCACCTTTAATGCAAATATGACATTGTTTGAGATGTCTTTGTTATGACACCTTGACATTAACCAATACATCATAATCTGTCTTTGTCATGACAGCTTGTCAACACAACCTGTCATAAACAATGACAGAATAATTATCAAACTTAAGAAACCACATTGGTTAACTTTACAATAAACTGTCAGGTGGTTGGTTTGGCATTGGCTGTCATGAAGCCATTATAACTTTTTAATGACAAATTCAATTAGTACCACTGTAGTTGAGGTCCGAATATTCATGACACAGTTATAATGTCCTCATGACTAGACAGCCAATGTCAAAGCCAACCACACGACAATTTAACTTAATTTTATGTCAAGTTGTCATGACAAATTCACTGACAGGTTATGATGTTATGGTTTATGTCAATATGTCATAACAAAGACATCTTGATGTCATATTTGAATTCAAAATGTCATTATTGAGCGAAAGACACTTTACGACTTAATTGTCATAAACATGCATAAACCCCACTTCATATTCAAGACATACAGTACTGTGCAGAAGTCTTAGGCACACTAGTATTTTCGCCTCAAAGACATGGTTTTAAGCCAGTTATTTATATATTTTGTTGTAGTGTCTCAGTAGGAAATATCAGTTTACATTTCCAGACATTAATTGTAACAATCCAGTGAAAGTTTTGAATGCTCAAGGACAGAGGTGAGACCAAGTCATTGTTTTGCAAGTCACAAGTAAGTCTCAAGTCTTTGCATTCAAGTCCCAAGTCAAGTCCCGAGTCAAGACAGACAAGTCCAAGTCAAGTTGCAAGTCCTCGAGTTTAAGCTTCAAGTCTTAAACAAGTCATTAGTGCTTTTTGCACAATTTACTGTCTCAGTGTTAATTACTATAGTAAATGAAATGTATAGTAATTTATATCAGGAAGGCTTTTAAAGTATATGATATAATATAATAATATATAATATTATCATTTTTATTCAAACTTGGTGGATGTTGATTGTTGGTTGGTTGTCTGATTGGTTGAAAGTGAAGAGTGAAATAAAAAAAAATAAAAGTAACTGTTCATTGGGAAAATTAATTGTGATTTGCTACACATTAAGTTTAAAATATTGATTCCCTGGTTAAATTATTTTGTTAACGTGACAGTATTTGTACTAGAATATTCCTATTTCCATGGCGACGTATCAAGCTTCAAGTGGCACTTTTTGGGGCTACGTGTCTGTCATTTACAAAACAAAATCAAAATCAAACAAAAAACAAAAATAAAGTAAATCCATCCATTTCTCCTGAAAGATATGAAAGTGAGTGGCTGGTGAGGGAGAAGACTTTCTAGCTACCAATAGGCTAAAATGTGCGTTTGTTGTGGGGGGAAAAAAATTCTCAAAATTACATTTGAAAGGTTCATTATTTCCGCTTACAGACATCAGTGTTTTTTTTTTTTTCTTTTTCTCAAATTATAAATGGTTTGCTAGTAGGCTACCTGTGTATTTAAATGCCTGAAAAGAAAAAAAATAAATTATTGGAAAAAAAATAAATTGTAAATTATTATTTCAACCATTATTTGGTTGAAAACTGTCTGATGTGTGGTAATAAATGACAACTGACACTGATCACGCGCTGTCTGGCTCAGTGCCAAACATGCAAAAGCAGTGCTAATCACAGTGCTATATCACAGTCAGTGATTATTACAACTCTGATCTGCGGTTTGAGAAGGTAGGTCAAGTCTTTCCAAGTCACAGGGCTCAAGTCCAAGTCAAGTCGCGAGTCATTGTTGTCAAAGTCTAAGTCGAGTCGCAAGTCATTTTTGAAAATGTCAAGTCGAGTCGCAAGTCATCAAATTTGAGACTCGAGTCCAAGTCAAGTCCGAGTCATGCGACTCGAGTCCACAACCCTGCTCAAGGATTCTGAAAACAGCCAATGCTCCACACGGAGGTCGGATCTCACCATCATCGAGTGCATCTGAAATTATATGAAGAAACAGAAAAAAAACAGAGACTAAGACCAGAAGAACTGCAGCAACGTCTCGAAGGTAGTGCCAGCCTGCCTGCAAAGCTACAGTATACTGTGAAAAAGTTTAAGGCACTTGTGTAAAAATGCTGTGAATGAGAATGTTTTCAAAAATAATGTCATAATCATAAATCGATTTTATTTCTCAATTCACTTTTATTAGTTAATAACTTTTAACAGTTAACTAAATCAAATCAATAGGTGTTTAGTACCCTTTACGTTTAAAACAGCTTTTGTCCAAGTATTGCACATAGTTTTTAGTTTTGCAGGTTTTTTCAAGCGTCTTTGGAAACGTTGCCGCAGTTCTTCTGGTCTCAGTCTCTGTTTTTTTCTGTTTCTTCATATAATTTCATATGCACTCGATGATGGTGAGATGAGATCCGACCTCCTTGTGCATTCAAAAATTTCACTGGATTATTACAATTAATGACACAATTAATGTCTGGAAATGTAAACTGATATTTCCTACTGAGACACTACAACAAAATATATAAATAACTGGCTTAAAACTACTTCTTTGAGGCGAAAACACTAGTGTGCCTAAGACTTCTGCACAGTACTGTATGTCACGTCATGCTTATAAATCAGTTATGTCAGTAGGCACACCCTTTCAAGTAAAGTGTTACCGAAGTGACAAACGCAGAAGACTGAGAGCACCATAATAAACAAAGCGCCTTTTTGGATGCACCTATATCATCTTTTAAAGACAAAAGTACAAGCACTGATATTTTCATTCTGGTACTTTAAGTAATTTGGCATTTTTTCAGGTACAACACAGTGAGAATAATGATTTCAAGAAATTGAGCAACTGTAACTCAAAAGGTTACAGTTTTTTTGTTTTTTTTTATGTGCTTGTCCCCAGGTTTTGAAAGAAAAACATACTTTCTATGTTGCCGCATTTTCTTTTTTTCTGCTCTACAAAGGATAGCTTCATTTGGAAGCTATGTCCATATGTCAAAATGAATGTCATTATCCATAGTCCAAAACAGTAATTAAATATATATAAATCATTAGAAAAAAAATACATTTCCATATGACATGAAATCACCATCTATCTATTTGCGCCGTTAAGCTGATGAGAGACTCTGGCTTACACTACTGGTCTAAATGTCAATGGTAAAGCCAACTTCTTTTATGTCATGCAACAAGCTGACACAATGCATTTTCACTGCATCGTGTATCTGTGGTAAGATTACATCTGACATAGCTGCGACTGGGAATCTGGTACTTCAGCTCCAAAACATTAAAGCTCCAGTCTGTAACAAAATAATTTTTTTTGTGCTAGTGCATAACTAGCCAGCATTGAAAACTATCTGCTTGCTTTAGCTCTATTCAAAATGGTAAGCCTGAAATAATGTGGGGCATAAACACACTTCATATTTAAGGGGACCACCATGAGATCTGTAACTTTTATGACATTTGCCGACATGTATTCATGCATTTGCTGGTAACTTGACTGGTTAACCTTGTTAAATTCAAATGATTAAAGTCACTTAATCTATTTTCTAAATGCATGTTATGGATCTTGTTTTGAATGATTCATTCATCCATACATAGGTTTCATTTTTTCACAGAGTTCTTTCTGATGATGTATGCACGATTTCTCCAATCATTTAGTCCGATTGCTGCACGATTTGGGCCAAAATGATAATCGTGATTATTTTGATCAATATTCAGATTACGATTAATTATCACGATTATTTGTTGATTTTTATTGTCACATAGTCTAATTATAAATGCTTTCACATCCATATTGTGCTACATTCCTGCTAATGTACAACTATGTGCATCAAAATAAAATAGGTCCTCTTATTCACCAAAATTCAGTGCATCTCCATAAAGAATAAATAAAAATAAAGGAAACAAAAAAATGAAATGTAGCAAAACTTCAACAGGGCACTATTTTACATTTTACATTGTGTAATATATATTTTAGGAAGCAAAATATAAACTTGCATTGTACCTGCATAATGGATATGAATAAAAAACGCAAAATTATCAATAAAAAAACTATTCCATAACAGAATGTAACCAAATGAGAACATGTCAAGGCAGAACTATGCATGGAAGTTCGATTAATGGATGAAAGTTGTTATTTGACGCTTAAGAAATGTAAAATGTTTTGTTACAGTGTCAATGATTAGTTGTGAAATCTTACTGCATAAATTGAATCTATTTAATCCTCAATATGAACGTTTATGTGATTGAATTATTTCTATTTATTAAACAATAGTTCAAAACAAGACGTTTGTAGTAGGCCTAGGCCTACTGATTATTGGAGTCCATTAATCGAACTTTCATGCCTCTTATATAGTAATTTTATATTACTATGTAGTATGTACCAATTCATTAATGCAATTCACTAATGCTCACACTCGGTCTCTCACGCGCATTGTCACTCGTTCTCTCTCACGTGCAGACACAAACAGTATCTCCCGTGCGCAGACACGCTCGGTGTCGGTCGCATGCAGACACACTCGGTATAGCTTGCGCGCAGACACACTCGCTATCTCTCAGGCAATTTTGAGCGTGCTCTTCGTCTCTTTCGTGCACTGTCGCTCGCGAGCAGACACACTTCTCTCTCGCGCACTGGGGCGCATGGAGGCACGTGATCAGACAGTGGTTTATGGAGCACTAAATTGGCTTTGCAAAAAACAACAACTTTGAAACGAGTGTTCTGTGAACGGAACGACGCATTTTAAATATCGCTTGATCACGTGAATTTGATCGTGGGAAACCAAAATCGTGAACGTGATTAAAATTCGATTAATCGTGCAGCCCTACTGTGCCGTCTATATTGAATCTGACAGAAATTGTTCAACACACGGACTCTGGGTCGAACATGTATGGAAGAATCATTCCGGTTGCCATTTTACAACATTGGGCATTGGTTTTCAAAACAATTTCCCCCATGTTGAAACTCATTATAATATGCAAAACTGTTATCCACTCACAGCAGTGAGCGTTTACTTCCAAGTCTTTAGTGCGAGACGCCCATAAAAACCGAGCGTTTCTCAGCTATAGGCTCAAAACTAGGGTACAAAATAGCCTATTACTTATTCATTTTGATGTTTTTGAATGCAAAAACCAAGCAAACGTCATACGTTTACCTCAGACAACAATATAATAAAATTTAAAAAGCCAGTTCATGTCCCCTTTAATATTCAACAATATTTTTGATGTGACTGTAGCCTTCTAATAGCCTGGCTGCGCCCTCCTACGCACTTCCGCTCAATTTCATTTTACTTCTGTACTACGTCTGGGATCGCTCCATATCCTTAGGTTTCCAGAAACCAATTTTTTGTAGGACCAATCAGCGAATAGAGGGAGTGGCTGAGCAAGATGGCGTTGATGTAAGCGCGTCAGTTTCAATTCAGTAATGGCAGCGGAGAAAGATGTGAGAAAAGCTATTCGGTCCGTTGTTGGAAAAGAAACTGCCGAATATATAGAATTTAAAGCCGGATTGTTATCGTCTAACCTCTTGTTGCACAACTGAGGACCAAGTGAAGGAGGCAGAAAGTTTGGAAGTTTGTGCTGGGCAGTTCGTGCACGATGACCGTGACATTTTGGACGGACGGTTTAGCCTGGTGTTCGCGGTGTTCGGAAGCCCCGAGTCCTGGCTGCTAAACTATTGTTGAAGATCCGCTCAGGAGTCATGTCAGTCGCTCATATTCCCAACTGTAAATGTACTGATTCTTGTGATGAATAGAACATTTTGAGCCCCTTTGTGCACTCGTGCAGGAGGTTGGTGTGTCAGTTTTACATGTTGTAAATCATACAAATTGGTTGTGATTTAAAAAAAAAAAATTGTCATAAATAAAAATGTGAAAAACCATACTTTGAAGATATTTGATTTTCAGTTTTAGATGGCAATGGTTGATTTGTTTTACTAAAAAAAAATAAATGCCACATAAAAATGTACAAACACATACTTTGAAGACCATAATTAAGGTAATTAAGAAACAATAAGACGTAATATGAAAAATTGTTATTTATTACACATCTGCAGATAGAGACAGACTGATCATTCACTGTAGCTGCTACAGCATTTGCGGCAGATCAGAAACGACCACAGCGGCGTATTTGTAATGATTAGACACAGCTTCCACCGTTGAATGAATATATCACTGTCCTTCGTGTCAAATATACATTTCGAATTAATAATTGTTCCTAGATTAACAAAACCTGCGGCGCTCCTTGACTGAAATCCTATTGTAAACATAATCCTCTGATCATTCGGACTTGTTGTTTCCAGCCATTTCGGCGCGTGACATACATACGTCACTCACGACACCCCTTTAGCGATTGGCTATGGCAGATCGTGAGTGACTTTGGGCAGATCCAATAGATTTGAACTTTAATAGTGAACCCGCCTACAAGGAAGGAAACGTTTTTCAATGGAGCGGTTCCAGACTCTATGTGGAAATGAAATGAACTAGAGTCTGGTTGAACCAGGCTAGCCTTCTAATGCTATTGTACGAGATCTGAACTAAGCTGGATGAATATTTTATTTTATTTTTTGCAGAACTGCTTTACAGATGAAATTAACAAATTTAATAATTGATGAACAACAGCCGAAATGCATAGTTTTCTTGTTATCACTGTAATGCTGCTTTGAAGCAATCTGTATTGTATTGTTTTGTATACACTATATAAATAAAGGTGACGTGACTTGAGGTGATTTATTAATTATGTATAGTGTTCGACCAATATAGATTTTTTTAATGGCCGATGCCGACTTCTTGTGCCCGATGGCTGATATACTACAATTATATTAATTTTATTGAATATTTAATCAATTAAAAAGAAAAATTGTAAAAAAAGAATTTAAAAAATAAACTTTAAATGGCAATATTTACACTTTAGATGGCAACTTTTATGATTATGAACATGACTTCTGGCAATATTTCTTTTTCCAAACAAAGACTAAGACAAGGAAACACTAATTTTACATACAGCGGACATGGAGAAAAATGGACAAAATTATGTTTGTCAATCGTGCATCTTCAGTAAAGCTGAACTCTTCTCCAGTCTAACGACCTGACTGTCATGTACAGAATACATGCACCAATGCAACAATTTTCTAAATGTCATTTGTTGACAAACAAGTATTCATTACTTCAATGAGCTCATTGTTTCCTCCTTTATCACATTGTTTAAATTAATAAATATTCAGCTAACTGTGATTTTATATATGTACATATCTGAAATACATAACCTAGTCACCTCTGATAACAGATCACTCTAAATTGTAATGTGAAAAAAGCGCTATACAAATAAATGTGAAATGAATTGAAAATGCACTTTTTTTTTTGCAAGGTAATCTGCAAATGCATACTTAAGATGTAAAATAAAAATAAAAATAAAAAGTCTCGCTTCCAACACATCAGCTGAACAGAAAGCAAACCAAACAATTCAGCCGAAGCCGATATTTTAAAAAAATGCCAAAATATTGGCATTTATATATCGGTTGACTGATTTATTTATTTTATTATTCTTAACTCTAGTGCTAAATCTTTCAGGTAGGTCCATTTAATTTGTTTAAATTCCTACTGTTTCCTACTGTTTGTTATCGTTTCGTTGTTCTTATTTTATTATACTGTAGGCTATATAAATATAATTAAAAGATTAATTAAGGTAATTAAAACAGTGTTACATAATTAGCAGTGGAATGATTTCTTTATGTGTGTGCTGAATGGAATTGCAGACTTATAAACCTGTCCTAACGTGAATGAACCTGCAGCAAGAAACCACTCACTCAAAGCCGTTCTGGCTGTTTTAGCCAAGCCTGGTTTTGTGAAAAAAAATATGTTTGCCTAAAGCCTTAAGGAATGTTAACCTAAAATTGCACAAAAAAGTCTTACATTGACATTTTTCTTATACATGTTTGCTATGAAATGGCTAAAAAGGAGATTTTTCAAATCAAATCAAACAGCCATTGTAACCAAGTAGAATTTTTAATTTTAATTTTAATTTAATTTTAATGTAAGAAATAAAAAAAAATTATATATATATATATATATATATATATATATATATATATATATATATATATATATTTCACATTGAAACATAAGTAAAATTATTAGTAGATCACTTTATTAACTCAAATATGCACTTGTGCAAAGGTTTAGAGACAACTTAGCACAAAATCATGAGATAAGAAACTCTCGATAATATGACAAGGCACAATCGCTGAACTTCTACTGAACCCTGAACTAATTTAGAGAATAAAACAATGCATTTTTTTGTCCTTTGTTGTGTATTTTGTTGCAGTTAATTTTGTTGTGTGTGTGTCCTGAATTGTACATTCCTGCAAAATGTTCCTTTCAGTGCATCATGCAACATGCATCATGTTGATTTTTTTAATATTGTCTACACCTACGGTGTGTGCACATAATTTACACAAGTACAGTCAATTTCGTAAGGTTCTTCTGAAGAAGATCAATATACTGTGACCTGCAGAAGACAAGTAATTTTAACTGAAATATTTATGAATATGAGTGTTCACATCTGAACCAGGGCTCATCACACTATGTTCTTCACAATGTCGATTTTGGTGACAACTGGTGCCACTAGTTGCAAACGTCAAAAAGCAGCTGATAAGTTATCAGAAGCCCTAAACACTTCAGTGATTATGAGATGAAGACGACAAAAAATAAACACCACTAATAACAGTCTTGATGACAGAAATAGACGGGTCTTAATTGCACACACACAAAACACAAATCATATTTCACAGAGCTGAACCAAATGTTCTTTCCTTTGAAATAATTTGCATGAACCATTTGTATGAGCCATTCGTGTGCAGAGCTGATGCAGACTTAGAACAAGCTAGTCTATCAGGCTTATATCATTCTGCAATATTAAATCCAGCTCTGTCAGGAGATTTTCATATAGCCATCTACCCAGAATTCCCATCAATCGTCAGGGGAGCATTTGTAAAAAGCAAATGGTGTAATGCTAGTAAAAAAAAAAAGTGTGAGATAGGTCCCATTACATCCAGTCAAGTTGAAGCGCTTTCATTCATTCAAATGGTCCATAGTAAGGTCAGGCTTTCTGCTTTCCTTTGATCCATATCAATAACCTGTGCAAAAGTAATGACAACATAATCTAATATGGGGTCATGGTATGCTCAGGCGGTATTAGTGGCTGTGGAATGAGGGGTTTCAGTATACCAAAGGCAGAATCAACCACATTGCTGATGTCATTTGCAGGGCGGCACAAACCACCATGAAGAGCCTCAGGCTGAAATGCATAAACTAGCTCACATTCCACACCTCTTGCAACCGTTAAAACCATGCTAGCCCCACAGATACATACTAATAGGTTGAACAACAAGGCTGAGTACACGATCTTTATGGTATGAAGTGGAAAGTTAAATACCAGTGGAATGCACTAGTAGGGCTGTGAAACGATTAATCGTGATTGATCGCATCCAAAATAAAAGTTTGTGTGTACTGTGTAATGATTTTGTTTATATAAATACACACACGTGCATGTATATATTTAAGAAAAATGTGTTATTTATTTATAATATATAAGTCTGTAAAGCTGCTTTGAAACAATACACTCTAAAAAACGTTGGGTTGTTTTGTGTACCCAATAGCTGGGTAAAAAATATTGGGTCGTTCTGTTGGGTTATTCAGAACATTTATTGGGTTGTTTCTATAATAACGCAGCGCGTTGGGTTAAAGTTCAAATTTCAACGGTTGCACCGCAGCTGACAGAAGATACACGGGTGAGTTATTACACTATAGCCATACTGTAAGCGTTTTTTTTTTTTTTTTCGTTACGTCTTGCAAAGTATTATTTGCGCTTTTTCCTAAATCTTCAGCCAATTATTTCCATGTGTATATCTCCTGTTGACTGTTTTTTGTCCGCTATAAAGCAGCCAGCCAATTTCTTAATACTCGGTTGTGCTTCCTAACTTTCTATGTTCTTTCCAATACTTTTTGGTAAAGTTATATTTTCAGATATTAACCGACGCGTTCGGCTTTAAGACCCAGTTGAAGCCCGGTCCATCCATCCAATTTCCAAATATTAACCGACGCGCTCGGCTTCAAGACCCAGCTGTCCATCCATCCAGTGTCGCAGACAGTCACTGACATGGAAGAAGGTAAGTTAACGTAATGCTGTGTTATAAGTGCCTACATTATAGCGCAAATGTTTACTTGGGCTATCCAGCTACAGTGTGAATTTAAAATACTATAAAGTGTTAAACTAGGGTAACCATACGTCCTCTTTTTCCTCTTTTTTTTTTTTGAATTAAAGTTCAATAATATAGTTGCATGATTACAAATACATTTATAAAATTGTGTTTTAATGCAAGGTCATTTACCACAAAACATGGCCATTGCAGGAGCTTCTATTGTAAAATTACAGCTCCTGTGATTTTAATGTGAATATATAGTAGATTAGTGACAGGCTTTATTTTTGTTAATTCACTTTATATTAACTAATTCATATTTTTTTTTACACAGGATGCTATGGATTCATATGTAAGGGAAACACTTCAGAAGTGGTACATTGAAACATTAATCGACAGATTTGCAGGTGAGAGATAAGTTTGAAAAAGGAAACCCAGTCTCAGTTGCTTACTCTCTTCACAATTAAAGAATGGCATCACTAATATAGTGAAACCTTTTTAATTTGACTTCATGAAAAGTAGAACTTAGGCCTATTCTAATCTATTGTTCTTTCTGTTTTATGTAAAGACACTCTTGGATCCTGCAAGCTATCCTTCCTCCATTGCCATTCAAAAAGGGCTACAAGATGGTTCGGCCCTCTTACCAGGAGGCAAAACAACCATTTGTTGATTTACAGCTTGTAGGTACTACATCATTTATGGGTTATGTTGGGTAAAACATTTTTCGATAATATTGAATCCATGTGTGCATATTTACCATTTAAAAATTCTAAAGGTTGGAACAAAAAATATTTGGAGGAGGAGGAGCAACGGAGGCAATTCCCTCATGTCCTGCAGCTTGGAGATAAATTCAACTGCTCACAAGCCTTCGTCATTGTGGGAGGAGCGGCACGAGAGCAAGACAGCCTTTTACAAGCTGTGGATACATGCTTTAAAATATTCTATGCTTTAGACATAGACTATCCAAAGCCTCTGTTTGGCAGTTTCTACAACACACAATAAATTCTGTGCCATTCTGTCCATCAACTTACTGTCGCTTACTCAGGCAGTTTATAATTGGATAAGCTGGACAAGCTTTGGTTTGTTTTGTGTATTTGTTTTCCATGTTTCTTAGAACTTAAAACATATATGTAAATAAATTCATTTTAGCATTAATACTCTGTGCCTGAGGTGTTCCCTCAACACTGTCGCCTTATGAGGCAGTTTATAATTGCATTACTATTATGTATTTATTTGTTTATTTGTTTATTTATTGAAAGAATTTCTTACCTTAAGGAAGTAAATTAAAGCAATTGCAAACAATAACTCAAGCAATAACTGAACAAAAATGTTACAACAAAAAAAAACAATAAATGAAAATGTTTACAACAATTTGTGAATGCAATGTCTAATTGAATGTAAATAAAGCATTGTTAATATACTTAAGTTGTGAGTTATTTATTTATATGTCAATAATAGTACCGGTAATTATAATAATATAGGTTGATTAAATCATTTTTGCCAAATAACCCAACAGATTTGTTATTTGTTACCCAATTTATTGGGTGAAACTAGTTACCTAATTTATTGGGTTAAAATAACCCAACAATAGGTCAGTGCTATATCAACCCACCATTGGGTTATCTGTTGGGTTGTTTTTAACCCAATTTTTTTAAGTGAGTATGTATTGTGAAAAGCACTATAGAAATAAAATTGAATTGAGTAATATAAATTATTTATAAATCTATATACATGCAAATATTTATTAAATCTATACAAGCATGTGTATGTATTTATGTATAAAATAAGTATACACAGTACACACATTTATTATGTAAACACAAACTTTTATTTTGGATGCGATTAATCGCATCCAAAATAAAAGCCCTATGCACTAGTTTTGAAATGATCAAAACAGCAAATAAAAAAGTAGCAATTGACCGATCAACAAAAGAGGATCCTTTTGAAGCTGTTTTGTCTGACATCACTCACTAGGTTACAGTGAACTACAGTATAAGATGGCAACATGACATCATGACTTTTGCGTAAACATATAGACGAATCCGACGAGCGTTCTTGTGTAGGCTGCCATCTTGTGGCGACGCCATTACTGAGCTGTTACACCGGCATAGACATATGCACCTGTATGTAAACAAACCTCGGAGATAAGGTGATAACGCACCCTTGATGACAGCTACAGCCAGGCAGACTTGTTGGGTTGATGATGTTAGACATTGGCCTCCAGTCACAGATGAAGGTACAAACGATCTTACAGATTATTTATGAAAATAGCTTGGCAAGCTAGCTAGGCTAACGTTTGCTACCGAGGAAACTAAAAAAAGATCTGTCCATTTGGCAACAATAAATAAATAAATAAATGAAATCAAATAAACAATTTCATGTTTTTCATTTGTGTCCATTATTTATCTCATTTTTACATTGCAACGGGCATGGGTAAGGTAACGTTACAGCTAGAAAGTATACATAATATCGACCAACTAACGTTACTGTTTTTAAACCATGGAAAGAGGTCAATATAACAGCAGGAGAACAATTATGTCACATAACGTTACATTCAGCTCAGGAAAGCCATTTAATGACCATAGCATGTAAATTGAATAGAAAAAATAACAAGAGAGGAGATTTTGCTGATCACTATATCACACATTTATTATATTTTTTTACTTATGTCATTAAATAATTGTTATTATACGCAAATGTCCGCGTCTTGTACTCGCCCAGGAAATCTGTGTAAACCGTACGGCACCAGACAGGGGCAGTCGACCCGGGGTATTCACAAATTTTTGAAATTTTACTGCCACCATTGAAACAATTTATAACGGAAACTGTTTACCTACTCGACATTATACAAGGGCTAACGTTGTAGCGTTAGTGTGACAGTCGTAAATCGCGAGCTGTTTATTCCAGTGGACGCAAGTTGCAACTAAAACAATAGAAGGCAATGGCGCAACGCTACCCAGCAACAGCTCAGTAATGGCGCCCGCTTACTTCCGGTAGTTTCGCCGGATTCGTCTATACGTCACTTTCGAGTCAGGTGGCGTGTCATCTCTACGCATTTTGAGCTATCCGCGTGTATGCGTATATGTCTACGCCATTAACGTCCGCGTCATTCCGCGTGTCTGTACACGCAGTCAAATCTCCATTCATAAATGCCATTAACCCCAGTGACGGTTAAGTTTAGGGATGGGGTTGAGGTAAGTCATATCTTTTTTTTACCTAGGATGGTAAGGGAACGGTCATAAATGCCATTAACCCCAGTAACGGTTAGGTTTAGGGACGGGGTTGAGGTAAGTCATATATTTATATAACGTTAAGTCAACGGCGTTCATAAACAACTGCACCGAAAGGCGATTATGCGTCTTGATAGCACGCCAAAAATGGAAATATGAATTGGCGTGACCATACATACGCTACTTCATGAGATCAGTCTGAAGATGGTGCTGATAAGTTGTTTATAAGACCCGTGTTATGCAGGGTTTTGTTTATTCACAGAGATAAATAATTATCAGGCTTTGTTGTTGTTTTCATCTCGGATGAACTCACACCACGACTGGACTCATTTAGTTAATAACAGGATGCCATTTGCAATAAAACTTCCCGGTGTTATGTACATCGCCATCTTTGATTCTGTCACTACAGTTACACGAGTTTGAATACAGCTGTGACTTCAGATGTTTGCTCACAGATATGTAGTCAAACAGCTATTTTGCTGTTGAATTCTAAACTCGGATACTATTTTGAGTGGACAGTACACCAATTGGGATGGAGAGACAATGAAAAACGCATCAATTGCTCTGAAATCTGCTGTGATGCTGCATACTTCATATGAGCTCAGGAGTATCTCTAGCATTAGTTACTGTAGAACACAAACACATTTGGGTGGTACATAACATGTTTTTGTACACTGTGGTAACTGTGTAAGCACTCTTCTCTGAATTTGTACTGCAGCTAAGCAATTTCAGACACACACTTCTCCATCCTGCCAGCCTGAACAGATGGACAAACCTCCTCTCGCTGGAGGATCCCTGGGCTGACTATGTATTGCCTGAGGAAAAACCTCCTCACACATTCTGTCTGAGGCCAAAAACAGGATAAAAGGTACAGTATTATGTCCAGCTCTACTAGAGGGCTCGGGGAGGGAAAGTGCACACTGTTTGAGTGGGAGTGAGCCGAGGTCACCATGTGAATGTTGAGTGCACTCTGGTGGTGCTGTGATAGAGACGAGGAGAGGGTGCATCTATTCTAGAGAGACACAGCAGAGGTTGCACTGTTTTGGAACTGCAGTGACTGAGTAAGAGAGCTGTCATTGGGTGACAGTGTCAACACAGAAAAGGCTGCTCGCTCTGCAGCCTTTTTTCTTTTCTCTCCTTCCCTTCCCGTGGATCTCTGACAGAAAGACTTCCGCATGCCTGTCGCTTTAGCCCTCGTATCTTGGCAGCAGCGGAAGAGCGTTACAAATTTCCAACACCTCCACCACATGAAAACGCTGTGACACTACACTCTCAGAAACTGTCCTGCCACTGACTTCTAGGTAAGTGGAGATCTCAAGCAATATACCTACCCAGCTCATGCCTCAGAGCAACTGTCATCCATAGGCTCTTCTTCACATCAAAAAGGGCACAGTGCAAGGGGTAGTCATAACTAGGGATGCCCCGATGTGAATTGTTGACAGTACGATTATTGACTGATGAAATAAAATGCTTTCTACGATTCTATACCTTTTATGGTAAAATAGATTATATATATATATATATATATATATATATGGTAACACTTTACAATAAGGTTCGTTAGTTAACATTAGTTAACTACATTAGTTAATATGAACTAATAATGAACAGCACATATACAGCATTTGTTAATCTTTGTTAATGTTATTTTCAACATTTACTAATACTTGATTAAAATCTTGTTAACATTAGTTAATGCACCGTGAACTAACATGAACAAACAATGAACAGCTGTATTTTCATGAACTAACATTAACAAAGATGAACAAATGCAGTAACAAATGTATTGCTCATGGTTAGTGCATGTTAGTAAATACATTAACTAATGTTAACTAATGAACCTTATTGTAAAGTGTTACCATATATATGTGTGTGTATATATATATATATATATATATTGACAATCCAATGAGTTTAGCTCAAAAGACAAAATAAATATGAATAATATTCATGAATATGAGTATATAAATGATGTCTTGAACTGTGGTCTTTTGACTATTGTTGTTTCAACTCATTGAATCACTTCAAAATAAGTAATATTACAAAAGTAAGGCAACACTGGTATTCAACATAGGGATGGTTAGCTATATGTTTAGGGGAAAAAAAGACCACATTTGTGTCAGTTTAAAGTCTCAGAGTAGTCGCCGCCTCTGAAAAGTCAATCTGACATTGATATCATTTGTATTTTGTTTGTTATACTTTCCCAACAAATATTCATTATTTTGGTAATGATATATTTTAGTTGTAGCTACAAGCCGCCAGAAATAACACACCTCCCACCGCACAAACTCTTTATTTATGGAAGTGACATGATGAAACAAAGATGAAAGACATTTCCCATGGAAAAAAAAGGCTAAAAGTTGAAAAGAGTATCTAACTTGATACTGATAAATTAAAAGGCAAACTGACACAAGGGCCCGTTCCTGCAATGGTTTGTGAAGCCCGGAACACACCAAGCCGACACCAACGAACTAGCGCTGATAAAAGCCGACTGTATTGTTGCCTCTCGTCCGCTCTCGTCAAGGTAAAAAAGATGCACTTGAACACACCGAGAGAACTGCAGCCGACTGTCAGCTAGAATGTGCATTCTGCGCCTGCGTTTAATGAGCCAACTGTACATTTCTGCAGATATATTAGTCTATATTCGTCATTCAAAAAGGAAGACCGACGCTGCCGGCTGCAGATACACATAACGTAAACAAAGCAACGCGTGCTTACCGTTTTGAATATCAATCCTGCTAAACACTTTCTTCATTCCACTCCGCTCATGTTAATATTGAAATATTCAGCAATGTACACAAGAAGACGCAACATAAGAACAGCCTTCTATCTTTACCGTTTTGACTTCTTTGCTTGCTGTTTTGCTTTTATTCTTGTGCACTGACTCTTTCACTAAGCTGAACAGCCAATCAGAGTTCTCTCTTTCCCCAACGGCCCGACGCCGATTCAACATGTCGAATCGGGCGAAACAAAGCCGACGAGGACTATTTTCAGCCGACGGCACGGAACCGTGCGAATCACACTGAGGAAACTTAGTTGGCCGACGCACAAAATCTGCCAGACGGCCGACCGTCGGCTTGGTGTGTCCCGGGCTTAAGAGGTTTAATACAGAAATCATCTATAACATCGTCTTCTCTAAAGTAAAAAATGGTTTGATCACAAATATTAAAGGTGCAAAATAAAAAGTCGAAAGCAGAACTGTGTATGAAAGTGAAAGTCAACAGAAGGTAGTCTTTCTTTACAGGTACCTCAACATTGAGGTATGTCGTGTTACTTAAGGTTCTGTTGCTAAAAATGACTCAGCTATCCAGCAGGGATCAGCTACCGAGATGGTGGTTCCCCCCCTCACTGTGTGCAGTGCCAGCCCCTCCGTTCAAGAGTCAAATGTCACAAGCTATTCGTCTTTAACTGCAGCATAAAACCAGCAGACAATGGCCTCACGCTGAGTTTAGATGGACTTCACAGGGAGAAGTAAAAAAACTATGTTGTTTACTTTCCAGACAGCCTGTGCTAACCTTACCAAAGAAATATATATATATATATATATATATACACACACATAAAATCCAGCCCTGACCGAAATGTGAAAAGTAAACAAGGAAGGCACTGTATTATCTTGTCCTTTCACGGTACACAGTTGGTGGAATGCTTAAAAACAGTCATCACTGAAAACACAAAGTAAGAGATTCTCCTGTGCCTGATGCTCCTAAAATAATCTGTGAAGATTTGTTTGTACTGAAGCACACTTTTAAATCAAACCTGCTGTTTGCGGAGGAATCTGTTGGTCTTGAATAAAGCCAGTCCAATCTGAAACCACTCTGCGCTTTTCCACCGCTTACAAATAGCTGCAGGAACCACTAATGTCAGAAGCCAAAGGTGGGATAACCGTACCAAGATTTAAAATAACAATCCCTCACTGAGAGACTGACATGTAACAATATCAGATCACCCTATCCAAAAAACCTCTGCAAACTGCAAATAACCGATGTGGCTAGGAATGCAAAATAGACTCTTTCAAAAGGCAAGATTTTGGTAAGATTTTTTCTAAATAGAACAAGTAAATGTTACTTGTTCAGATCACATTTTTCGTCGGATATATGTCAAGTAGGATGTACTTCTCATTGTCATGTCAATATACAATGCCAGATCCGCTCTGAGGGGGTGACACAGATTCATCTGCACAGGGGAGAAGTGCTGAAGCACAACCCATGTAAAAACAAAACAAACAAAAACTCTGCAAGTAATTGCAATTTTATGTTTCAAACCGAGATGGTGATAGAGAGACAAAAGTGCCATACTAAAGCATTAAAATAAGTTTTTGTTAAAGCTGCTGTGTTAAAAATTATCCAAAATACTTGTCACTCATGGCGGATGCAGAAAGGTTCAAACGACAATCACTCGAGACAACAGATTCACCCGCTGTAAAGTGCAAAAGACTTCGTTCGGACTTTGGAGTGGCTACAGAAAAAAGAGACTGCAACTGGACCCATGCGAAAACAACATATCGGAAGGACAGTACATGTAGTCATGCAAAGCAGACGTTGTTAACATTAACAATTTGAGAAAAAAGTATAATTTGCACATTTGCAAATTAGATTTGACATTTTATGGTGAAAATTATTATGTTAGTCATACTTCCAAAAAGAATAATCTGTGATTCTGAATTCCAGAATCCACATCAGCGTGGTGACTGACAGCTGCACACTCTCCTCAAACATTGTGTTCATGCGCTCTGTGAGGTGTCGTACGTGACGCTCTGTGAGGTGTCTCACGTAAAGTTGATAATTCCGTTAAATTGCAGATTTCAAACAGAGATGGAAACAAAGAGAAAAAAACTGTGGACTGCAGTTTTAATTAATTTTAATGTATATTTGAAATTTGATTTAAAAATGTTAGGAAAGCTGATTTTTCAGAAGCCATAACTCACATGCATCACATGATCCTTCAGAAACCAGTCTAATACTGCATTGGTGCTCAAGAAACATTCCTTATT